>NC_091191.1:27848055-27884156 GCF_040958095.1 Procambarus clarkii
TCATTACTAGGGGTCATTACTAGGGGTCATTACTAGGGGTCATTACTAGGGGTCATTACTAGGGGTCATTACTAGGGGTCATTACTAGGGGTCATTACTAGGGGTCATTACTAGGGGTCATTACTAGGAGTCATTACTAGGGGTCATTACTAGGGGTCATTACTAGGGGTCATTACGTGTAATTCTTGACCCCAGTTTTGATGTGAGTGACACGCAAGGGACAATCCGTCACTCATGAGTGCACGCCGGAGACTGGTGGGTTTAGTGAACACAGGGTAAACAACCTTCCCTTTCCTCCACTCCATCCTTACCTCATTCCTGCCCTCCCAACATCTTATTCTTTCCCTCTGCCGTTTATCTGCCTTCACCACTCCCTGCTTTCTTGTAGTTCCCTTCATTCTTTCCTTGCCTTCACGCTTGTCTGAACCCCCTTCCTTCCCTTCCTTCATGCCTCCCTACACCTTTCCTTCAAACACAAATAAAAAAATATCAAATCGAGTGACAGATAACGGGACTAGACGGTCCATGGAATTGTATTATATTCTCCTCCCATCACACTTCCCCCTCCCTCACTCCACATTCCCCCTCCTTCACTACACATTCCCCCTCCCTCACTCCACATTCCCCCCTCCTTCACTACACATTCCCCCTCCCTCACTCCACACTTCCCCCTCCCTCACTCCACATTCCCCCTCCTTCACTACACATTCCCCCTCCCTCACTCCACACTTCCCCCTCCCTCACTCCACATTCCCCCTCCTTCACTCCACATTCCCCCTCCCTCACTCCACACTTCCCCCTCCCTCACTCCACATTCCCCCTCCTTCACTCCACATTCCCCCTCCCTCACTCCACACTTCCCCCTCCCTCACTCCACATTCCCCCTCCTTCACTCCACATTCCCCCTCCCTCACTCCACACTTCCCCCTCCCTCACTCCACATTCCCCCTCCTTCACTCCACATTCCCCCTCCCTCACTCCACATTCCCCCTCCCTCACTCCACACTTCCCCCTAGCTCACTCCACATTCCCCCTCCCTCACTCCACACTTCCCCCTCCCTCACTCCACATTCCCCCTCCTTCACTCCACAGTCCCCCTCCCTCACTCCACATTCCCCCTCCTTCACTCCACATTCCCCCTCCCTCACTCCACACTTCCCCCTAGCTCACTCCACACTTCCCCCTCCCTCACTCCACATTCCCCCTCCCTCACTCCACATTCCCCCTCCTTCACTCCACATTCCCCCTCCCTCACTCCACATTCCCCCTCCCTCACTCCACATTCCCCCTCCTTCACTCCACATTCCCCCTCCCTCACTCCACATTCCCCCTCCTTCACTCCACACATCCCCCTCCCTCACTCCACATTCCCCTTCCCTCACTCCACATTCCCCCTCCCTCACTCCACACATCCCCCTCCCTCACTCCACATTCCCCCTCCCTCACTCCACATTCCCCCTCCTTCACTCCACATTCCCCCTCCCTCACTCCACATTCCCCCTCCTTCACTCCACATTCCCCCTCCCTCACTCCACATTCCCCCTCCCTCACTCCACATTCCCCCTCCCTCACTCCACATTCCCCCTCCTTCACTCCACATTCCCCCTCCCTCACTCCACACATCCTCCTCCCTCACTCCACATTCCCCCTCCCTCACTCCACATTCCCCCTCCTTCACTCCACATTCCCCCCTCCCTCACTCCACATTCCCCCTCCTTCACTCCACATTCCCCCTCCTTCACTCCACATTCCCCCTCCCTCACTCCACACATCCCCCTCCCTCACTCCACACATCCCCCTCCCTCACTCCACATCCCCCCCTCCCTCACTCCACATTCCCCCTCCTTCACTCCACATTCCCCCTCCCTCACTCCACATTCCCCCTCCCTCACTCCACATTCCCCCTCCTTCACTCCACATTCCCCCTCCTTCACTCCACATTCCCCCTCCCTCACTCCACACATCCTCCTCCCTCACTCCACATTCCCCCTCCCTCACTCCACACATCCCCCTCCCTTACTCCACATTCCCCCTCCTTCACTCCACATTCCCCCTCCCTCACTCCACACATCCCCCTCCCTCACTCCACATTCCCCCTCCTTCACTCCACATTCCCCCTCCCTCACTCCACACATCCCCCTCCCTCACTACACATTCCCCCTCCTTCACTCCACATTCCCCCTCCCTCACTCCACACATCCCCCTCCCTCACTACACATTCCCCCTCCTTCACTCCACATTCCCCCTCCCTCACTCCACACATCCCCCTCCCTCACTCCACATTCCCCCTCCCTCACTCCACACATCCCCCTCCCTCACTACACATTCCCCCTCCTTCACTCCACATTCCCCCTCCCTCACTCCACACATCCCCCTCCCTCACTACACATTCCCCCTCCTTCACTCCACATTCCCCCTCCCTCACTCCACACATCCTCCTCCCTCACTACAGCATGAATTATAGTAGTGGAAAGACTCATAGACATATTGTTCCAAGCATCAACATAGTTTCATCAAAAGGAAAATCTTACTTGACTAACTTACTAGAGTTTTACGACCTAATGACAACAATCAAAAAGGAAAGATAGGTGTGGGTTGACTGCGTTTGCCAGGATTACCAAAGACCTTTTGACACAGTTCCTTATAAGCAACTTGTATTCAAACTAGAAAAACAGGCTGGTGTGTGTGTGTGTGTATGTGCGTGTGTGTGTGTGTGTGTGTGTGTGTGTGTGTGTGTGTGTGTGTGTGTGTGTGTGTGCGTGTGTGTGTGTGTGTGTGTGTGTGTGTGTGTGTGTGTGTGTGTGTGTGTGTGTGTGTGTGTGTGTGTGTGTGTGTGTGTGTGTGTGTGTGTGTGTGTATGTGTGTGTGTGTGTGTATGTGTGTGTGTGTGTATGTGTGTGTGTGTGTGTGTATGTGTGTGTGCATGTGTGTGAGTGTCTTGTTCTGGCCTGAGGGAGTTGGGGGGGCTTATGGAACTTAAACCTCCAAAGAGAGCCCTGGTTGCTGCACCAGACTGTTACTTGCGTACAGGCGGACAACGTCTTCCAACTACTCTCGGCTTGAACAGACAACCGACATCGGCAGCCACACTCCCGCTACCGTTGGTTGACCAACACTGAATACTGGAGTGATTGAAATTTTCTCAGGAGATCACCCAGTACGCCTCTTGTTCTTGGAGAGGGGTTCAACATCACATATTAAAGGGTGTGGCTCCAACACTGGCCTCGTTGTCCAGTGTACACACCCTACTTGAGCCGCCGTGACTCCCCACTCTCTCCTTGTTTTGTATGATCTAAATACCCCATTTTCGAATTAGTACTCCCTGCCACCCTATCCGCAGCTGTGATCCTTTCTCTCTCCTGCTTTTGGGGAATCCTCACCAGGACATGAGCAAACGCCAGCTAACAATACACATTTAATAATCGAAAAACAAATACAATACGTGACATAAAACATTAAAATAGTATCATACAACACTTTAAGGTGTTACAGCCCGGTAGCAATTCAATACCCAATCCTGGCTTCACCAACCATCCATATCAAGTGACTGCCCAACTCTTGGCTTACCACTTACTACTCCCTCACTATGTAGGGTGGGGGGGGGGTGAAATCTCGTCATAACAATGTTATACCCTCAGCCCTAAAACTATATAAACTCAGCCTGTGGCTGAAACACCAGAAACATCTGCATACATATTCCCCAACACAAGAAGCAGTCAATCTCTCACCTTACACTGCGTCTTACACGCCAATAAGCACTCAAGCACTTCCCTTATACATTCCTGTGTAGCCACCATAAACCTCTGCTCTGCTCCTGGAGGTTCACTACCATATATATATATATATATATATATATATATATATATATATATATATATATATATATATATATATATATATATATATATATATATATATCTAGGTCCTCCAAAATACTCAAAAGTACACCTCTGCAGTTCTTCCAAAACTGCTGCACAATGAAGTCCTCTTCAAACACCAGTGATGCTTCACCACTGATTCTACGGTAACATAGGAAACTGTTCTTCACTGCTCCTTTACACTGCTTCAGGTCAACTCCTCACTATGGAGTTCTGCTCTCCCACACATTTCAGCATACACTTCTCCAGTCTCGAAGTTTCCTCCATTAACTCCTTCCCTGGCCTCGAAGTTCTCCCATCAACTCCTCCGCTAACAAGCCTGCAATTCCATTGCCATGCTAATAAATATGTTTCCATACTAAAACATAATTAAATGTATCCATAGAAAATAAAACTCCATCTGACATCTTCTTAAACTCTAACACGTCGCCACGACGGTACTCCTCTATCTTGGGCGAGGTCCACTCTGGGAACATGTCCAGACATGCTGCTGGCCGCCGCCGCCAGCCGGTGGCTAACCCTCCCTCCCTCAGTCATCCACTGACCTTCGTCGAGGAAGGACGTATTACTCCTCCCTCCAAATGTCCACCTTTCTCTACCCCCTCGTAATATGGCGACCAAACATTGTGAGGGGTGAGGTCTCGGAGTGGTAAAGCGTCACCAGTAGAGTTCCACAGGATCAGTCCTTGGACCCATACTGTTTCTGATATATGTAAATGATCTCCCAGAGGGAATAGACTCGTTTCTCTCAATGATTGCTGAAGATGCAAAACGTATGAGGAGGATTAAGACAGTGAAAGACAGTATGAGGCTACAAGATGACCTAGACGAGCTAAAGGATTGGTCCAACAAATTGCTACTAAGGTTTATCTTGAGGTTATCTTGAGACGATTTCGGGTCTTTAGTGTCCCCGCGGCCCGGTCCTCGACCAGGCCTCCACCCCCAGGAAGCAGCCCGTGACAGCTGACTAACACCCAGGTACCTATTTTACTGCTAGGTAACAGGGGCATAGGGAGAAAGAAACTCTGCCCATTGTTTCTCGCCGGCGCCTGGGATTGAACCCAGGACCACAGGATAACAAGTCCAGCGTGCTGTCCGCTCGGCCGACCGGCTCCCTTTAATCCAAGTAAATGTAAGGTATTGAAACTAGGTTGAGGAAATAGAAGGCCAGACACGGGATACCGAATTGTAGATGAAGTCCTTCACGAAACGGACAGAGAGAAAGATCTAGGAGTTGATAAGCCAAACCTGTCACCTGAAAGCCACATAAAAGGAATATCATCGGTGGCGTATGCGAGGCTGGCTAACACCAGAACTGCCTTCAGAAACCTGTTTAAGGAATCTCCCCGATCTTGTATACTACGTATATAAGACCAATTTTGGAGTACGTGGCCACAGCATGGAGCCGTACCTTGTCAAGCACATGACGAAGCTGGAAAAAGCTCAGAGGTATGCCACTAGGCTAATCTCAGGACTAAGAGGCATTAGTTACGTGGAAAGACTGCATGAAATGCACCTCACGTCGTTGAAAGACAGTAGAGCTCAGGGAGACATGCTCACCACACACAAAATTCACAGGGAAATTGACAGGGTAGAAAAGGATGGATTATATAACACGATACACGCAAAAGGGACACAGGTCGAAGCTGAATACCCAAATTAGCCACACAGACGTCAGAAAGAACTTTTTTAGTGTCAGAGTAGTTAGTAAATGGAATGCACTAGAAGGTGATGTGATGGAGGCAGACTCCATACACAGTTTCAAGGGTGGATATGATGGAGCTTCAGAAGCTCAGGAACCTGTACACCAGCAAATTGACGATTGAGAGGCGGGACCAAAGAGCCATAGCTCAACCCCCACAAGCGCAACTAGGTAAGTACAACTAGGTGAGTACTCACCTGAAAGGTGAGCATCACACGTAACCATAGCCTGTAGCGCACATTAAACGTTTAGTTTAACATCAAAAGCATATGCAAGATTAACGTATGTGAGAACTGCCTTCATAAATATTGATAAGAAGGCCTTCAGAACATTACACCACGTATGTCAGACCAAACTCAGCAAGTGCAGCGCTAGAAATTTCACGTCACTGGAGGGGAGATGAAGCGAGAAAGGTGCATATAAGGTGGATGAGAGTCTGGATAATCAACAAGCTATCCAAAATGATCTACATGGCCATCACTCAGAATATAGCCGTAGAGGCAATGAAGAAGTGAAATGAATTACATAAAGTCAGACACAACAAACCCCAAATGTTTTGGGACCAAACACACCATCCGTGAGCTGAAGCTCAAACACCACAACCTTAGTTAGTAAACTACAACAAAACTATCCAACAGGTGGATCTATGAATAAAACAACCTTAAATCTTGGCATGAGAGGGAATGAAGCTTCGGGAAAAAACATTCTGATTCTCTGTCAATCTTGCGTTCAGAACCGTTCTTTCCCCTCCCCGTCCTCCCCTCTCACGCTGTCTTATCCCGTCACTATGTTACTGTCAGCCAGCGCCTCCCTTCCACACAAGCACAGACCACACAATCTGCCAGGAGCGGCAGGCTACTCCCACACGACGACTCTAAGATGGCAGACTTGCTTCCGTGTTCTCCCGAGGAGAGCCACGGCGGCTGGCTCTATGTGTAGATTGGCTGGCTGGTTGGTTGACTAGCTGACTGGCTGGCTGGATGGCTGGCTGGCTGGCTGACTGACTGGCTGGCTGGCTGGTTGGCTGACTGGCTGGCTGACTGACTGGCTGGCTGGCTGGTTGGCTGACTGGCTGGCTGACTGACTGGCTGGCTGGCTGGTTGGCTGACTGGCTGGCTGACTGACTGACTATCTACCTACCTAGAAAGGCCTTAGAAACTCAGGGACTGATGAAAGATGCCTTATACGTAAAGATCTTCACATCTGAAGGAGAGGGAAGATGGGCCCCGCACAGATGAATTGCCTGTAAGGCTGTCCAGAAGACAACGATGGCTTGAACAAAGCTTGTTATTGGTGAATATATCTTGTGGGCCGGGACAGCATGAATGGGCATTTTCTTAAAGACCCTGATGGATAGCTGCCAAGGCTGATACCCTTATGGATCTACGCTTATCACTGAATGCAAAAATGTTAAACTATTATATATAAACAAATCGATGAATCGACTTGATTTAGATAATGTTTATTAACTTGCGTCGGAAAGATGGCACACACAATATAAACCTTAGAAGGCGTCAGGATAAGGATTTAGGATGGGACAGGGGGATGGAATGGTGCCCAACCATATGGACGGTCGGGGATTGAACGCTGACCTGCGTGAAGCGAGACCGTCGCTCTACCGTCCAGCCCAAGTGATTGGCCAGAGAGAGAGAGAGAGAGAGAGAGAGAGAGAGAGAGAGAGAGAGAGAGAGAGAGAGAGAGAGAGAGAGAGAGAGAGAGAGAACAGAAAAGCAACGAACGAACAGCCCATTAGCGAGCACCTCACCTCTCTCTCTCTCTCTCACTCTTCGCTGGATGATCTCGTTACGCCAGACAGGTACACGAGAAGGGGACATTCAGGCAGGTAATTATATTCGTTCTGCTTGAAGACTATTTAGTCTGAAGCACAGCCATCAGGAGGGAAGATGAGGAGGTGAAAGAGGAGGTGAAAAAATGGGAAGAGAGATGCCAAAAACGAAAAGGAAACGAAATAGCATGCGAGAAATCGAACGAGTAAAGAAATTAGTGAACTTTTTTAAGCGAGATTAGGTTCTATACTCCTATTAAACTTTTAGTAGTAGCAGCAGTAATAGTAATATCAGTAACAGCAGGTAAGAGCACAGATAAGAGATACAAGTAGTGGTAGCAGAGGTAAGAGATACAAGTAGTGGTAGCAGAGGTAAGAGATACAAGTAGTGGCAGCAGAGATAAGAGATACAAGTAGTGGTAGCAGAGGTAAGAGATACAAGTAGTGGTAGCAGAGAGCAGCAGTATGGTGCTAGTGATGAAGAGTGGTGGTAGACGGCAGCTGTTGTAGAAGAGGACAGCAACAGGCGGCAGCAGCAGCGTCACTACCTTCATAACTCCCGATATTCTCATATATTTATTCAAGACGTTTCGAACACGTCATGATGTAACTGTTTAGTGGTGGCTTGGGAGAGACTGTTGAGTGGTGGTTTAGATGAGACTGTTGAGTGGTGGTTTGGGAGAGACTGTTGGGTGGTGGCTTTGGGGAGACTGTTGACTAGGGGCTTGGGGGAGACTGTTGGGTGGTGGCTTGGTGGAGACTGTTGAGTGGTGGCTTGGGAAGAATGTTCAGTGGCTGGTAACCTCGCTCCTCCTGCCAGCACCTGCAGAGGCGGCTTGTTCTCCCACTAGATAATCATGTAAGGCCTCTTTTTTTTAATTTTCTTCTTCAAAATATCTCTCTGTCTCTGTCTTTCTGTCTCTCTCTCTCTCTCTCTCTCTCTCTCTCTCTCCACACGACACGACTGTATAAGGCGGAGAGAGAGAGAGAGAGAGAGAGAGAGAGAGAGAGAGAGAGAGAGAGAGAGAGAGAGAGAGAGGGAGAGGGAGAGAGAGAGAGAGAGAGAGAGAGGGAGAGGGAGAGAGAGAGAGAGAGAGAGAGAGAGAGAGGGAGAGAGAGAGAGAGAGAGAGAGAGAGAGAGAGAGAGAGAGAGAGAGAGAGAGAGAGAGAGAGAGAGAGAGAGAGAGAGAGAGAGAGAGAGAGAGAGAGAGAGAGAGAGAGAGAGAGAGAGAGAGAGAGAGAGAGAGAGAGAGAGAGAGAGAGAGAGAGAGAGAGAGAGAGAGAGAGAGAGAGAGAGAGAGAGAGAGAGAGAGAGAGAGAGAGAGAGAGAGAGAGAGAGAGAGAGAGAGAGAGAGAGAGAGAGAGAGAGAGAGAGAGAGAGAGAGAGAGAGGAGAGAGAGAGAGAGAGAGAGAGAGAGAGAGAGAGAGAGAGAGAGAGAGAGAGAGAGAGAGGGAGAGAGAGAGAGAGAGGGAGAGAGAGGAGAGAGAGAGAGAGAGAGAGAGAGAGAGAGAGAGAGAGAGAGAGAGAGAGAGAGAGAGAGAGAGAGAGAGAGAGAGAGAGAGAGAGAGAGAGAGAGAGAGAGAGAGAGAGAGAGAGAGAGAGAGAGAGAGAGAGAGAGAGAGAGAGAGAGAGAGAGAGAGAGATACAGTCGTGTCGTGCGACTGTATCGCACGACACGACTGTACAGTCGTGGCTGGGTTAGTGGTGGTCCGTTAGTGACCCACTCGGTAATACCTGGCACCCTCAGTAATACGTGGCACCTTCAGTAATACGTGGCACCCTCAGTAATACGTGGCCCACTCAGTAATACCTGGCACCCTCAGCAATACGTGGCACCCTCAGTAATACGTGGAATCCTCAGTAATACGTGGCACACTCAGTAATACGTGGCACCCTCAGTAATATGTGGCACCCTCAGTAATACATGACACCCCCAGTAATACGTGGCACCCTCAGTAATACGTGGCACCCTCAGTAATACATGACACCCCCAGTAATACGTGGCACCCTCAGTAATACATGGCACCCTCAGTAATACGTGGCACCCTCAGTAATACATGGCACCCTCAGTAATACGTGGCACCCTCAGTAATACATGGCACCCTCATTAATACATGGCACCCTCAGAAATACATGGCACCCTCAGTAATACGTGGCACCCTCAGTAATACGTGGCACCCTCAGTAATACATGGCACCCTCAGTAATACGTGGCAACCTCAGAAATACATGGCACCCTCAGTAATACGTGGCACCCTCAGTAATACATGGCACCCTCAGTAATACATGGCACCCTCAGTAATACGTGGCACCCTCATAAATACATGGCACACTCAGTAATACATGGCACCCTCAGAAATACGTGGCACCCTCAGAAATACATGGCACACTCAGTAATACATGGCACCCTCAGAAATACATGGCACCCTCAGTAATACGTGGCACCCTCAGAAATACATGGCACCCTCAGTAATACATGGCACCCTCAGAAATACGTGGCACCCTCAGTAATACGTGGAACCCTCAGTAATACGTGGCACCCTCAGTAATACGTGGCACCCTCAGTAATACGTGTCACCCTCAGTAATACGTGGCACCCTCAGAAATACGTGGCACCCTCAGAAATACGTGACACCCTCAGAAATACGTGGCACCCTCAGTAATACATGGCACCCTCAGTAATTCGTGGCACCCTCAGAAATACATGGCACACTCAGTAATACATGGCACCCTCAGAAATACGTGGCACCCTCAGAAATACATGGCACACTCAGTAATACATGGCACCCTCAGAAATACATGGCACCCTCAGTAATACGTGGCACCCTCAGAAATACATGGCACCCTCAGTAATACATGGCACCCTCAGAAATACGTGGCACCCTCAGTAATACGTGGAACCCTCAGTAATACGTGGCACCCTCAGTAATACGTGGCACCCTCAGTAATACGTGTCACCCTCAGTAATACGTGGCACCCTCAGAAATACGTGGCACCCTCAGAAATACGTGACACCCTCAGAAATACGTGGCACCCTCAGTAATACATGGCACCCTCAGTAATTCGTGGTACCCTCAGTAATACATGGCACCCTCAGTAATACATGGCACCCTCAGTAATACATGGCACCCTCAGTAATACGTGGCACCCTCAGTAATACATGGCACCCTCAGAAATACATGACACCCTCAGTAATACATGGCACCCTCAGTAATACGTGGCACCCTCAGTAATACATGGCACCCTCAGAAATACATGGCACCCTCAGTAATACATGGCACCCTCAGTAATATGTGGCACCCTCAGTAATACATGGCACCCTCAGTAATACATGGCACCCTCAGTAATACGTGGCACCCTCAGTAATACACGGCACCCTCAGTAATACATGGCACCCTCAGTAATACGTGGCACCCTCAGTAATACGTGGCACCCTCAGTAATACATGGCACCCTCAGTAATACGTGGCACCCTCAGTAATACGTGGAACCCTCAGTAATACGTGGCACCCTCAGTAATACGTGGCACCCTCAGAAATACGTGGCACCCTCAGAAATACGTGGCACCCTCAGAAATACGTGGCACCCTCAGAAATACGTGGCACCCTCAGTAATACATGGCACCCTCAGTAATACGTGGCACCCTCAGTAATACATGGCACCCTCAGTAATACATGGCACCCTCAGTAATACATGGCACCCTCAGTAATACGTGGCACCCTCAGTAATACATGGCACCCTCAGAAATACATGGTACCCTCAGTAATACATGGCACCCTCAGTAATACGTGGCACCCTCAGTAATACATGGCACCCTCAGTAATACATGGCACCCTAAGTAATACATGGCACCCTCAGTAATACGTGGCACCCTCAGTAATACATGGCACCCTCAGTAATACATGGCACCCTCAGTAATACGTGGCACCCTCAGTAATACATGGCACCCTCAGTAATACATGGCACCCTCAGTAATACGTGGCACCCTCAGTAATACATGGCACCCTCAGTAATACGTGGCACCCTCAGTAATACGTGGCACCCTCAGTAATACGTGGCACCCTCAGTAATACATGGCACCCTCAGTAATACGTGGCACCCTCAGTAATACATGGCACCCTCAGTAATACGTGGCACCCTCAGTAATACGTGGAACCCTCAGTAATACGTGGCACCCTCAGTAATACGTGGAACCCTCAGTAATACGTGGCACCCTCAGAAATACGTGGCACCCTCAGAAATACGTGGCACCCTCAGAAATACGTGGCACCCTCAGAAATACGTGGCACCCTCAGTAATACATGGCACCCTCAGTAATACGTGGCACCCTCAGTTATACATGGCACCCTCAGTAATACATGGCACCCTCAGTAATACATGGCACCCTCAGTAATACGTGGCACCCTCAGTAATACATGGCACCCTCAGAAATACATGGTATCCCCAGTAATACATGGCACCCTCAGTAATACGTGGCACCCTCAGTAATACATGGCACCCTCAGTAATACATGGCACCCTAAGTAATACATGGCACCCTCAGTAATACGTGGCACCCTCAGTAATACATGGCACCCTCAGTAATACATGGCACCCTCAGTAATACGTGGCACCCTCAGTAATACATGGCACCCTCAGTAATACATGGCACTCTCAGTAATACGTGGCACCCTCAGTAATACATGGCACCCTCAGTAATACGTGGCACCCTCAGTAATACGTGGCACCCTCAGTAATACGTGGCACCCTCAGTAATACATGGCACCCTCAGTAATACGTGGCACCCTCAGTAATACATGGCACCCTCAGTAATACGTGGCACCCTCAGTAATACGTGGAACCCTCAGTAATACGTGGCACCCTCAGTAATACGTGGAACCCTCAGTAATACGTGGCACCCTCAGAAATACGTGGCACCCTCAGAAATACGTGGCACCCTCAGAAATACGTGGCACCCTCAGAAATACGTGGCACCCTCAGTAATACATGGCACCCTCAGTAATACGTGGCACCCTCAGTTATACATGGCACCCTCAGTAATACATGGCACCCTCAGTAATACATGGCACCCTCAGTAATACGTGGCACCCTCAGTAATACATGGCACCCTCAGAAATACATGGTATCCCCAGTAATACATGGCACCCTCAGTAATACGTGGCACCCTCAGTAATACATGGCACCCTCAGTAATACATGGCACCCTAAGTAATACATGGCACCCTCAGTAATACGTGGCACCCTCAGTAATACATGGCACCCTCAGTAATACATGGCACCCTCAGTAATACGTGGCACCCTCAGTAATACATGGCACCCTCAGTAATACATGGCACTCTCAGTAATACGTGGCACCCTCAGTAATACATGGCACCCTCAGTAATACGTGGCACCCTCAGTAATACGTGGCACCCTCAGTAATACATGGCACCCTCAGTAATACGTGGCACCCTCATAAATACGTGGCACCCTCAGAAATACGTGGCACCCTCAGAAATACGTGGCACCCTCAGTAATACATGGCACCCTCAGTAATACGTGGCACCCTCAGTAATACATGGCACCCTCAGTAATACATGGCACCCTCAGTAATACATGGCACCCTCAGTAATACGTGGCACCCTCAGTAATACGTGGCACCCTCAGTAATACGTGGCACCCTCAGTAATACATGGCACCCTCAGTAATACGTGGCACCCTCAGTAATACATGGTACCCTCAGTAATACATGGCACCCTCAGTAATACGAGTCACCCTCAGTAATACGTGGCACCCTCAGAAATACGTGGCACCCTCAGAAATACGTGGCACCCTCAGAAATACGTGGCACCCTCAGTAATACATGGCACCCTCAGTAATACGTGGCACCCTCAGTAATACATGGCACCCTCAGTAGTACATGGCACCCTCAGTAATACGTGGCACCCTCAGTAATGCGTGGCACCCTCAGTAATACGTGGCACCCTCAGTAATACATGGCACCCTCAGTAATACGTGGCACCCTCAGTAATACGTGGCACCCTCAGTAATACATGGCACCCTCAGTAATACGTGGCACCCTCAGTAATACATGGCACCCTCAGTAATACATGGCACCCTCAGTAATACGTGGCACCCTCAGTAATACATGGCATCCTCAGTAATACATGGCACCCTCAGTAATACATGACACCCTCAGTAATATGTGGCACCCTCAGTAATACATGGCACCCTCAGAAATACATGGCACCCTCAGTAATACGTGGCACCCTCAGTAATACGTGGCACCCTCAGAAATACATGGCACCCTCAGTAATACATGGCACCCTCAGAAATACATGGCACCCTCAGTAATACGTGGCACCCTCAGTAATACGTGGCACCCTCAGTAATACGTGGCATCCTCAGTAATACGTGGAACCCTCAGTAATACGTGGCACCCTCAGTAATACGTGGCACCCTCAGTAATACGTGGCACCCTCAGTAATACGTGGCACCCTCAGTAATACATGGCACCCTCAGTAATACATGACACCCTCAGTAATACATGACACCCTCAGTAATACATGGCACCCTCAGTAATACATGACACCCTCAGTAATACATGGCACCCTCAGTAATACATGGCACCCTCAGTAATACATGACACCCTCAGTAATACGTGGCAACCAAAGTAATACATGGGGACCCTCGTTAATGCATGGGTCTCCTCTGTAATATGTGGCAGTAACACTTGGTTTCCAAGGTAATACGTGGCCCCCATCAGTAATACGTGACACCCTCAGGAATAAATGACGCTAAGTTATACATGGCACCCTCAGTAATATTTGACACCCTCAGTAATACGTGGCCTCATCAATAATACATGGCACGCTCAGTAATACGTGGCCTCATCAATAATACATGGCACCCTCAGTAATACGTGGCCTCATCAATAGTACATGGCACCCTCAGTAATACGTGGCCTCATCAATAATACATGGCACCCTCAGTAATACGTGGCCTCATCAATAGTACATGGCACCCTCAGTAATACGTGGCCTCATCAATAATACATATCGCCCTCAGTAATACGTGGCCTCATCAGTAATACATGGCCCTCTCAGTAATACGTGGCACCCTCAGTAATACGTGGCCTCATCAGTAATACATGGCACCCTCAGTAATACGTGGCCTCATCAATATTACATGGCACCCTCAGTGATACGTGTCACTCAGCAACAATATAGAACCTGGCTACAAAACGATTAGCAAGTCATGCCTCAGAGAAAACTAGCAGGATGTGGCTTAAAATGAGCTATGGGAAGGAAGAAATCCTATCTTGTCAACGGAAAAGAGAACCTGTCTGGTCCTGTACCCTTCTGAGTAATCCTACCGTTTTTCTGAGTGGAACCGTATAATTAGTTCATCACATCAATGAGTTCCCTGCGGTCAGGCATTAGATGAGTTGAAGTAGGATAATTGCTTTCAGGTTGCAGTTCCATTAGATATATAAGAAATGGTAACAAACAGACCTACTGGGCCCAGTTTGTGTGGGTGATTGTCACCTAAATTGTTATATGTGTAATTGGTGTCGGGAATAGACTACTGTGAGAAAACGTGAATTCCATGCATACGGAACAGGGAAGGTATCAGAACACATCAGGAGATCACATGGAATTTTGACTGGTTGATTGCGGTCATTAGGCAATAATTAATTGGGTATAATTTGTGTACTGTGATGATCTGAAGGATGTGACGGTTGGTGCTGTTGTTAATGTTGGTGCTGTTGTTGTTGATGTTGTGATTGTTGATGTTGTGATTGTTGATGTTGTGATTGTTGATGTTGTTATTGTTGATGTTAATATTGTTGATGTTAATGTTGATAATGGTTCCAAGGGGTTGTCATAGCCAGGGGGTGGTAATGGGGGACGATCTCCCATGACCTATAAAATGCTCCTATACGGCATGCGTCTCAAATAGCCTCTGACAACCAAGTCCAACTCCTGGCCTGCACGGGTGGCTTAGTCTAAGTCCGGCGGAACTGCTTTTACCGACAGGAGAAGGGGCGAGGGCGTGCCACTGGAGCCTTAAAACCAGCTGCTCCGGGTAGATGGGACTCGATAGCCTGGGAAAGCAGCCCATCTAGGGGAAGGAAAACCCTGATTTTAAACCTCCGCTGCCTTGCGGCCACACCCTTTTTTTAGGGGGAAAAGCTTCAGTAGTCAACCTGGAGGAAAAATCCAGCTCCTGCGACGTTGCTGGAACCATGTGTATTGGCATTTGCCTTGCTATTGGATAATTTCTGCAACGAGGAGAGGGGGACCTGCTGCATGGGTAACAGCTTCTCCTCCATATCTACCTACCCAAGCTTTGCGCCCTGGACCCAGGGCACAACTACATAGTCTCCCGAGACTAAAGGATGCCTACCACTACTACTACTATAATGTTGATAAAAACAATGCTCTTGTTTTTGTTCATGCTGCTGTTATTGTTCATGCTGTTGTTATTTTTCGTGCTGTTGTTATTGTTCATTCTGTGGTCGTTGTTCATCCGGTTGTTATTGTTCATTCTGTGGTCGTTGTTCATCCGGTTGTTATTGTTCATTCTGTTGTCGTTGTTCATGCGGTTGTTATATTTCATGTTGTTGTTGCTGATGTGGTTAGTGTTTATTTAAAATAAACTTCATTTGTTTTCAGGTCTATAACTGAAAATGTTGTTACTGACGTTTGTATTTCTAGTTCCCACTTATATTCCCTAGTTCCGCTTCTTCTAGCTTTGAGCATTGCAGTAACAAGATCTATAATTATTTTACTACTTGTTAGGAAAATATCGATATTAAATTAATAAAATAGTATACTAATAATCATTATTAGAAAGAAAGAACAACTCAAAGTCTAATCCCTGAAGAAGATTATGGGAGAGGGCAACTTTAATATAAGTGTATAGCTCATGGAAGGGATACAAGAACAGAATAGTGGTTGGGATAGGGGAAGGGAGGGGTTGCAGGAACAGAGTCCTATCATTTGGGCCATTTGGGTATCGAGCTAAGCCCTGCAAGAAGCGGGGTCGTCCCTATACCAAACAGTCCAAGAGTGTGTATCTGAGCGCGGACACTGTTGTGCGCGTCCGTCTAAATAGTGTCTGACTGGAGCGTGCCTGATGATGAATGAAGAAACTAACAACATTTTATTAATTTCAGTTTTGATCAATGCAATAACAAAAACAACAACAATTCCTGAAATTGAAGTTGCTCGTCAAATTCCTGAAATATGGTTTCCGTACTCTCGAGAAATGATAAATTATGATTGTATTTTTAGCTAATTGAATACGTAAATGAAAAATGTTATGTGTGTTTTTTACTAGTGTTAATTACAGACTGCGAAGCTTTGCTCTCTCTCTCTCTCTCATATACACACTCACACACACAGAGTTAATTTAACGAAAGATATTAGCCAACGAGATCAGAATAGACAATCAAAAGGGTCTCTTCCAACAGTTTTCTCTGGTTCACACTGCCCCTTGGAATGACGACGAATATAGAACCAACATGAAATGCATTAATGAAAATCTTCATTTGTATTACCCGTCATTGTACACTCATTTTCCCGTGTTTTGTGCTAGATACAGTGAAATATTTAACAACGTTTTACTAATTCTGAGATATGTGTAATATTTGCTGTCAATCACAACAGCCAACTCTCAGGCTTATCACACAGTCACAACAATGGTGGCAGCAGTATATCAGTCACAATAATGGTGGCAGCAGTATATCAGTCACAACAATGGTGGCAGCAGTATATCAGTCACAATAATGGTGGCAGCAGTATATCAGTCACAACTATGGTGGCAGCAGTATATCAGTCACAACAATGGTGGCAGCAGTATATCAGTCACAACAATGGTGGCAGCAGTATATCAGTCACAACAATGGTGGCAGCAGTATATCAGTCACAACAATGGTGGCAGCAGTATATCAGTCACAACAATGGTGGCAGCAGTATATCAGTCACAACAATGGTGGCAGCAGTATATCAGTCACAACAATGGTGGCAGCAGTATATCAGTCACAACAATGGTGGCAGCAGTATATCAGTCACAACAATGGTGGCAGCAGTATATCAGTCACAACAATGGTGGCAGCAGTATATCAGTCACAACAATGGTGGCAGCAGTATATCAGTCACAACAATGGTGGCAGGAGTATATCAGTCACAACAATGGTAGCAGCAGTATATCAGTCACAACAATGGTGGCAGCAGTATATCAGTCACAACAATGGTGGCAGCAGTATATCAGTCACAACAATGGTGGCAGCAGTATATCAGTCACAACAATGGTGGCAGCAGTATATCAGTCACAATAATGGTGGCAGCAGTATATCAGTCACAACAATGGTGGCAGCAGTATATCAGTCACAACAATGGTGGCAGCAGTATATCAGTCACAACAATGGTGGCAGGAGTATATCAGTCACAACAATGGTAGCAGCACTATATCAGTCACAACAATGGTGGCAGCGGTGGGATTTTACACCCGAGCATGTCATTAAACTTTGCTTAAAAAAAATGGACAGTAAATCACTAACAGCCTGTCATAATTTGTTGTTTGCTTGTTTCATCTAATATCACATATATTCGCTATTTCACCCATTACTCGCAGATGGGTAATCTGCGTGGTGGTCAGAAACTCCACCTTTGTCTACCACACAGTCTACCTTTGGACCATTCACAGTCCATACTGACATCTCACATATCTCTTCCCATGACAGAGTAATGACCAGTTCTTATATTGCCACATTCCAAGTGTCCTGTACTCAGAACCACTAAATTTCGAGTCCAACCTCGGGTCGCTACAGCTTCTACTTGGCCTCCGGCTCAACGCTAAATCCCTTCAATAACTAGGGTTCTATTTTCGGCAATGATCCACCCATGACAGCTTTCTCGCTTTTATGCGTTATCAATAACGCATAACGCGTTTTGGTCTTGGCGCTTGACAACGCCTTGAACAAGTGCCTACCTGACTTACTCTAAGTTACGGAGTCGCTGGATCAGTATGATTTATCACAATACAATGCCCAGTTGAGTTCTCGATATGGTCCACTTAGGTAATCCTGCCACGTAGTACCCAACTTGAAAGATGTCTCACTGCATTATTCCATCTTTCATCCCAGCTCACTGGATGGCACCAGTAGTTCTGCTAGCTACTTACACCGAATATTTGAAACATGAGACACATACAGACAAAAATCCTGGAACGTAACACGTGAAAAAACACTAGCATGAACATAGCGGCACAGCTCAAGCACATGGCACAGAATAACAGCACAATATGATACCCTGAAAAGACCAAGTGCAATAGTACTGGAATAATTGAAAAAAGCGAAGCGAAAAGTGATAATTAGTAACAAAAACAGAATAAATAGTCGTTGACATTAACTTATCTGTACAACAGTAGGTAACGCCGTTGATGCTCGCTACTGCTCTAATAATACCGAATAAGAATTATGTGAGGCAATTAGCAGCGTCGGTTTGCATATAATGCCTTCGGTATTAGGTGACTGCGTGAGTGAATGAGCGAGTAATGAATATGACTATGACAATGAGTGAAACTTGGGATGAGTATTAGAGCAACGGATGTAGGCTCAGAGCTTGGAGTTAGTGCAGGAGAGTAGTATGTAAGGTTATCTTGAGGTTATCTTGAGATGATTTCGGGGCTTTTTAGTGTCCCCGCGGCCCGGTCCTCGACCAGGCCTCCACCCCCAGGAAGCAGCCCGTGACAGCTGACTAACACCCAGGTACCTATTTTACTGCTAGGTAACAGGGGCATAGGGTTAAAGAAACTCTGCCCATTGTTTCTCGCCGGCGCCTGGGATCGAACCCAGGACCACAGGATCACAAATCCAGCGTGCTGTCCGCTCGGCCGACCGGCTCCCCCAGAGCATGCAGGTCAGAGCATGCAGTGACTGCTTGAGAAGAGAATGTACCATCAGAGGTGGGAGTTAGTGTTGGTGAAATGTCAGTAGTGGTAGTCAGAAACTGGGTCGCAGGGACATTGATCCTCGGAATCATCACACGGTGTTAAACGGAGAGCAGAAACTAGGAGACGGGACAGAGAACATAAAGACTGGGTGACAGAGACTGGTTACAATGAGTCTGGGAGACTAACAGATGATAACTAAACGAATAGATGAGACAGAAGAGGATTCTTGAGGTTATCTTGAGATGATTTCGGGGCTTTTAGTGTCCCCGCGGCCCGGTCCTCGACCAGGCCTCCACCCCAAGGAAGAGCCCATTACAGATGACTAACACCCAGGTACCTATTTAACTGCTAGGTAACAGGGGCATTCAGGGTGAAAGAAACTTTGCCCATTGTTTCTCGCCGGCGCCTGGGATCGAACCCGGGACCACAGGATCACAAGTCCAGCGTGCTGTCCGCTCGGCTCCCATTTGAGACACCGAACAACGAAACCGACACACATAGGATGGAGACACCGAAACAACGAGATAAATATGGTAATATGAGGAGACGAGAAAAAGAACATTATGAACCCTGTGAACATTTCCTCTCTGAAAGTAAAACAAAAAGTTACATCGAAAAAATTGACCATTCTTTGGTATAAAATATATTTTACAATAAAATTTACACGCTAATTAAGGCCAAAATGGGTCATTATCACACTTATTTCCTCGTTATAATATCAGAGAGCTTTTGTGATAATGTATTCAGGACCTTTAATGATGTCATAGTTAAGGAAATTATCACTAGAGTGTTCACCTGTAACACCTGCAGTAATACACTACAGTGTTCACCTGTAACACCTGCAGTAATACACTACAGTGTTCACCTGTAACACCTGCAGTAATACACTACAGTGTTCACCTGTGACACCTGTAACACCTGCAGTAATACACTACAGTGTTCACCTGTGACACCTGCAGTAATACACTACAGTGTTCACCTGTAACACCTGCAGTAATACACTACAGTGTTCACCTGTACACCTGCAGTAATACACTACAGTGTTCACCTGTGACACCTGCAGTAATACACTACAGTGTTCACCTGTAACACCTGCAGTAATACACTACAGTGTTCACCCGTGACACCTGCAGTAATACACTACAGTGTTCACCTGTGACACCTGCAGTAATACACTACAGTGTTCACCTGTAACACCTGCAGTAATACACTACAGTGTTCACCCGTAACACCTGCAGTAATACACTACAGTGTTCACCTGTGACACCTGCAGTAATACACTACAGTGTTCACCTGTAACACCTGCAGTAATACACTACAGTGTTCACCCGTGACACCTGCAGTAATACACTACAGTGTTCACCTGTGACACCTGTAACACCTGCAATAATACACTACAGTGTTCACCTGTGACACCTGTGACACCTGCAGTAATACACTACAGTGTTCACCTGTGACACCTGCAGTAATACACTACAGTGTTCACCTGTGACACCTGTGACACCTGCAGTAATACCCTACAGTGTTCACCCGTGACACCTGCAGTAAAACACTACTGTGTTCACCTGTGACACCTGTGACACCTGCAGTAATACACTACAGTGTTCACCTGTGACACCTGCAGTAATACACTACAGTGTTCACCTGTGACACCTGCAGTAATACACTACAGTGTTTACCTGTGACACCTGTGACACCTGCAGTAATACACTACAGTGTTCACCCGTGACACCTGCAGTAAAACACTAAAGTGTTCACCTGTGACACCTGTGACACCTGCAGTAATACACTACAGTGTTCACCTGTGACACCTGCAGTAATACCCTACAGTGTTCACCCGTGACACCTGCAGTAATACACTACAGTGTTCACCTGTGACACCTGTGACACCTGCAGTAATACACTACAGTGTTCACCTGTGACACCTGCAGTAATACACTACAGTGTTCACCTGTGACACCTGTGACACCTGCAGTAATACACTACAGTGTTCACCCGTGACACCTGCAGTAATACCCTACAGTGTTCACCTGTGACACCTGCAGTAATACACTACAGTGTTCACCCGTGACACCTGCAGTAAAACACTACAGTGTTCACCTGTGACACCTGTGACACCTGTGACACCTGCAGTAATACACTACAGTGTTCACCTGTGACACCTGCAGTAATACACTACAGTGTTCACCTGTGACACCTGCAGCAATACACTACAGTGTTCACCTGTAACACCTGCAGTAATACCCTACAGTGTTCACCCGTGACACCTGCAGTAATACACTACAGTGTTCACCTGTGACACCTGTGACACCTGCAGTAATACACTACAGTGTTCACCTGTGACACCTGCAGTAATACACTACAGTGTTCACCTGTGACACCTGCAGTAATACACTACAGTGTTCACCCGTGACACCTGCAGTAATACACTACAGTGTTCACCTGTGACACCTGCAGTAATACACTACAGTGTTCACCTGTGACACCTGTGACACCTGCAGTAATACACTACAGTGTTCACCTGTGACACCTGCAGTAATTCACTACAGTGTTCACCTGTGACACCTGCAGTAATACACTACAGTGTTCACCTGTGACACCTGCAGTAATACACTACAGTGTTCACCCGTGACACCTGCAGTAAAACACTACAGTGTTCACCTGTGACACCTGTAACACCTGCAGTAATACACTACAGTGTTCACCTGTGACACCTGCAGTAATACACTACAGTGTTCACCTGTGACACCTGCAGTATTACACTACAGTGTTCACCTGTGACACCTGCAGTAATACACTACAGTGTTCACCTGTGACACCTGCAGTAATACACTACAGTGTTCACCTGTGACACCTGCAGTAATACACTACAGTGTTCACCTGTGACACCTGTGACACCTGCAGTAATACACTACAGTGTTCATCTGTGACACCTGTGACACCTGCAGTAATACACTACAGTGTTCACCTGTGACACCTGCAGTAATACCCTACAGTGTTCACCTGTGACACCTGCAGTAATACACTACAGTGTTCACCTGTGAACACTGTAGTGTATTACTGCAGGTGTTACACCTGTAGTGTAACACCTGCAGTAATACACTACAGTGTTCACCTGTGACACCTGCAGTAATACACTACAGTGTTCACCTGTGACACCTGCAGTAATACACTACAGTGTTCACCTGTGACACCTGTGACACCTGCAGTAATACACTACAGTGTTCATCTGTGACACCTGCAGTAATACCCTACAGTGTTCACCTGTGACACCTGTGACACCTGCAGTAATACACTACAGTGTTCACCTGTGACACCTGTAGTAATACACTACAGTGTTCACCTGTGACACCTGTGACACCTGCAGTAATACACTACAGTGTTCACCTGTGACACCTGCAGTAATACACTACAGTGTTCACCTGTGACACCTGCAGTAATACACTACAGTGTTCACCTGTGACACCTGCAGTAATACACTACAGTGTTCACCTGTGACACCTGTAGTAATACACTACAGTGTTCACCTGTGACACCTGCAGTAATACACTACAGTGTTCACCTGTGACACCTGTAGTAATACACTACAGTGTTCGCCTGTGACACCTGTAACACCTGCAGTAATACACTACAGTGTTCACCTGTGACACCTGCAGTAATACCCTACAGTGTTCACCTGTGACACCTGTGACACCTGCAGTAATACACTACAGTGTTCACCTGTGACACCTGCAGTAATACACTACGGTGTTCACCTGTGACACCTGCAGTAATACCCTACAGTGTTCACCTGTGACACCTGCAGTAATACACTACAGTGTTCGCCTGTGACACCTGTGACACCTGCAATAATACACTACAGTGTTCGCCTGTGACACCTGTGACACCTGCAGTAATACACTACAGTGTTCACCTGTAACACCTGCAGTAATACACTACAGTGTTCACCTGTGACACCTGCAGTAATACACTACAGTGTTCACCTGTGACACCTGTGACACCTGCAGTAATACACTACAGTGTTCACCTGTGACACCTGTGACACCTGCAGTAATACACTACAGTGTTCACCTGTGACACCTGTGACACCTGCAGTAATACACTACAGTGTTCGCCTGTGACACCTGTGACACCTGCAGTAATACACTACAGTGTTCACCTGTGACACCTGCAGTAATACACTACAGTGTTCACCTGTGACACCTGCAGTAATACACTACAGTGTTCACCTGTGACACCTGCAGTAATACACTACAGTGTTCACCTGTGACACCTGCAGTAATACACTACAGTGTTCACCTGTGACACCTGCAGTAATACACTACAGTGTTCACCTGTGGCACCTGTAGTAATACACTACGGTGTTCACCTGTGACACCTGCAGTAATACACGACAGTGTTCACCTGTAACACCTGCAGTAATACACTACAGTGTTCACCTGTGACACCTGCAGTAATACACTACAGTGTTCACCTGTAACACCTGCAGTAATACACTACAGTGTTCACCTGTGACACCTGCAGTAATACACTACAGTGTTCACCTGTGACACCTGCAGTAATACACTTCAGTGTTCACCTGTGACACCTGCAGTAATACACTACAGTGTTCACCTGTGACACCTGCAGTAATACTCTACAGTGTTCACCTGTGACACCTGTGACACCTGCAGTAATACACTACAGTGCTCACCTGTGACACCTGCAGTAATACACTACAGTGTTCACCTGTAACACCTGCAGTAATACACTACAGTGTTCACCTGTGACACCTCCAGTGATACACTACAGTGTTCACCTGTGACACCTGCAGTAATACACTACAGTGTTCACCTGTGACACCTGCAGTAATAGACTACAGTGTTCACCTGTGACACCTGTGACACCTGCAGTAATACACTACAGTGTTCACCTGTGACACCTGCAGTAATACACTACAGTGTTCACCTGTAACACCTGCAGTAATACACTGCAGTGTTCACCTGTAACACCTGCAGTAATACACTACAGTGTTCACCTGTGACACCTGCAGTAATACACTACAGTGTTCACCTGTGACACCTACAGTAATACACTACAGTGTTCACCCGTGACACCTGTGACACCTGCAGTAATACCCTACAGTGTTCACATGTGACACCTGTGACACCTGCAGTAATACACTACAGTGTTCAGCTGTGACACCTGTGACACCTGCAGTAATACCCTACAGTGTTCACCTGTGACACCTGTGACACCTGCAGTAATACCCTACAGTGTTCACCTGTGACACCTGTGACACCTGCAGTAATACCCTACAGTGTTCACCTGTGACACCTGCAGTAATACACTACGGTGTTCACCTGTAACACCTGCAGTAATACACTACAGTGTTCACCTGTGACACCTGCAGTAATACACTACAGTGTTCACCTGTGACACCTGCAGTAATACCCTACAGTGTTCACCTGTGACACCTGCAGTAATACCCTACAGTGTTCACCTGTGACACCTGTGACACCTGCAGAAATACACTACAGTGTTCACCTGTGACACCTGCAGTAATACACTACAGTGTTCACCTGTGACACCTGCAGTAATACCCTACAGTGTTCACCTGTGACACCTGTGACACCTGCAGTAATACACTACAGTGCTCACCTGTGACACCTGCAGTAATACACTACAGTGTTCACCTGTAACACCTGCAGTAATACACAACAGTGTTCACCTGTGACACCTCCAGTGATACACTACAGTGTTCACCTGTGACACCTGCAGTAATACACTACAGTGTTCACCTGTGACACCTGCAGTAATAGACTACAGTGTTCACCTGTGACACCTGTGACACCTGCAGTAATACACTACAGTGTTCACCTGTGACACCTGTGACACCTGCAGTAATACACTACAGTGTTCACCTGTGACACCTGCAGTAATAGACTACAGTGTTCACCTGTGACACCTGCAGTAATACACTACAGTGTTCACCTGTGAGACCTGCAGTAATACACTACAGTGTTCACCTGTGACACCTGCAGTAATACACTACAGTGTTCACCTGTGACACCTGTGACACCTGCAGTAATATACTACAGTGTTCACCTGTGACACCTGTGACACCTGCAGTAATACACTACAGTGTTCACCTGTGACACCTGCAATAATACTCTACAGTGTTCACCAATGACACCTGTGACACCTGCAGTAATACACTACAGTGTTCACCTGTGACACCTGCAGTAATACACTACAGTGTTCACCTGTAACACCTGCAGTAGTACACTACAGTGTTCACCTGTGACACCTGCAGTAATACACTACAGTGTTCACCTGTGACACCTGCAGTAATACACTACAGTGTTCACCTGTGACACCTGCAGTAATACCCTACAGTGTTCACCTGTGACACCTGTAACACCTGCAGAAATACACTACAGGTTTCACCTGTGACACCTGCAGTAATACACTACAGTGTTCACCTGTGACACCTGCAGTAATACCCTACAGTGTTCACCTGTGACACCTGTGACACCTGCAGTAATACACTACAGTGCTCACCTGTGACACCTGCAGTAATACACTACAGTGTTCACCTGTAACACCTGCAGTAATACACTACAGTGTTCACCTGTGACACCTCCAGTGATACACTACAGTGTTCACCTGTGACACCTGCAGTAATAGACTACAGTGTTCACCTGTGACACCTGTGACACCTGCAGTAATACACTACAGTGTTCACCTGTGACACCTGCAGTAATACACTACAGTGTTCACCTGTAACACCTGCAGTAATACACTACAGTGTTCACCTGTGACACCTCCAGTGATACACTACAGTGTTCACCTGTGACACCTGCAGTAATACACTACAGTGTTCACCTGTGACACCTGCAGTAATAGACTTCAGTGTTCACCAGTGACACCTGTGACACCTGCAGTAATACACTACAGTGTTCACCTGTGACACCTGCAGTAATACACTACAGTGTTCACCTGTAACACCTGCAGTAATACACTACAGTGTTCACCTGTGACACCTGCAGTAATACACTACAGTGTTCACCTGTGACACCTGTAGTAATACACTACAGTGTTCACCTGTGACACCTACAGTAATACACTACAGTGTTCACCCGTGACACCTGTGACACCTGTGACACCTGTGACACCTGCAGTAATACCCTACAGTGTTCACATGTGACACCTGTGACACCTGCAGTAATACACTACAGTGTTCACCTGTGACACCTGTGACACCTGCAGTAATACCCTACAGTGTTCACCTCTGACACCTGCAGTAATACACAACGGTGTTCACCTGTAACACCTGCAGTAATACACTACAGTGTTCACCAGTGACACCTGCAGTAATACACTACAGTGTTCACCTGTGACACCTGCAGTAATACCCTGCAGTGTTCACCTGTGACACCTGTGACACCTGCAGTAATACCCTACAGTGTTCACCTGTGACACCTGCAGTAATACACTACAGTGTTCACCTGTAACACCTGCAGTAATACACTACAGTGTTCACCTGTGACACCTCCAGTGATACACTACAGTGTTCACCTGTGACACCTGCAGTAATACACTACAGTGTTCACCTGTGACACCTGCAGTAATAGACTACAGTGTTCACCTGTGACACCTGTGACACCTGCAGTAATACACTACAGTGTTCACCTGTGACACCTGCAGTAATACACTACAGTGTTCACCTGTAACACCTGCAGTAATACACTGCAGTGTTCACTTGTGACACCTGCAGTAATACACTACAGTGTTCACCCTGTGACACCTGCAGTAATACACTACAGTGTTCACCTGTGACACCTGCAGTAATACACTACAGTGTTCACCTGTGACACCTGTGACACCTGCAGTAATACACTACAGTGTTCACCTGTGACACCTGCAGTAATACCCTACAGTGTTCACCTGTAACACCTGCAGTAATACACTACAGTGTTCACCTGTGACACCTGCAGTAATACACTACAGTGTTCACCTGTGACACCTGTGACACCTGCAGTAATACACTACAGTGTTCACCTGTGACACCTGTGACACCTGCAGTAATACACTACAGTGTTCACCTGTGACACCTGTGACACCTGCAGTAATACACTACAGTGTTCGCCTGTGACACCTGTGACACCTGCAGTAATACACTACAGTGTTCACCTGTGACACCTGCAGTAATACACTACAGTGTTCACCTGTGACACCTGCAGTAATACACTACAGTGTTCACCTGTGACACCTGCAGTAATACACTACAGTGTTCACCTGTGACACCTGCAGTAATACACTACAGTGTTCACCTGTGACACCTGCAGTAATACACTACAGTGTTCACCTGTGGCACCTGTAGTAATACACTACGGTGTTCACCTGTGACACCTGCAGTAATACACGACAGTGTTCACCTGTAACACCTGCAGTAATACACTACAGTGTTCACCTGTGACACCTGCAGTAATACACTACAGTGTTCACCTGTAACACCTGCAGTAATACACTACAGTGTTCACCTGTGACACCTGCAGTAATACACTACAGTGTTCACCTGTGACACCTGCAGTAATACACTTCAGTGTTCACCTGTGACACCTGCAGTAATACACTACAGTGTTCACCTGTGACACCTGCAGTAATACTCTACAGTGTTCACCTGTGACACCTGTGACACCTGCAGTAATACACTACAGTGCTCACCTGTGACACCTGCAGTAATACACTACAGTGTTCACCTGTAACACCTGCAGTAATACACTACAGTGTTCACCTGTGACACCTCCAGTGATACACTACAGTGTTCACCTGTGACACCTGCAGTAATACACTACAGTGTTCACCTGTGACACCTGCAGTAATAGACTACAGTGTTCACCTGTGACACCTGTGACACCTGCAGTAATACACTACAGTGTTCACCTGTGACACCTGCAGTAATACACTACAGTGTTCACCTGTAACACCTGCAGTAATACACTGCAGTGTTCACCTGTAACACCTGCAGTAATACACTACAGTGTTCACCTGTGACACCTGCAGTAATACACTACAGTGTTCACCTGTGACACCTACAGTAATACACTACAGTGTTCACCCGTGACACCTGTGACACCTGCAGTAATACCCTACAGTGTTCACATGTGACACCTGTGACACCTGCAGTAATACACTACAGTGTTCAGCTGTGACACCTGTGACACCTGCAGTAATACCCTACAGTGTTCACCTGTGACACCTGTGACACCTGCAGTAATACCCTACAGTGTTCACCTGTGACACCTGTGACACCTGCAGTAATACCCTACAGTGTTCACCTGTGACACCTGCAGTAATACACTACGGTGTTCACCTGTAACACCTGCAGTAATACACTACAG
This sequence comes from Procambarus clarkii, assembly GCF_040958095.1. NCBI lineage: Eukaryota > Metazoa > Arthropoda > Malacostraca > Decapoda > Cambaridae > Procambarus > Procambarus clarkii. The sequence goes on from NC_091191.1 coordinate 27,876,745, forward strand.
TGTTCACCTGTGACACCTGCAGTAATACACTACAGTGTTCACCTGTGACACCTGCAGTAATACCCTACAGTGTTCACCTGTGACACCTGCAGTAATACCCTACAGTGTTCACCTGTGACACCTGTGACACCTGCAGAAATACACTACAGTGTTCACCTGTGACACCTGCAGTAATACACTACAGTGTTCACCTGTGACACCTGCAGTAATACCCTACAGTGTTCACCTGTGACACCTGTGACACCTGCAGTAATACACTACAGTGCTCACCTGTGACACCTGCAGTAATACACTACAGTGTTCACCTGTAACACCTGCAGTAATACACAACAGTGTTCACCTGTGACACCTCCAGTGATACACTACAGTGTTCACCTGTGACACCTGCAGTAATACACTACAGTGTTCACCTGTGACACCTGCAGTAATAGACTACAGTGTTCACCTGTGACACCTGTGACACCTGCAGTAATACACTACAGTGTTCACCTGTGACACCTGCAGTAATAGACTACAGTGTTCACCTGTGACACCTGTAACACCTGCAGTAATACACTACAGTGTTCACCTGTGAGACCTGCAGTAATACACTACAGTGTTCACCTGTGACACCTGCAGTAATACACTACAGTGTTCACCTGTGACACCTGTGACACCTGCAGTAATATACTACAGTGTTCACCTGTGACACCTGTGACACCTGCAGTAATACACTACAGTGTTCACCTGTGACACCTGCAATAATACTCTACAGTGTTCACCAATGACACCTGTGACACCTGCAGTAATACACTACAGTGTTCACCTGTGACACCTGCAGTAATACACTACAGTGTTCACCTGTAACACCTGCAGTAGTACACTACAGTGTTCACCTGTGACACCTGCAGTAATACACTACAGTGTTCACCTGTGACACCTGCAGTAATACACTACAGTGTTCACCTGTGACACCTGCAGTAATACCCTACAGTGTTCACCTGTGACACCTGTGACACCTGCAGAAATACACTACAGGTTTCACCTGTGACACCTGCAGTAATACACTACAGTGTTCACCTGTGACACCTGCAGTAATACCCTACAGTGTTCACCTGTGACACCTGTGACACCTGCAGTAATACACTACAGTGCTCACCTGTGACACCTGCAGTAATACACTACAGTGTTCACCTGTAACACCTGCAGTAATACACTACAGTGTTCACCTGTGACACCTCCAGTGATACACTACAGTGTTCACCTGTGACACCTGCAGTAATACACTACAGTGTTCACCTGTGACACCTGCAGTAATAGACTACAGTGTTCACCTGTGACACCTGTGACACCTGCAGTAATACACTACAGTGTTCACCTGTGACACCTGCAGTAATACACTACAGTGTTCACCTGTAACACCTGCAGTAATACACTACAGTGTTCACCTGTGACACCTCCAGTGATACACTACAGTGTTCACCTGTGACACCTGCAGTAATACACTACAGTGTTCACCTGTGACACCTGCAGTAATAGACTTCAGTGTTCACCAGTGACACCTGTGACACCTGCAGTAATACACTACAGTGTTCACCTGTGACACCTGCAGTAATACACTACAGTGTTCACCTGTAACACCTGCAGTAATACACTACAGTGTTCACCTGTGACACCTGCAGTAATACACTACAGTGTTCACCTGTGACACCTGTAGTAATACACTACAGTGTTCACCTGTGACACCTACAGTAATACACTACAGTGTTCACCCGTGACACCTGTGACACCTGTGACACCTGTGACACCTGCAGTAATACCCTACAGTGTTCACATGTGACACCTGTGACACCTGCAGTAATACACTACAGTGTTCACCTGTGACACCTGTGACACCTGCAGTAATACCCTACAGTGTTCACCTCTGACACCTGCAGTAATACACAACGGTGTTCACCTGTAACACCTGCAGTAATACACTACAGTGTTCACCTGTGACACCTGCAGTAATACACTACAGTGTTCACCTGTGACACCTGCAGTAATACCCTGCAGTGTTCACCTGTGACACCTGTGACACCTGCAGTAATACCCTACAGTGTTCACCTGTGACACCTGCAGTAATACACTACAGTGTTCACCTGTAACACCTGCAGTAATACACTACAGTGTTCACCTGTGACACCTCCAGTGATACACTACAGTGTTCACCTGTGACACCTGCAGTAATACACTACAGTGTTCACCTGTGACACCTGCAGTAATAGACTACAGTGTTCACCTGTGACACCTGTGACACCTGCAGTAATACACTACAGTGTTCACCTGTGACACCTGCAGTAATACACTACAGTGTTCACCTGTAACACCTGCAGTAATACACTGCAGTGTTCACTTGTGACACCTGCAGTAATACACTACAGTGTTCACCCTGTGACACCTGCAGTAATACACTACAGTGTTCACCTGTGACACCTGCAGTAATACACTACAGTGTTCACCTGTGACACCTGTGACACCTGCAGTAATACACTACAGTGTTCACCTGTGACACCTGCAGTAATACCCTACAGTGTTCACCTGTGACACCTGTGACACCTGCAGTAATACACTACAGTGTTCACCTGTGACACCTGTGACACCTGCAGTAATACACTACAGTGTTCACCTGTGACACCTGCAGTAATACACTACAGTGTTCACCTGTGACACCTGCAGTAATACACTACAGTGTTCACCTGTGACACCTGCAGTAATACACTACAGTGTTCACCTGTGACACCTGTAGTAATACACTACAGTGTTCACCTGTGACACCTGTGACACCTGCAGTAATACACAACAGTGTTCACCTGTGACACCTGTAGTAATACACTACAGTGTTCGCCTGTGACACCTGTAACACCTGCAGTAATACACTACAGTGTTCACCTGTGACACCTGCAGTAATACCCTACAGTGTTCACCTGTGACACCTGTGACACCTGCAGTAATACACTACAGTGTTCACCTGTGACACCTGCAGTAATACACTACGGTGTTCACCTGTGACACCTGCAGTAATACCCTACAGTGTTCACCTGTGACACCTGCAGTAATACACTACAGTGTTCGCCTGTGACACCTGTGACACCTGCAGTAATACACTACAGTGTTCGCCTGTGACACCTGTGACACCTGCAGAAATACACTACAGGTTTCACCTGTGACACCTGCAGTAATACACTACAGTGTTCACCTGTGACACCTGCAGTAATACCCTACAGTGTTCACCTGTGACACCTGTGACACCTGCAGTAATACACTACAGTGCTCACCTGTGACACCTGCAGTAATACACTACAGTGTTCACCTGTAACACCTGCAGTAATACACTACAGTGTTCACCTGTGACACCTCCAGTGATACACTACAGTGTTCACCTGTGACACCTGCAGTAATACACTACAGTGTTCACCTGTGACACCTGCAGTAATAGACTACAGTGTTCACCTGTGACACCTGTGACACCTGCAGTAATACACTACAGTGTTCACCTGTGACACCTGCAGTAATACACTACAGTGTTCACCTGTAACACCTGCAGTAATACACTACAGTGTTCACCTGTGACACCTCCAGTGATACACTACAGTGTTCACCTGTGACACCTGCAGTAATACACTACAGTGTTCACCTGTGACACCTGCAGTAATAGACTTCAGTGTTCACCAGTGACACCTGTGACACCTGCAGTAATACACTACAGTGTTCACCTGTGACACCTGCAGTAATACACTACAGTGTTCACCTGTAACACCTGCAGTAATACACTACAGTGTTCACCTGTGACACCTGCAGTAATACACTACAGTGTTCACCTGTGACACCTGTAGTAATACACTACAGTGTTCACCTGTGACACCTACAGTAATACACTACAGTGTTCACCCGTGACACCTGTGACACCTGTGACACCTGTGACACCTGCAGTAATACCCTACAGTGTTCACATGTGACACCTGTGACACCTGCAGTAATACACTACAGTGTTCACCTGTGACACCTGTGACACCTGCAGTAATACCCTACAGTGTTCACCTCTGACACCTGCAGTAATACACAACGGTGTTCACCTGTAACACCTGCAGTAATACACTACAGTGTTCACCTGTGACACCTGCAGTAATACACTACAGTGTTCACCTGTGACACCTGCAGTAATACCCTGCAGTGTTCACCTGTGACACCTGTGACACCTGCAGTAATACCCTACAGTGTTCACCTGTGACACCTGCAGTAATACACTACAGTGTTCACCTGTAACACCTGCAGTAATACACTACAGTGTTCACCTGTGACACCTCCAGTGATACACTACAGTGTTCACCTGTGACACCTGCAGTAATACACTACAGTGTTCACCTGTGACACCTGCACTAATAGACTACAGTGTTCACCTGTGACACCTGTGACACCTGCAGTAATACACTACAGTGTTCACCTGTGACACCTGCAGTAATACACTACAGTGTTCACCTGTAACACCTGCATTAATACACTGCAGTGTTCACTTGTGACACCTGCAGTAATACACTACAGTGTTCACCCTGTGACACCTGCAGTAATACACTACAGTGTTCACCTGTGACACCTGCAGTAATACACTACAGTGTTCACCTGTGACACCTGTGACACCTGCAGTAATACACTACAGTGTTCACCTGTGACACCTGCAGTAATACCCTACAGTGTTCACCTGTGACACCTGTGACACCTGCAGTAATACACTACAGTGTTCACCTGTGACACCTGTGACACCTGCAGTAATACACTACAGTGTTCACCTGTGACACCTGCAGTAATACACTACAGTGTTCACCTGTGACACCTGCAGTAATACACTACAGTGTTCACCTGTGACACCTGCAGTAATACACTACAGTGTTCACCTGTGACACCTGTAGTAATACACTACAGTGTTCACCTGTGACACCTGTGATACCTGCAGTAATACACTACAGTGTTCACCTGTGACACCTGTAGTAATACACTACAGTGTTCGCCTGTGACACCTGTAACACCTGCAGTAATACACTACAGTGTTCACCTGTGACACCTGCAGTAATACCCTACAGTGTTCACCTGTGACACCTGTGACACCTGCAGTAATACACTACAGTGTTCACCTGTGACACCTGCAGTAATACACTACGGTGTTCACCTGTGACACCTGCAGTAATACCCTACAGTGTTCACCTGTGACACCTGCAGTAATACACTACAGTGTTCGCCTGTGACACCTGTGACACCTGCAGTAATACACTACAGTGTTCGCCTGTGACACCTGTGACACCTGCAGTAATACACTACGGTGTTCACCTGTAACACCTGCAGTAATACACTACAGTGTTCACCTGTGACACCTGCAGTAATACACTACAGTGTTCACCTGTGACACCTGTGACACCTGCAGTAATACACTACAGTGTTCACCTGTGACACCTGTGACGCCTGCAGTAATACACTACAGTGTTCACCTGTGACACCTGCAGTAATACACTACAGTGTTCGCCTGTGACACCTGTGACACCTGCAGTAATACACTACAGTGTTCACCTGTGACACCTGCAGTAATACACTACAGTGTTCACCTGTGACACCTGCAGTAATAGACTACAGTGTTCACCTGTGACACCTGCAGTAATACACTACAGTGTTCACCTGTGACACCTGCAGTAATACACTACAGTGTTCACCTGTGACACCTGTGACACCTGCAGTAATATACTACAGTGTTCACCTGTGACACCTGCAGTAATACACTACAGTGTTCACCTGTGACACCTGCAGTAATACTCTACAGTGTTCACCAATGACACCTGTGACACCTGCAGTAATACACTACAGTGTTCACCTGTGACACCTGCAGTAATACACTACAGTGTTCACCTGTAACACCTGCAGTAATACACTACAGTGTTCACCTGTGACACCTGCAGTAATACACTACAGTGTTCACCTGTGACACCTGCAGTAATACACTACAGTGTTCACCTGTGACACCTGCAGTAATACCCTACAGTGTTCACCTGTGACACCTGTGACACCTGCAGAAATACACTACAGGTTTCACCTGTGACACCTGCAGTAATACACTACAGTGTTCACCTGTGACACCTGCAGTAATACCCTACAGTGTTCACCTGTGACACCTGTGACACCTGCAGTAATACACTACAGTGCTCACCTGTGACACCTGCAGTAATACACTACAGTGTTCACCTGTAACACCTGCAGTAATACACTACAGTGTTCACCTGTGACACCTCCAGTGATACACTACAGTGTTCACCTGTGACACCTGCAGTAATACACTACAGTGTTCACCTGTGACACCTGCAGTAATAGACTACAGTGTTCACCTGTGACACCTGTGACACCTGCAGTAATACACTACAGTGTTCACCTGTGACACCTGCAGTAATACACTACAGTGTTCACCTGTAACACCTGCAGTAATACACTACAGTGTTCACCTGTGACACCTCCAGTGATACACTACAGTGTTCACCTGTGACACCTGCAGTAATACACTACAGTGTTCACCTGTGACACCTGCAGTAATACACTACAGTGTTCACCTGTGACACCTGCAGTAATACACTACAGTGTTCACCTGTAACACCTGCAGTAATACACTACAGTGTTCACCTGTGACACCTGCAGTAATACACTACAGTGTTCACCTGTGACACCTGTAGTAATACACTACAGTGTTCACCTGTGACACCTACAGTAATACACTACAGTGTTCACCCGTGACACCTGTGACACCTGTGACACCTGTGACACCTGCAGTAATACCCTACAGTGTTCACATGTGACACCTGTGACACCTGCAGTAATACACTACAGTGTTCACCTGTGACACCTGTGACACCTGCAGTAAAACCCTACAGTGTTCACCTCTGACACCTGCAGTAATACACAACGGTGTTCACCTGTAACACCTGCAGTAATACACTACAGTGTTCACCTGTGACACCTGCAGTAATACACTACAGTGTTCACCTGTGACACCTGCAGTAATACCCTGCAGTGTTCACCTGTGACACCTGTGACACCTGCAGTAATACCCTACAGTGTTCACCTGTGACACCTGCAGTAATACACTACAGTGTTCACCTGTAACACCTGCAGTAATACACTACAGTGTTCACCTGTGACACCTGCAGTAATAGACTACAGTGTTCACCTGTGACACCTGTGACACCTGCAGTAATACACTACAGTGTTCACCTGTGACACCTGCAGTAATACACTACAGTGTTCACCTGTAACACCTGCAGTAATACACTGCAGTGTTCACTTGTGACACCTGCAGTAATACACTACAGTGTTCACCTGTGACACCTGCAGTAATACACTACAGTGTTCACCTGTGACACCTG
>NC_091191.1:27884656-27951511 GCF_040958095.1 Procambarus clarkii
CTCCTCTCTCTCTCTCTCTCTCTCTCTCTCTCTCTCTCTCTCTCTCTCTCTCTCTCTCTCTCTCTCTCTCTCTCTCTCTCTCTCTCTCTCTCTCTCTCTCTCTCTCTCTCTCTCTCTCTCTCTCTCTCTCTCTCTCTCTCTCTCTCTCTCTCTCTCTCTCTCTCTCTCTCTCTCTCTCTCTCTCTCTCTCTCTCTCTCTCTCTCTCTCTCTCTCTCTCTCTCTCTCCCTCTCTCTCTCTCTCTCTCTCTCCCTCTCACTCTCTCTCTCTCTCTCTCTCTCTCTCTCTCTCTCTCTCTCTCTCTCTCTCTCTCTCTCTCTCTCTCTCTCTCTCTCTCTCTCTCTCTCTCTCTCTCTCTCTCCCTCTCATCTCTGAATAAACCTCTACACTATCCAAGTCGAAATCAATCCTACAATGTTAGATATATTGTGTACACACACACACACACACACACACACACACACACACACACACACACACACACACAATGAGAGAGAGTCACCACAGAGAGTCACACGTTGTGTCCGTAGGGTCCGCGAATAACATCAATTATCTCGAGACATTGAAGGGTCACCGAGACAAGAAACATAGTTTTTTGTCACAGAAGTGTACGCAAACGCAGTGATCAAGTGTATAGTGAGCTCCTACAGCGGTAGAGCAATTAAGAAACAAAAATTAAGGCCGAGTGGCAAGATCAGTGTGTACCGTTGGGTCAGCCTAGCCACCCAGCCTAGCAGGACCTACGTTTTGTTTGCTGAGTAATGTGTTGTGAAGCGGATTGTAGCATACTTAGTGATTGATCCCCCGAAGTGTGTGCACCGTTTAGGATCGTATGCTAAGTGCACATAGTGGTGACGACCAGTGAGGAAGATAGGAACGAATGTTACCAGGAGCACGTGGAGACAACAGTAGCACGTGGAGACAACATTGATACCAGAGAGAGGAGAGGGCAAGCGACCAACCCCGTCATAAGGACATCTCTTCAAACTCACCTAGGCGTGCTTGCTCGGGGTGAGCTGACGGTAGGTACCCCTCTCTAGGTCATCAATAAGGTGTACAGAGTGACTTAAAATACCTAATTTAAAGTAGGTCTCAATATCTCAAATATACAACTCCGTGGCTCACTTGGGTGGGGCTTGACACATGATACCCTGGTGACCGCTCACCATCTCACCCCACACCTTCCCACGCCTTACACTGCCCCAAGACACCCCCCTACCCCTTCCCCTATACACAAACACCCCCGCACCCAACACACACACACACACACACGCACACGCACACGCACACACGCACACGCGCACACACGCACACACGCACACACGCACACACGCACACACACACACACACACACACACGCACACGCACGCACACAAAGACACACACGGACACACACACACGCACACACACACGCACATACAGACACACACACAGACACACACACACACACACACACACACACACACACACACACACACACACACACACACACACACACACACACACACACACAGGTCAAGCGGGATGGTAAGACAACAGAATGAAGCTGGAGGAGAGGGACTGGACGAGTCATTCATGGAGATGATTGCTAAGGCATGGAAGGAAGTCAGTGGGGAATTGAAGGACCTGAGGGAAACTATATGTAAGCTGCAGATAGAACTAAGTGCAGCACAAGAGGAGATAAAAAGCCTAAAAACAGGCCCTCCTCAGACTCTGGCCCAGGGGACCAACCCCCAGGTGCCAGGAGATGTAGCTATGGCAGGGACCCCTACAATTGGCCCAACCTTTGCTGAAATGCTCAAGAGCCCAGGAGCAATGTCCACAGTCAAGGATGTTGTAATGAAAGCAGTAACCTCACAGGAGGCAGCTAGATGCACAAGCCAGCTAATGGAAAGGAAAAGAGCTGTAGTAGTGGTAGGTGTCGAGGAACAAGAGGGCTCCACAAGGGAGGAAACGAGGACTAAAGACAAAGCTGCAGTGGCAGGGATATTAAAGGAGATAGGAATGGAAGGGGCTGAACGAGACATAGAACAGTTTTTCCGGATTGGCCAGTACAACAGAGACAAAAAAAGATTGATCAAGGTAGTATTCAAGAGCGAGGACATCAAAGAGGACATTCTAGTAAGGAAGAACAAACTGAGGCATGCAAGGAACTACAAAGAGGTATATGTTCAGAGGGACATGACCAGAGACGAGATAGTAAGGGCAGCAGATGCAAGGAAAAGGCGCAAGGAGAGGGAAGAGAGCCAGGGAACCTCAGCCTCCAACCCAGCAATCCCAGAGGGGAGTGGGGAACCCCAATCCAGCAACCCAGGAACCCCAGGGGGGAATGCAACACCCCAGTCCACCACCCAATAGGGCCCTCTCTACCCCCCAGCACAAACCCTTCCTTGCCCCTGCATAATGCCCATCATGAAACCCAAATCCTCCCCCTCCCCTTACCCCAAGTAGCCCCTGCTTTCCCAACCCCTGGTCTTCTCCCTGCCCCAAGCAGGCCTGAGCAAGACCAAAGACCTCTATCCCCCACTCCACCTCCCTCCAAACCCCTGTCAACTACACCGCAGGAGGGCGTGCCCTCTCCCCAAGCAATCCCTGCTCCCTCACCCCCAGGACTTCTTCCTGACCCAAACAGGCCTGAGGAAGACCTAAGCCCTCCACCCCCCACCCCACCTCCCCCTGAACCCCTGGCAACTACCTCACAGGAGGAGGAGCCTACCCAAGTAGCAAGGACCATAGAACAACCTCCAACACTTGTAGGGAGTGTGGGTGAAATTGGATATAAGAAAGTGAGCTTCAAGGTAATGTACTCAAACATTGATGGGATTACCAATAAAGCAAGTGAACTGGCAGAAAGGGTGCAAGAAGAAAACCCTGATGTAATAGGACTAACAGAAACAAAATTGTCAGGAGTCATAACAGATGCTGTGTTTCCAAAGGACTACTATATAGTAAGGAAAGAGAGGGAAGGGAGAGGAGGTGGAGGAGTGGCCCTGCTGATAAGGAAGGACTGGAGTTTTGATGAGATGGAAATTCCGGGCTGTGACGGATTCAGAGATTACATAACAGGAACTATAACAATGGGTGGACCTAAGATAATAGTGACAGTCATTTACAACCCTCCCCTAAATGACAGAAGACCTAGACAGGAGTTTGATAGGAACAACATGGCAACCATTAATATAATAGAGAGAGCAGCTTCAGTTGCCTGCAGGAATGGCTCAAGACTCTTAATCATGGGTGATTTCAACCATGGAAAGATAGACTGGGAGAATGGGGACCCACATGGTGGTGCAGATACGTGGCGAGCTAAACTCTTGGAAGTGGCAACAAGGAATTTTCTGAGCCAGCATGTCAAGGAACCCACAAGAATGAGAGGCAATGATGAACCAGCTAGACTCGACTTAATATTCACCCTAAATGAGTCAGAAATAAGGGAAGTCAAAGTTGAAGGCCCCATAGGAATGAGTGACCACAGTGTACTGACCTTTGAGTACTTGGTGGAGGTAGGGATAACCTATCCAAGGATGGGAGTGGAGGGGAAAAGACTGAATTACCGAAGAGGAAAATATGACGAGATGAGGAACTTCCTAATGGGAATACCATGGGAAACAGAACTTAGAGACAAGAATGTGCAGGTCATGATGGATATTGTCACCCAAAAGTGCCAGGAAGCTGCAGACAGGTTTATCCCCGTCCAAAAGGAGAAAAACGAAAAACAACAGAAAAACCCATGGTTCAACCAGGAATGTAAGGTAGCGAAACAACTGAGTAAAAGAACATGGAGAAACTACAGAAATAACAGAACACCAGAGAGCAGGGAGAGGTACCAGAGGGCCAGAAATGAGTACATCAGAGTGAGGAGGGAAGCAGAGAGACAGTTTGAAAATGACATCGCGAGTAAAGCCAAGACCCAACCAAAGCTGCTCCACAGCCATATCAGGAGGAAAACAGCAGTGAAGGAACAAGTGATGAAGCTGCGGAAAGGGGAGAACAGATACACAGAGAATGACAAGGAGGTGTGTGAAGAACTCAACAAGAGATTCCAGGAGGTCTTCACAATAGAACAAGGAGAAGCCCCTGCACTAAATGAGGTGGCGGCAACCTTGGAAACCTTGGAGGAATTTGACCTCACCAGTGATGAGGTCAAAAGGTGTCTGCTGGAGCTAGATGTGACAAAGGCTGTTGGGCCTGATAGAATCTCACCATGGATACTAAAGGAAGGTGCAGAAGCACTAAGTGTGCCACTCTCTATGGTGTATAACAGGTCACTGGAAACAGGAGACTTACCAGAAAGTTGGAAGACAGCTAACGTGGTCCCAATATACAAAAAGGGTGACAGGCAAGAGGCACTGAATTACAGGCCAGTTTCCTTAACTTGTATACCATGCAAGGTGCTGGAGAAGATCGTGAGGAAAAGGCTCGTAGAGCATCTGGAGGGAAATAACTTTGTAACGCACCACCAACATGGGTTCAGAGATGGTAAATCGTGCCTCACAGGGTTAATAGAATTTTATGACCAGGCAACGAAAATTAGGCAGGAAAGAGAAGGGTGGGCCGACTGCATTTTCCTGGATTGCCAAAAAGCCTTCGACACAGTACCCCATAAAAGGCTGTTAAAAAGTTGGAGCAATAGGCAGGAGTAAAAGGGAAGGTGCTCCAGTGGATAAGGGAGTACTTACGCAACAGGAAACAGCGAGTAACGGTGAGGGGGAAGACATCAGAGTGGCGAGATGTCACCAGCGGAGTCCCACAGGGCTCAGTACTTGGACCCATCCTGTTTCTAATATATGTGAACGATCTTCCAGAGGGTATAGACTCATTCCTCTCGATGTTTGCTGATGATGCAAAAATTATGAGAAGAATCAAGACGGATGAAGATAGACAGAGACTACAGGATGACCTGGATAAACTGGAGGAATGGTCTAGAAAATGGCTGCTGAAGTTCAACTCTGGAAAGTGTAAGGTGATGAAATTAGGCGAAGGGAGCAGGAGGCTGAACACAAGGTATCATCTGGGAGGGGAAATCCTGCAAGAATCAAATAGAGAGAAGGATCTGGGGGTTGATATCACACCGAACCTGTCCCCAGAGGCCCACATCAAAAGAATATCATCAGCGGCATATGCTAGACTGGCCAACATAAGAACTGCCTTCAGAAACTTGTGTAAGGAATCTTTCAGAACCCTGTATACCACTTATGTAAGACCAATCCTGGAGTATGCAGCTCCAGCCTGGAGTCCATACCTAGTTAAACACAAGACAAAGTTAGAGAAGATTCAGCGGTATGCCACCAGGCTCGTCCCGGAACTGAGAGGATTGAGCTACGAGGAAAGGCTAGAGGAGCTGAACCTCACATCCCTGGAAAACAGAAGAGTAAGGGGAGACATGATAACCACCTACAAAATTCTCAGGGGAATTGACAGGGTGGACAAAGACAAACTCTTCAGCACGGGTGGGACACGAACAAGGGGACACAGGTGGAAACTTAGTACCCAGATGAGCCACAGAGACGTTAGAAAGAATTTTTTCAGTGTCAGAGTAGTTAATAAATGGAATGCACTAGGAAGTGATGTGGTGGAGGCTGACTCCATACACAGTTTCAAATGTAGGTATGATAGAGCCCAGTAGGCTCAGGAATCTGTACACCAGTTGATTGACAGTTGACAGGCGGGACCAAAGAGCCAAAGCTCAACCCCCGCAAGCACAATTAGGTGAGTACAATTAGGTGAGTACACACACACACACACACACACACACACACACACACACACACACACACACACACACACACACACACACACACACACACACACACACACACACACACATTCCACATAAGAGGTTGTTCTGGAAACTGGAAAATATTGGAGGAGTGACAGGTAAGCTTCTAACATGGAAGAAAAATTTTCTGACTGAGAGAAAAATGAGGGCAGTGATCAGAGGCAATGTATCGGACTGGAGAAATGTCACAAGTGGAGTACCACAGGGTTCAGTTCTTGCACCAGTGATGTTTATTGTCTACATAAATGATCTACCAGTTGGTATACAGAATTATATGAACATGTTTGCTGATGATGCTAAGATAATAGGAAGGATAAGAATCTTAGATGACTGTCATGCCCTTCAAGATGACATGGATAAAATAAGTATATGGAGCACCACTTGGCAAGTGGAATTTAATGTTAATAATTGGCATGTTATGGAATGTGGAATAGGCGAACATAGACCCCACACAACCTATATATTATGTGAGAAATCTTTAAAGAATTTTGATAAAGAAAGAGATCTAGGAGTGGTTGTAGATAGAAAACTATCACCTGAGGACCACATAAAGAATATTGTGCGAGGAGCCTATGCCACGCTTTCTAACTTCAGAATTCTTTTAAATACATTGATGGCGATATACTAAAGAAATTGTTCACGACTTTTGTTAGGCCAAAGCTAGAATATGCAGCAGTTGTGTGGTGCCCATATCTTAAGAAGCACATCAACAAACTGGAAAAGGTGCAAAGACATGCTACTAAGTGGCTCCCAGAACTGAAGGGCAAGAGCTACGAGGAGAGGTTAGAGGCATTAAATATGCCAAAACTAGAAGACGACAGAAGAAAAAGAGGTGATATGATCACTACATACAAAATAGAAACAGGAATTGATAAAATCGATAGGGAAGATTTCCTGAGACCTGGAACTTTAAGAACAAGAGGTCATAGATTTAAACTAGCTAAACACAGATGCCGAAGAAATATAAGAAAATTCCCTTTCGCAAACAGAGTGGTAGACGGTTGGAACAAGTTAGGTGAGAAGGTGGTGGAGGCCAAGACCATCAGTAGTTTCAAAGCATTATATGACAAAGAGTGCTGGGAAGACGGGACACCACGAGCGTCGCTCTCATCCTGTAACTACACTTAGGTGATTACACACACACACTAAACACCAGTCTAGGGCGCCTGGTGGCTGAGTGGATCGCATTCTGGATACGTAGTCCTGTGGACTGGGGATAGATTCATTGCGATGGCGGAAATAAATAGGCAGAGTTTCTTTCACCTCTCAAGCCCCTGTCTTGAGAGGTGTAATCTCACAAATCGATCCTTTCACATTAGGGGGGGTTTATATTCAATTTATATATATGCAGCTAATCAGACTACAGTATTAAGCAACATATATTTGTAAATAAATTGGGGGTGCCTTATCTTATTGTACAGCAGGCTTAGTCTACCAGGTATAACTAGGATGTAGACACCAAATTATCCTCGTGTGAGGCTAGCTTTCAACACCCATATTAACTGATGTACAAAGATTAATTCTTGCAACCTCTTCTTGTTCCTGTCAAAAGGCATTAGCTGTAAAGTCGGAATCCTAATATATGACAGCTATATCAGAGAAAACACTGTATATTATATAAGATAAGGACCAAGGCTTAATTACCTGTGCTGGGTCGATCGTTCGTGTTCTAACCGGTTCGCCCTATATCTACCTAACATTAACTTGCCTGAAATGATTAGATAAGCGGGTTTCGGTAAGACACTTCCTTTGTTTATGTTGACAGCGTGTTGATGATGGTAGATCACTAATTTGATCTCCATAACACTTCGTCCAAGAGAATTATAGGAGCTGAAATTGCTCCAACGACTCTGGTCTAACAAACAATGGCTGACCTCTCCACTACTGACGCCTTGGCTCTCCTTGTCCAATGTCAATAAGTGATAGAAGGGTCACATTTACTTTATTTTGATACTGATAAGTAAGTTAATTCAAATGAGATGTTTTTATGATGTAATAAGTCCAAAGACTACTATATTAAAGAATAATTCCCAACAGAATAGCTGGTGAATTTATAGTACTATGTGGCAATGATATCCCGTTTCCATTGACAGAAAATTCCACTACAAGCTACATTTTCTATGGGTTAACTTGTGTATACAACACAGCAGCAATATTATCTGTCTATTGTATGTAATATTATTAAATGGTGTCGGGTTTTCCGACACCTAACAAACATTTTAGAATTCTATGATAAAGTGACAGGGATAAGGCAGGACAGAGAAGGCTGAGCAGACTGCATATATCTGGACTGTCAAAAGGCCTTTGATACAGTACCATACATGAGACTGCTATACAAGCTTGAGAGGCAGGCAGGAGTAACCGGAAAGGCCCTAGCATGAGTGAGGAACTACCTAACAGGAAGAAGCCAAAGGGTAATGGTAACGGGGCTGGCGAACAGTAACGAGCGGAGTACCTCAAGGATCAGTACTGGGAACGATCCTAATTCTAATTTACGTAAATGATATGTTTACAGGAGTGAAATCCTACATGTCGATGTTTGCGGATGACGCAAAATTAATGAGAAGACTTGTGACAGATGAGGATTGTAGGATCCTCTAAGAGGACTTAAACAGGTTGCAGAGATGGTCAGAGAAATGGCTACTGGAGTTTAACACAAGTAAATGTAGAGATATGGAAATGGGATCAGGTGATAGGCAACCAAAGGGACAGTACACAATGAACGGGAACAGCCTACCTGTAACGATTCGAGAAAGAGACCTGGGAGTGGATGTGACACCTAATCTAACTCCTGAGGCACATATAAATAGGATAATGACAGCGGCGTACTCTACACTGGCGAAAATTAGAACTCATTCAGAAACCTAAGTGAGGAGGCTTTTAGGGCGCTTTACACTGCCTACGTGAGACCCGTCTTAGAGTATGCCGCGCCATCATGGAGCCCCCACGTAAAGAAACACATAAGTAAACTGTAGAAGGTTCAGAGGTTTGCGTTGAGGCTTGTCCCAGAGTTACGAGGGATGGGATATGAAGAGCGTCTGAAGGAACTGAACCTTACGACACTTGATAAAAGAAGGGAGAGAGGAGATATGATAGGGACATATAAAATACTCAGGGGAATTGACAAAGTGGAAATAGATGAAATGTTCACACGTAACAATAACAGAACGAGGGGACATGGGTGGAAACTGGAAACCCAGATGAGTCACAGAGATGTTAGGAAATTTTCTTTTAGCGTGAGAGTAGTGGAAAATTGGAATGCACTTGAGGAACAGGTTGTGGAAGCAAATACTATTTATATTTTTAAAATTAGGTATGATAGGGAAATGGGACAGGAGTCATTGCTGTAAACAACCGATGGCTGGAAAGGCGGGATCCAAGAGTCAATGCTCGATCCAGCAAGCACAAATTGGTGAATACAAATAGGTGAGTATACACACACACACACACACACACACACACACACACACACACACACACACACACACACACACACACACACACACACACACACACACACAGTACGAAAGCAACAACATGGCAGTTAACACTATAATTGAGAGGGCAGCCTCTTCTGCCTGTAGAAATAGATCCCACCTGCTCATCATGGGGGACTTCAATCACGGCAGAATTGATTGGGAGAACAAGGAACCGCATGGAGGCGAGGATACGTGGAGAGCCAAACTACTGGAGGTGGCGACTAGAAACTTCTTAACCCAGCATGTCAGTGAACCCACAAGGATGAGAGGAAACGACGAACCAGCGAGACTCGACCTGGTTTTCACCCTGAACGACTCTGACATAAGAGAAATCAGTTTTGAGGACCCAGTAGGAATGAGCGACCACAGTGTATTGGTGTTTGAGTACCTGATTGAAGAAGGGTTATTGAACTCGAGAAGGGATACCGAAACCAAAAGGTTAGCATACCGAAAGGGAAACTATGAGGAGATAAGAAAATGCCTAGCAGATATAGCATGGGAAACAGAGCTCAGGGAAAAGACGGCCCAAGATATGATGGAATACATCACGCAAAAATGCAAGGATGCAGCAAACAAGTTTGTCCCAGTCCAAAAGGAAAACAGTGAAATGAAGATGAGAAACCCATGGTTTAATCAGAGATGTAGGCTAGCTAAGCAGCAAAGTAAAAGGGCATGGAGAAACTATAGGAATAACAGGACACTGGAGAGCAGAGAAAGGTACCAGAATGCCAGGAATGAATATGTTAGGATGAGAAGAGAGGCAGAAAGACAATACGAAAATGACATCGCAAGCAAGGCAAAGACTCAGCCTAAATTGCTGCATAGCCACATCAGGAGAAAAACAACAGTGAAGGAACAGGTTATGAAATTAAGGTTAGGGGCAGAAGGATTCACTACAAACGACAAGGAAGTGTGTGAGGAACTGAATAAGAAATTCCAGGAGGTCTTCACCTTGGAGCAAGGAGAAATCCCAGAGATAAGGGAGGGGATAGCTAACCAGGAACCACTGGAAGAGTTTGAGATTACCAGCGGGGAAGTAAGGAAGTGTTTACTAGAATTGGATGTGACAAAGGCTATAGGTCCAGATGGAATCGCCCCTTGGATACTAAAGGAAGGAGCAGAAGAACTGTGCCTCCCGCTCTCCATGGTGTATAACAAATCACTGGCAACAAAGGAACTGCCAGAAATTTGGAAAGCAGCTAACGTAGTCCCGATATACAAGAAAGGGGATAGACAGGAGGCACTGAATTACAGACCAGTGTCCCTAACCTGCATACCATGCAAGTTGATGGAGAAGATTGTGCGAAGAAAGCTAGTGGAACATCTGGAGCGAAAGAACTTTGTAACACAGCATCAACATGGATTCAGGGATGGCAGGTCCTGCCTCACAGGGTTACTTGAATTCTACGACCAGGCAACAAAAATAAGGCAAGAAAGAGAAGGGTGGGCAGACTGCATATTTTTGGATTGTCAGAAAGCCTTTGACACAGTGCCACACAAGAGGCAAGTGAAAAAACTGGAGATGCAGGCTGGAGTGAAAGGGAAGGTACTCCGTTGGATACAGGAATACCTAAGTAACAGGAGACAACGAGTCAGTGTGAGGGGTGAGGTCTCAGATTGGCGAGACGTTACGAGTGGAGTACCGCAGGGGTCAGTCCTTGGACCTATACTGTTTCTGATATATGTAAATGATCTTCCAGAGGGTATAGAATCGTTTCTCTCAATGTTTGCCGATGATGCAAAAATTATGAGGAGGATTGAAACTGAGGACGATAGTAGGAGGCTACAAGATGACCTAGACAGACTGAGTGAATGGTCCAACAAATGGCTGTTGAAGTTCAACCCGAGTAAATGCAAAGTAATGAAACTAGGTGGTGGAAATAGGAGGCCAAACACAGGATACAGAATAGGAGATGAAGTACTTAATGAAACGAACAGAGAGAAAGATCTAGGAGTTGATATCACACCAAACCTGTCTCCTGAAGCCCACATAAAAAGAATAACGTCTGCGGCATATGCGAGGCTGGCTAACATCAGAACAGCGTTCAGGAACCTGTGTAAGGAATCATTCAGAATCTTGTACACCACATATGTAAGACCAATCCTGGAGTATGCGGCCCCAGCATGGAGCCCGTACCTTGTCAAGCACAAGACGAAGCTGGAAAAAGTCCAAAGGTATGCCACTAGACTAGTCCCAGAACTAAGAGGCATGAGTTACGAGGAAAGGCTGCGGGAAATGCACCTTACGACACTGGAAGACAGAAGAGTATGGGGAGACATGATCACAACCTACAAAATCCTCAGAGGAATCGACAGGGTAAACAAGGATAAACTATTCAACACTGGTGGGACGCGAACAAGGGGACACAGGGGGAAACTGAGTACTCACATGAGCCACAGAGACGTTAGAAGGAACTTTTTCAGTGTCAGAGTAGTTAACGGATGGAATGCATTAGGCAGTGATGTGGTGGAGGCTGACTCCATACACAGTATTAAATGTAGATATGATAGAGCCCAGTAGGCTCAGGAATCTGTACACCAGTTGATTGACAGGTGAGAGGCGGGACCAAAGAGCCAAAGCTCAACCCCCGCAAGCACAAATAGGTGAGTACAAATAGGTGAGTACACACACACACATGTGGGGGCCTCGTAGCCTGGTGGATAGCGCGCAGGACTCGTAATTCTGTGGCGCGGGTTCGATTCCCGCACGAGGCAGAAACAAATGGGCAAAGTTTCTTTCACCCTAAGTGCCCCTGTTACCTAGCAGTAAATAGGTACCTGGGAGTTAGTCAGCTGTCACGGGCTGCTTCCTGGGGTGTGTGTGTGTGGTGTGGGAAAAAAAAAAAAAAAAAAACAGTAGTTAGCAAACAGTTGATTGACAGTTGAGAGGCGGGCCGAAAGAGCAAAGCTCAACCCCCGCAAAAAACAAAACTAGTAAAAACACAACTAGTAAACACACACACACACACAGCCCGATACGCTCAGGAATCTGTACACCTGTTGATTGACGGTTGAGAGGCGGGACCAAAGAGCCAGAGCTCAACCCCCGCAAACACAACTAGGTGAGTACACACACACATGAGAAAGAAGCAGCTGAGAAAAGATATGAAAATGATATAGCTAACAAAGCCAAGACCGAACCCAAGCTACTACACAGTCAA
Source organism: Procambarus clarkii (assembly GCF_040958095.1). Taxonomy (NCBI): domain Eukaryota; kingdom Metazoa; phylum Arthropoda; class Malacostraca; order Decapoda; family Cambaridae; genus Procambarus; species Procambarus clarkii. The sequence continues at coordinate 27,897,075 of NC_091191.1, forward strand.
ATCAGGAGGGAAACAACAGTGAAGGAACAGGTGATGAAACTTAGAACAGGTGAGGACAGGTACACAGAGAATGACAAAGAGGTATGTGAAGAACTCAACAAAAGTTTCCAGGTCTTTACAATAGAACAGGGAGAAGTCACGGCGCTAGGAGAGGTGGCAGCAAACCAGGTGACCTTGGAAAGGTTTGAAATTACAAGAGATGAGGTCAAGAAGTACCTATTAGAGCTGGATGTGAGAAAAGCTGTTGGGCCGGACGGAATCTCACCATGGGTATTGAAAGAGTGCGCAGAAGCACTTTGCTTGCCACTCTCCATAGTGTATAGTAGGTCACTGGAAACGGGAGACCTACCAGAAATATGGAAGACTGCTAATGTAGTACCAATATACAAAAAGGGTGACAGACAAGAGGCACTGAACTACAGGCCAGTGTCCTTAACTTGTATACCATGCAAGGTGATGGAGAAAATTGTGAGAAAAAACCAGGTAACACATCTGGAAGGAAGAGACTTTGTGGCAACCCATCAACATGGGTTCAGGGAGGGTAAATCTTGTCTTACAGGCTTGATAGAATTATATGATCAGGTGACAAAGATTAAGCAGGAAAGAGAAGGATGGGCGGACTGCATTTTTTTGGACTGTCGGAAAGCCTTTGACACAGTACCCCATAAAATGTTAATGCATAAGCTGGAGAAACAGGCAGGAGTAACTGGTAAGGCGCTCCAGTGGATAAGGGAGTACCTAAGCAATGGGAAGCAGAGAGTTACAGTGAGGGGAGAGACCTCAGAATGGCGTGAAGTCACCAGTGGAGTCCCACAGGGCTCTGTGCTTTGACCTATCCTGTTTCTGATATTCGTAAATGATCTCCCAGAGGGTATAGACTCATTCCTCTCAATGTTTGCTGACGACGCCAAAATTATGAGAAGGATTAAGACAGAGGAGGACAGCTTGAGGCTTCAAGAAGACCTGGACAAGCTGCAGGAATGGTCGAACCATTGGTTGTTAGATGGTTGAATGGTTGTTAGAGTTTAACCCAAGCAAATGTAATGTAATGAAGATAGGTGTAGGGAGCAGGAGACCAGATACAAGGTATCATTTGAGAGATGAAATCCTGCAAGAGTCAGAGAGAGAGAAAGACCTGGGGGTTGACATCACGCCAGACCTATCCCCTGAAGCTCATATCAGGAGGATAACATCAGCAGCATATGCCAGGTTGGCTAACATAAGAACGACCTTTAGAAACTTGTGTAAGGAATCTTTCAGAACAATATATACCACATATGTCAGACCAGTCCTGGAGTATGCGGCTCCAGCACAGAGTCCATATCTAGTCAAGCATAAGACTAAACTGGAAAAGGTTCATATGTTTGCCACCAGACTAGTACCCGAGCTGAGAGGTATGAGCTACGAGGAGAGACTACGGGAATTAAACCTCACTTCGTTGGAAGACAGAAGAGTTAGGGGGAACATGATCACCACATTCAAGATTCTCAAGGGACAGGGAAGGAAGGACAGGGTTGATAAAGACAGGCTATTTAACACAAGGGGAACACGCTCTAGAGGACACAGGTGGAAACTGAGTGCCCAAATGAGCCACAGAGATATTAGAAAGAACTTTTTTAGTGTCAGAGTGGTTGACAAATGGAATGCATTAGGAAGTAATGTGGTGGAGGCTGACTCCATACACAGTTTCAAGTGTAGATATGATAGAGCCCAATAGGCTCAGGAACCTGTACACCTGTTGATTGACGGTTGAGAGGCGGGTCCAAAGAGCCAGAGCTCAACCCCCGCAAGCACAACTAGGTGAGCACAACTAGGTGAGTACACACAAAGTGACACCTAATGTCAGTGACACCTAAAGTACACACATTAGTGACACCTTATCTAACTCCTGAGGCACATATAAATAGGATAACGACAGCAGCGTACTCTACACTGGCGAAAATTAGAACTTCATTCAGAAACCTAAATGAGGAAGCTTTTAGGGCGCTTTACACTGCCTACGTGAGACCCGTCTTAGAGTATGCCGCGCCATCATGGAGCCCCCACCTGAAGAAACACATAGAGAAACTGGAGAAGGTTCAGAGGTTTGCGACGAGGCTTGTCCCAGAGCTACGAGGGATGGGATATGAAGAGCGGCTGAAGGAACTGAACCTTACGACACTAGAGAAAAGAAGGGAGAGAGGAGATATGATAGGGACATATAAAATACTCAGGGGAATTGACAAAGTGGAAATAGATCAAATGTTCACACGTAATAATAACAGAACGAGGGGACATGGGTGGAAACTGGAAACTCAGATGAGTCACAGAGATGTTAGGAAGTTTTCTTTTAGCGTGAGAGTAGTAGAAAAATGGAATGCACTTGGGGAACAGGTTGTGGAAGCAAATACTATTCATACTTTTAAAACTAGGTATGATAGGGAAATGGGACAGGAGTCATTGCTGTAAACAACCGATAGCTAGAAAGGCGGGATCCAAGAGTCAATGCTCGATCCTGCAAGCACATATAGGTGAGTATAGGTGAGTACACACACACACACACACACACACACACACACACACACACACACACACACACACACACACACACACACACACACACACACACACACACACACACACACACTTGCAGGCAAAGGATAATATTCAGAGGTTGAAAATGGGAAATAGATTCACGGAAAATGAAAGTGAAATGTGTGAAACATTAAACAAAAAGTTCCGAAGTGTGTTTGTACAAAATAAAATCTTCAGGGAACCAGATACAATAAGAATTCCAGGGAACAACATAGAGCACATAGAGGTGTCTAGAGACGAAGTGGAAAAAATGCTCCAGGAGCTAAATAAGAACAAAGCAGTTAGTCCAGATGGAGTTTCACCATGGGTTCTGAGGGAATGTGCACCCGAGCTCAGCATTCCACTACAATTGATTTTTCAGACATCCCTGTTTACAGGAGTTGTAGCTGATGTGTGGAAAAAGGCTAACATAGTTCCAATCTACAAAAGTGGAAGCAGGGAAGACCCCTTAATTATAGACCTGTATCATTGACAAGTGTAATAATCAAAATATTAGAAAAAATTTTTAAAACTAAATGGGTAGAACACCTGGAGAGAAATGATATAATATCAGACAGACAGTGTGGTTTAGTTGTGGAAGATCCTATGAATCGAATTTACTCAGTTTCTATGATCGAGCAACAGAGATATTACGGGAAAGACATGGTTGGGTTGACTGCATCTATCTGGACCTAAAAAAGGCTTTCGACAGAGTTCCACATAAGAGGTTGTTCTGGAAATTGGAAAATATTGGAGGAGTGACAGGTACGCTTCTTACATGGATGAAAAACTTTCTGACTGATAGAAAAATGAGGGCAGTAATCAGAGGCAATGTATCGGACTGGAGAAATGTCACAAGTGGAGTACCACAGGGTTCAGTTCTTGCACCAGTGATGTTTAGTGTCTACATAAATGATCTACCAGTTGGTATACATAATTATATGAACATGTTTGGTGATGATGCTAAGATAATAGGAAGGATAAGAAACTTAGATGATTGTCATGCCCTTCAAGATGACCTGGATAAAATAAGTATATGGAGCACCACTTGGCAAATGGAATTTAATGTTAATAAATGCCATGTTATGGAATGCGGAACAGGAGAACATAGACCCCACACAACCTATATATTATGTTAGAAATCTCTAAAGAATTCTGATAAAGAAAGAGATCTAGGGGTGGTTCTAGATAGAAAACTATCACCTGAGGACCACATAAAGTATATTGTGCGAGGAGCCTATGCCACGCTTTCTAACTTCAGAATTGCTTTTAAATACATTGACGGCGATATACTAAAGAAATTGTTCACGACTTTTGTTAGGCCAAAGCTAGAATATGCAGCAGTTGTGTGGTGCCCATATCTTAAGAAGCACATCAACAAACTGGAAAAAGTGCAAAGACATGCTACTAAGTGGCTCCCAGAACCGAAGGGCAAGAGCTACGAGGAGAGGTTAGAGGCATTAAATATGCCAAAACTAGAAGACGACAGAAGAAAAAGAGGTGATATGATCACTACATACAAAATAGTAACAGGGATTGATAAAATCGATAGAGAAGATTTCCTGAGACCTGGAACTTTAAGAACAAGTGATCATAGATTTAAACTAGCTAAACACAGATGCTGAAGAAATATAAGAAAATTCATTTTAGCAAACAGAGTGGTAGACGGTTGGAATAAGTTAGGTGAGAAGGTGACGGAGGCTAAGACCGTCAGTAGTTTCAAAGCATTATATGACAAAGAGTGCTGGGAAGACGGGACACCACGAGCGTAGCTCTCATCCTGTAACTACACTTAGGTAATTACACACACACACACACACACACACACACACACACACACACACACACACACACACACACCCAACCCCACCCAACCCTCACCCCTCCTATGCACCTCCAGCCCACATTTAACCCCCTCACCTTGTGACCCCCTAACACCTTCCCCCATCTCCCTCTTCCCCTCTTCTACCCCAAAACCCCCACCTACCCCCGATTCCCCCCTAACTAATATACCCTCTCTTCCACTCCCAGCACCCATGCTCCATTCTCATCTCAGCTCTCCGCCCTCAGTATCCCTCTCCCCCCCAACCTCTCAACCTCTATCTGACTCTCAGTCTCACTCTATTTCTCAACCCCCCTATGCTATTCAGACCCCTAACTTTCAGACCCATTATGCCCTTCCTACCCCCTAGATGCCCAGACCCCATTCGCCTACCAGGCACTCCCCTAGCAACCCCCCACTCACCCCCACAGCCCCCACTTGCCCCCCAGACACCCCCCAGTTCCCCCCAGACCCCTGGTGAAAGGGGGAACTCTGACACCCGAGTTTCCAAGAAGAGTCTCAAGGTTTGGTACACCAATGCTGATGGGGTAGCCATGGGATGGGAAGAAGATTGTAATCTTGATACTCTACAATCCCCCACCAAACAGTAGAAGGCCCAGGCAGGAGTACGAGGACAGCAACAAGACATGTATGGATGAACTGCAGAGGGCAGCAACTTTAGCGCATAGAATGAGAGCGAAGCTGCTGGTCATGGGGGACCTAAATCACGGAGAGATAGATTGGGAAACGAGGAATCCCCATGGCGGGGAGGAGACCTGGGGAGCGAAGCTGGTAGACGTTATTGACAGGAATTTCCTAACACAGCATGTGAAAGAAGATACTAGGGAAAGAGGAGGGGATACGCCCAGCCTATTAGATCTCATTATCACTCAGAATGTAGAAGACATCGAGCAGTTGGAACATGAAATACCACTAGGAGCTAGTGACCATTGTGTCCTAGTCTTTGACTACATGATGGAGCTTAAAATTGTGACCAAAGGACAAGAGGTCCGGGAAAGGAGACTTGATTACAGAAAAGGGGACTACAGAAGGATAAGGGACTACCTGGGAGAAGTGCAGTGGGAGGAAGAACTTAGAGGAAAAACAGTGCAAGGTATGATGAACCAAGTCATATTGAAATGCAAGGAGGCTGAAGATAGATTTATTCCAACAATAAAGGAAAAAAGCAGGAGGGAATATAATAACCCATGGTTTAATAGACAGTGTCAGGAAGCAAAGGTGAGAAGCAGGAGGGAGTGGAGGAAGTACACAAGACAAAGGACAGAGAACAACAGGATTAGATGTAACAGAGCTAGGAATGAATACATTAACATAAGACGAGTGTCGGAAAGAAATTATGAGAATGATATTGCAGTCAAAGCGAAAAAGCAACCAAAATTACTACATAGCCATATAAGAAGGAAGATGTCGGTAAATGACCAAGTGACAAGACTGAGGAAAACAGAAGGGGCATATACAGAAAGCGACAAGGAAATCTGCGAGGTACTGAATGCAAAATTCCATGGAGTGTTCACAACCGAGCCTGAGCAGCTCCCATTGTTAGAAGAGATTACCCAAGATGAAAGACTATCAGATATAGAGGTGACAGCAGAGGATGTAATGAAACAGTTGACAACACTGGATGCAAATAAAGCTGTTGGACCAGACAAAGTATCACCGTGGATACTGAAAGAAGCAGCACAGGCCCTCAGCGTGCCACTGGCAATGATCTTAAATGAGTCACTTATGTCAGGAGAATTGCCCAGTTGCTGGAAGAAGGCAAATGTCGTGCCGATCTTCAAGAAAGGTGATAGGGAGGAGGCACTTAACTATAGACCTGTATCACTGACAAGCATCCCCTGCAAAATACTTGAAAGAATAATTAGGCTAAGACTTGTTGAGCACCTGGCGAGCATTAGGTTTGTAAACAAGCACCAACATGGGTTCTGGACAGGGAAATCATGCCTAACAAACCTTTTAGAATTCTATGATAAAGTAACAAGGATAAGGCAGGACAGAGAAGGCTGGGCAGACTGCATATTTCTTGACTGCCAAAAGGCCTTTGATACGGTACCGCACATGAGACTGCTATACAAACTTGAGAGGCAGGCAGGAGTAAGCGGAAAGGCCCTAGTATGGGTGAAGAACTACCTAACAGGAAGGAGCCAGAGGGTAATGGTAAGGGGCGAAAAGTCGGACTGGCGAACAGTAACAAGTGGAGTACCTCAAGGATCGGTGCTGGGACCAATCCTCTTTCTAATTTACGTAAATGATATGTTTACAGGAGTGGAATCATACATGTCAATGTTTGCAGATGACGCAAAATTAATGAGAAGAGTTGTGACAGACTAGGATTGTAGGATCCTCCAAGAGGACTTAAACAGGCTGCAGAGATGGTCAGGGAAATGGCTACTGGAGTTTAACACCAGTAAATGTAAAGTTATGGAAATGGGATCAGGTGACAGGAGACCAAAGGGACAGTACACAATGAAGGGGAACAGCCTACCTGTAACGATTCGAGAAAGAGACCTGGGAGTGGATGTGACACCTAATCTAACTCCTGAGGCACATATAAATAGGATAACAACAGCAGCGTACTCTACACTGGCGAAAATTAGAACTTCATTCAGAAACCTAAATGAGGAAGCTTTTAGGGCGCTTTACACTGCCTACGTGAGACCCGTCTTAGAGTATGCCGCGCCATCATGGAGCCCCCACCTGAAGAAACACATAAAGAAACTGGAGAAGGTTCAGAGGTTTGCGACGAGGCTTGTCCCAGAGTTACGAGGGATGGGATATGAAGAGCGGCTGAAGGAACTGAACCTTACGACACTAGAGAAAAGAAGGGAGAGAGGAGATATGATAGGGACATATAAAATACTCAGGGGAATTGACAAAGTGGAAATAGATGAAATGTTCAGAAGTAATAATAACAGAACGAGGGGACATGGGTGGAAACTGGAAACTCAGATGAGTCACAGAGATGTTAGGAAGTTTTCTTTTAGCGTGAGAGTAGTAGAAAAATGGAATGCACTTGGGGAACAGGTTGTGGAAGCAAATACTATTCATACTTTTAAAACTAGGTATGATAGGGAAATGGGACAGGAGTCATTGCTGTAAACAACCGATAGCTAGAAAGGCGGGATCCAAGAGTCAATGCTCGATCCTGCAAGCACATATAGGTGAGTACATATAGGTGAGTACACACACACACACACACACACACACACACACACACACACACACACACACACACACACACACACACACATACACACACACACACACTCACACACACACACGGTTGAGAGGCCGGACCAAATAGCCAGAGCTCAACCCCCGCATTCACAATTAGGTGAGTACATACACACACACACACACACACACACACACACACACACACACACACACACACACACACACACAAGAGAGGGAAGGTAGGGGAGGAGGAGGAGTGGCCCTACTCATGAGAAAGGAATGGAGTTTTAGGGAAATGGCTATCCCGGGCTGTGAGGGTTTCAGAGACTACATAGCAGGCACCATGACAATGGGAGGACCAACGATAGTAGTAGCAGTAATATATAATCCTCCACCAAATGACAGAAGACCCAGTGAAGAGTACGAAAGCAACAACATGGCAGTTAACACTATAATTGAGAGGGCAGCCTCTTCTGCCTGTAGAAATAGATCCCGCCTGCTCATCATGGGGGACTTCAATCACGGCAGGATTGATTGGGAGAACAAGGAACCGCATGTAGGCGAGGATACGTGGAGAGCCAAACTACTGGAGGTGGCGACTAGAAACTTCTTAACCCAGCATGTCAGTGAACCCACAAGGATGAGAGGAAACGACGAACCAGCGAGACTCGACCTGGTTTTCACCCTGAACGACTCTGACATAAGAGAAATCAGTTTTGAGGACCCAGTAGGAATGAGCGACCACAGTGTATTGGTGTTTGAGTACCTGATTGAAGAAGGGTTATTGAACTCGAGAAGGGATACCGAAACCAAAAGGTTAGCATACCGAAAGGGAAACTATGAGGAGATAAGAAAATGCCTAACAGATATAGCATGGGAAACAGAGCTCAGGGAAAAGAAGGCCCAAGATATGATGGAATACATCAAGCAAAAATGCAAGGACGCAGCAAACAAGTTTGTCCCAGTCCAAAAGGAAAACAGTGAAATGAAGATGAGAAACCCATGGTTTAATCAGAGATGTAGGCTAGCTAAGCAGCAAAGTAAAAGGGCATGGAGAAACTATAGGAATAACAGGACACTGGAGAGCAGAGAAAGATACCAGAATGCCAGGAATGAATATGTTAGGATGAGAAGAGAGGCAGAAAGACAATACGAAAATGACATCGCAAGCAAGGCAAAGACTCAGCCTAAATTGCTGCATAGCCACATCAGGACAAAAACAACAGTAAAGGAACAGGTTATGAAATTAAGGTTAGGGGCAGAAGGATTCACTACAAACGACAAGGAAGTGTGTGAGGAACTGAATAAGAAATTCCAGGAGGTCTTCACCTTAGAGCAAGGAGAAATCCCAGAGATAAGAGAGGGAATAGCTAACCAGGAACCACTGGAAGAGTTTGAGATTACCAGCGGGGAAGTAAGGAAGTGTTTACTAGAATTGGATGTGACAAAGGCTATAGGTCCAGATGGAATCTCCCCTTGGATACTAAAGGAAGGAGCAGAAGAACTGTGCCTTCCGCTCTCCATGGTGTATAACAAATCACTGGCAACAGTGGAACTGCCAGAAATTTGGAAAGCAGCTAACGTAGTCCCGATATACAAGAAAGGGGATAGACAGGAGGCACTGAATTACAGACCAGTGTCCCTAACCTGCATACCATGCAAGATGATGGAGAAGATTGTGCGAAGAAAGCTAGTGGAGCACCTGGAGCGAAAGAACTTTGTAACACAGCATCAACATGGATTCAGGGATGGCAGGTCCTGCCTCACAGGGTTACTTGAATTCTACGACCAGGCAACAAAAATAAGGCAAGAAAGAGAAGGGTGGGCAGACTGCATATTTTTGGATTGTCAGAAAGCCTTTGACACAGTGCCACACAAGAGGCTAGTGAAAAAACTGGAGATACATGCTGGAGTGAAAGGGAAGGTACTCCGTTGGATACAGGAGTACCTAAGTAACAGGAGACAACGAGTCAGTGTGAGGGGTGAGGTCTCAGATTGGCGAGACGTTACGAGTGGAGTACCGCAGGGGTCAGTCCTTGGACCTATACTGTTTCTGATATATGTAAATGATCTTCCAGAGGGTATAGAATCGTTTCTCTCAATGTTTGCCGATGATGCAAAAATTATGAGGATTGAAACTGAGGACGATAGTAGGAGGCTACAAGATGACCTAGACAGACTGAGTGAATGGTCCAACAAATGGCTGTTGACGTTCAACCCGAGTAAATGCAAAGTAATGAAACTAGGTGGTGGAAATAGGAGGCCAAACACAGGATACAGAATAGGAGATGAAGTACTTAATGAAACGAACAGAGAGAAAGATCTAGGAGTTGATATCACACCAAACCTGTCTCCTGAAGTCCACATAAAAATAATAACGTCTGTGGCATATGCGAGGCTGGCTAACATCAGAACAGCGTTCAGGAACCTGTGCAAGGAATCATTCAGAATCTTGTACACCACATATGTAAGACCAATCCTGGAGTATGCGGCCCCAGCATGGAGCCCATACCTTGTGAAGCACAAGACGATGCTGGAAAAAGTTCAGAGGTATGCCACTAGACTAGTCCCAGAACTAAGAGGCATTAGTTACGAGGATAGGCTGCGTAAAATGCACCTCACCACACTGGATGACAGAAGAGTAAGAGGAGACATGACCACTACCTACAAAATTCTTAAAATCATTGACAGGTAGATATGTATAAACTTTTTAACACGGGTGGCACGCGAACAAGGGGTAACAGGTGGAGACTGAGTACCACAAGGACGTTAGAAAGAACTTTTTCAATGTCAGATTAGATAACAAGTCGAATGTATTAGGCAGTTATGTGGTGGAGGCCGACTCCATACACAGTTTCATATGTAGATATGATAGAGCCCAGTTGACTCAGCTGTACATCACTTGATTGACAGTTGAAAGGCGGGACCAAAGAGCCAGAGCTCAACCCCTGCAAGCACAACTAGGTGAGTACACACACACACACACACACACACACATCGAACTGAACAAAACTTTCAGAGGTATGTCACTAGGGTAGTCCCAGAACTAAGAGGCATGAGTTATGAGGAAAGGCTGTGTGAGCTCGGGGTGACGTGATCACCACACACAAAATTCTTTGGGGAATTGACAGGGTAGACAAGGATGGATTATTTAACACGGATGGTACACGCACAAGGGGACACAGGTGGAAGCTGAGTACCCAAATGAGCCACAGAGAAATTTGAAGGAACTAATTCAGTGCCAGAGTAGTTAGTAAATGGAATGCATTAGGCAGTGATGTGGTGGAGGCAGACTCCATACACAGTTTCAAATGTGGATATGATAGAGCCCAGTACGCTCAGGAATCTGTACACCAGTTGATTGACAGTTGACAGGAGGGTCCAAAGAGCCATAGCTGAACCCCCGCAAGCACAACTAACTGAGTACAACTACAGCGGCCTACATGACTTATAGGGGCCTCGTGGCTGAGTGGACAGTGGTCAGGGGTAGCAGTCCTAAGAGCCCTGGAACGTTTCCCGGAATTGGCGGAATCAAATAAACAGAGTGTCTTTCACCTGATGCACCTGTTTATCTATCAGGAAATAGGTACCTGGGAGTTAGACAGCTGCTATGGGCTGCTCTCATAGGGATGTGTGGGTATTGATTAGAGAGAAAAATATGTATTTATCATAATAGAGTGAAAAAATATAGCTGTTAGAATGGCGGAGTCCAACAACTAATAGCTCTATTCTGCAGGCACAAATAGTAAATAAATACACACACACTCGCGGACGCCACTGTACACACAGAAGCAGGTGCGACAATATACTAACACACTAATAAGACCTCAAGGGGGCCCCATGTGCTGTTGATAAGAGGTAAAGAACACAACGCATGAAGAAGTCAATGACATCGTGTAGAGAAGTCTCATTCCAACCCGCAGCTCAGCACAAAGGGAATCCCAGCAATGCAGACCCGACCCAATAGCGGCCAAATGCAGTTGTCCTGCTACCTGGAAATATGGCAAACACAGTGTGTTGAACACCACGATTGTACTCACACTGGCAGACCTCCTCTCTATAGAGGTGTTGAGAGTGTGTTGCTTCCTTCAGAAACACATTCTGAAGACCATAATAAACACAAGAGCCTTGCATTTCGTTGCTGCTTCATTTCAATACGTTAATAGATCTCTTTAGAAATCGATTCTCAATAGAAATCGATTCTCAATTGCTTGAAGGCGTTAGCTGATAAAATTGAAGAAACAAAGAAACTTTAAGCCACTTATTTATTTTTATTGTTTTTATTTATAATTTTTTTTTAAGCACATCACTCTGTTGATGTAAAGAGGAAATACCAGTTATATCCCTGGCGCTCACCTCTACAGAGCCACACCTTCAACGACAACTTGTTCTTGCAACATTTGAGAGAGTCTCACTTTTTCAAATGATTTCTCTAAGCTGAGTAAGATTTTTTTTTTTTTTGAGATATATACAAGAGTTGTACATTCTTGTACAGCCACTAGTACGCGTAGCGTTTCGGGCAAGTCCTTAATCCTATGGTCCCTGGAATACGATCACCTGCCGCGAAGAATCGTTATATAAGTTGTAAAAAAAAAAAATATATATATATATATATATATATATATATATATATATATATATATATATATATATATATATATATATATCTATATATATATATATATATATATATATATATATATATATATATATATATATATATATATATATATATATATATATAGTAGGGAAGGGAGTACCACCTCTGGCTGGAAGAAGGGGGACCCATAGCCTCGGAGGAAAGCACACATAACGCATTGGAGGGAATGTAGGTCCCCTCCAATACAGTTTCTGTGTGCTTTTCTCCTACCACCCCCTTCCCTTTTTTTTTTCCTTTATTGTGTATTTAAAGGTTACAAAACATACAAGACAAATGCCTAAAGGTTATGGATCTCTTGAAGCTCCTCCGCTTCTGGACAGGAACCGAGGACGCAGCAAGCATTTCCCCTCTGGATCGCCACACTTAGACGTTGAAACAAAAAACTGGAAGCCCTTGGGTCTCTGGTGACGTCAATGAGCTTGGAACCCAATTCCTTGAGAAATCCCAAGGCACTCTTGCCCCATGGGACATGCGTCTCAGACGCTATGGGAACAAAGAGGTATTGACCTTCCAGTCGCCTGTACTTGAGTGATTTTGCTGTTTCCCTGTGGTTGGCCGCCCCACCTGCTTGATCAGCTCCGAAGTGTACATAGGTGTCAGCCAGGGTGGATACACATGTGTAGTCCCACACCAACTGTCTACCCTCCTTCCATGAGTATATGGTGATGCCATCAGGGCGAAGTGCGGGGAAATCCGGGTTTTGGACCCCTAGGATGCGAGGTTCTCTCTCCGCTGGGCACCCAGCTGAGACGAGGCTTCTCTTGATGATGTCATTGACCTCGTTGTGTCTTGCATGCCAGCCCTTTGTGCTTCCGCAATGCAACCCATGCAGTCCGTATTGGTCTGCTTCCACCCTGTTGCAAATACACTTGTATTCAGTGTGAATTGGGGCACCAAGGCGGAGGGCCACTGCTACACGAAGGGATTCTGGATCTAGGCGCGTGCCCATTGCTGACATGGGTACTGCCAGGAGGAAGTCTCCTGCATGGGGGGCACGCACTGCTCTGAGGCGGGCTTTCTCCTTGTCTGATGTTGCGACGCTGAGCATGGCATCAGCTACTTTTTCCACTAGAGGGTGGTCCCAGCCGGACTGTTTGTGTTGTTTTGTTGGCTCTATAATGGTGGCTGGGGCTGCAAGAACATCCCACTGATTTGAACATTCAGTGAAAGCAGGATCGTGTATTCCTGCTGAATCTCTCAGGGTTGCAGGTAAAATATCTCTGACGAGGTCGTGTGATGCATGAGAGGAGGAAAGGAAGGCTGGTAGAGCAATTTGGGAGGCTGTGCGGACACCAAATCCGCCGAGTCTTACAGGAAGGGTTGCTTGCTCCCACTGACAGTCGTCCAATGGCAGGTTCAGGACTTTCACCAGCATGGACCTCAGAAGGGTGTCATACACATTTAACTTAGGGCTGCTGTAGGATGGAGAACATCTCAGAAAGTAGGTCAACTTAGGGAGAGACAGGCATCTTGTAAGGAGAAAGAGAGCATCATGGGCATCAATCTTGTCAATCCTGTCCAGCATTCTCTTTAGGTCAGTGATTTTTGCAGCCAGGACCTCCTCGATTGCTCGTGGGCCAATGGGGGCACCCAGGAGAGTGCAGTCCGGTGGCTCGACAACGAGAATGTCTGGAAGAACATTTTGTATTTGCCCAGTGATGTCTGGGTTGCGGGAGATTATTTCACATTTGGATGCATTGAGAATGAGGCCTAAGGCTGCTCCCTGCTCCTGGATTTTCCTTATATCCTCCAAAATGGTTTCCGGAGTTCCAGCTAGAGTGCCATCATCCAGGTACCAGATGTTTAGCTCGCTTGTCAGACTATCAGTGACCTCTTTGATAGCTAGGCAGAAAAGGAGGGGGGCTAAGGGGTCACCTTGTTGGACACCTTCACAGGAGTTTATTTCATGCTCCCCAAAAAGAAGCTTAGAGTCCCCACTGTAGCACGATCGGATGAATGGGTAAAGGGGACGGAAATGGTTGTGTACAGCCCTGAGGACAGCGTCTCGTCTGACTTGATTGAAGGCATTTTTGAAGTCAAGCTTTACTAGTGCCTTCTGGTCCGGGAGATCAGCAATGTAAGCCCACGCTGCATGTGCTGCAGCTTCACAACCTAGGGGAATCCCAAACCCGAGCTGATGAGGTTTCAGCAAGGTGGCTGCTTCCTGGCTGATAGATCTCACTGCAGCCTTAGCTACAAGGCGTCGGAGGGTGCTGCCAACGGCAATGGGCCTATATATATATATATATAAATGTATATAAGTAGATTATAAAAGTTGCTCCAGGTGAGGTAATACTGACAGTCATGTAGTCTCCGCCCAGACAACATCAGCGAGATTACAGTAGTTATGGATGTCTCAACCAGTCAGCTGCAGCTGAGCTGACAGTGCCAGTTTTGAAGCTGTACCAGTTAGTTGCAAGAGACCTAACAGTGCCAGTCTTGAAGCTGCACCAGTCAGCTGCAGGTGAGCTAACAGTGCCAGTCTTGAAGCTGTACCAGTCACCTGCAGGTGAGCAAACAGTGCCAGTCTTGAAGCTGTGCCAGTCAGCTGCAGGTGAGCTAACAGTGCCAGCCTTGAAGCTGTACCAGTCAGTTGCAGGTGAGCTAACAGTGCCAGTCTCGCAGCTGCACCAGTCACCTTGTGATGATCGAAGTCCACACGCATGATCAGCTGTTACGATATAAACATCACAAAGTCCTTATCCTAAACTCTCTTACTAATGATTGTAACCAAAACAAACAATTCTCTCGGTATACATGTGAATTTAGTTACGAAAATGGGGGTGGGTAGGGAAAAGGAAATAATGGGGAGATGGACGAGGGGTGAGAGGAGGAGCGGGTGTAGATATGAATGGAAGGGGAGAGAGTGGGGAGAGGGAAGGAGAAGAGGGTGACTGGAAGGGTCGGGCGGCGCAAGTAGCAACACAAAGGAACACATTATTGGGTCCATCCCCACAGGTGCGTGTCCGCGCTTACTTTGTTTTTCCACCTCGTCGTTCCGCGGCCCTGACGAACGCCGCCACACGCAGCACGATCCTGTCTACTAACCTAATCATGCTTGCCGGGAGGGTTGAGATCCAGCTCTTTGGTCCCGTCTCACAACTATGTTTACCTGGCCGTGATAATAACTTGTCCGTGACGACTTTGACGTCCAAGGGGCAGGATTTGTCGAAACAAATACCCAACTGCGTAAGAATTTTTCCCTTGGCAGTTACGTTGCCCCCTGCGGGAATAGGCTCTAAAAGCGGCGTCGATTCGACCTCAAATCAATGATATAATCGTTGATTAAACGCCGAATCATCGTTATTAACGGTAGCTGTGCCCACTGGGTATATGGTCTTGGTGTCTATAACTCTTAGTACGTAATTCTCTATTCATAAAATACACATTTAATATCATAAAATATGTTATTGCAATAGTTATTAAGTAAATAAACACTTCTGAACATTACATATCAAGGAAGGTAATGATTGCTGAGTCGGAATGACTCAGTCGGAATGAATATATATATATATATATATATATATATATATATATATATATATATATATATATATATATATATATATATATATATATATATATATATATATATATATATATATATATATATATATATGTGTTTCATTGAATATGACCGCATATTCTGTATTTATTATTTTCTGGTTTAGGGCTTCTATCCCTCTAACTATTTTCTTAGCATCAGGGCTTAATTGAAATAGGAGTTCTCCAAAACTCATTTTCGTACTTTTAAGGTGAAGAAAAGAAGTGATTTACTATAGAGTGTATTACACTTATTTGTATAATTTGCACGACGTTTCGAACCTCCATGGTTCATTCTCAAGTGAACAGATCTTACAATACTAGTTGATTTTATACCCGCATTAGGTCAGGTGATAATACAATGAAGGCGAAAACATGGGGGGATACATAAGGGATAAACATAGGGGCTGCAGAAGGCTTATTGGCCCATACGAGGCATCTCCTATCTAAACACAAAGATTAATCCAGTGTAATTGGCCTGTTATGTTGGACATTGTCTTCTGTGTTGGCATCGATATGTTCTTGTCTTGTCCTTACTCTCATGGTGGGTAGAGTAAATAGTTCCGTGATTTGGGTGTTCATGGTAGGTCGCTCTATTCTTATGTGAATTGCCTCTGAAGAGACACCTTCAGAGGCAACTTTATATATATATATATATATATATATATATATATATATATATATATATATATATATATATATATATATATATATATATATATATATATATAAATATATATATATATATATATATATATATATATAAATATATATATATATATATATATATATATATATATAAATATATATATATATATATATATATATATATATATATATATATATATATATATATATATATATATATATATATATATATATATATATATATATATATATATATATATATGCAATTGACGATCACAAAACACTGATCATTTTATGCGGAAAATCCACAGAGAAATATGAAGGAGGTGAACGTTTCGGCTTGTTAAAGCCTTTGTCAACACCAGACTGACTAGAGGAGAAGGGAGAAGGGGAGGATATACAGGCCGACACCTGACCAACCCATCCCTAGGAAAGAATTAACCAGAAACAGGTATAGCTTAGCTTAGAATGGTCAAAGAGGAATAAGCGGTCAGAGAATAAGGATGAAAGATTAAAGAAAAGCCTCATGAACACGCAATATATGAATATACAATTATAATGAGACATTGTAAGCCTCTCTCTCAGAGTTTTTTCTTAAACTGTTGTGCAATATTATAACTTAAAAATGGATCAAGTTTGTACATTCCAGTACTAACATTAAAAAGATTTGGACACTGACTGATTAGAGCAGACTCAATTAAATTCCGTTCCACGAAATCCCCACAATTGGTAATGCTTTTTGCCCCATTTCAGTTAATATTGTGATGGCATAAACTCGTATGTAGATACAATGCATTAGACGTTTGGGCAGTTCTAATACTATAAGCATGTTGTGACAACCGCAATTGTAAGGACTTTCCTGTTTGTCCAAGGTACACAGAATCACAATCATTGCAGGGAATCGAATACACACAACCTGCTGTATCAGGGAAGATTTTTATTAAATTGGATTTGATCGTACTATTAGTGAACACCAAATTTATATTAAGTTTCTTAAAAATCAGAGACAATTTTTCAAGTCCACTCGCATAAGGAACCACCAATGAGTTAATAATTTCTGGTTTCGCCTTAGGGACGTGATTATAAAATGTACGCTTGGCTTGTACAAACGAGAAATCCAAAAACCTCTTAGGATATTGAGCCTGGATATATGGGAAGCTGCCCTTTCTAGATGTAACAGTCATGGAAAGGAGCGGAGGTTTCCACAGTGCAGTCTACACTAAGGAAACAAACATAGGAATGTGCCTCAATGCCAACAGTGACTGCCCAGACAGGTACAAGAGGAGTGTCGTTAACGCTTATGTCGACCGTGCTCTCAACCACAGCTCAGGATGGAAGCAAGTCGATGAAGAACTCTGTAGGGTAAGGCAGGTCCTAGTCAACAACGGCTTCTCTAATGGTTTCGTTGAAGACATCATAAGAAGGAAGGTGAAACGCCATGCAACCTCTGAAGAGACAACTAACACAACACCTGTACCCCCTATTAGACTATTTTACAGGAACTACTTTTCCACTGCTCATAAAATGGAGGAAAGGGTCCTGAAAGATATTGTTAATAGAAACGTTATCCCTACAGACAAAAATCAGAAGATACAATTGACGATCTACTATAAAACCAAGAAAACGGCCAACCTACTCATGAGAAACTCTCCAGACACAAAGCAGAACGCTTTAAAAGAGACCAATGTCGTCTATGCCTTCAAATGCCCACTTGGGGACTGTAAGCCTCAAAGAATTCAGTATATAGGCAAGACAACAACATCTCTTTCCAGGCGATTAACGATGCATAAGCAACAGGGCTCCATTAAGGAACATATAATCTCTTCCCATAACCAGACCATCACCAGATAAGTCTTAACAAAAAAAAACGGAAATCATCGATAGATACAGCGACAACAGGCGGCTAGATATCTGCGAGGCACTACACATTAAGAAGCCGACACCAGCAATCAACAGCCAATTAATGCACAACTATATTCTACCCACTTCAAGACTCCGCACCAATATAGAAGTAACGAGAAATATGGGCCAATAGGCCCTCTGCAATTACTTCCATTCTTACCTTCAATACCCATTGTTTCGTGTTCTGTCTTGTGTTGAAAGTTTGTTTTCACCTCATCCAAAACTGTTGTAACATATCACCTCACCCAAATGCAGGTATAAAAAGTCGAAGATGTTTTAGCTCTGTTCAGTTATAGTTGTGTGTGTGTAAACTAAAGTCTTTGAAAATGTAATAAGTTTTACGAAATGCGTTCAAGTGTCGTGTCAGACTAGAAAGAAAAATGATTTTTGGAGAATTAATTTTTCAGTTACCATCAACAGTAAAAAGAAATATATGGAACATTGAGAAAATTCGTGTTAGAACGATTAATCTTACTTTTTCGGTCATATATAATAATATATGTCTACGGAAAGACTGCTACCAAAATATACTAATATATATATATATATATATATATATATATATATATATATATATATATATATATATATATATATATATATATATATATATATATATATATATTTCCACCTCTAGTGGAAAAAGTAGCTGATGCCATGCTCAGCGTCGCAACATCATACAAGGAGAAAGCCCACCTCAGAGCAGTGCGTGCCCCCCATGCAGGAGACTTCCTCCTGGCAGTACCCATGTCAGCAATGGGCACGCGCCTAGATCCAGAATCCCTTCGTGTAGCAGTAGCCCTCCGCCTTGGTGCCCCAATTCACACTTAATACAAGTGTATTTGCAACAGGGTGGAAGCAGATCAATACGGACTGCATGGGTTGCATTGCGGAAGCACAAAGGGCTGGCATGCAAGACACAACGAGGTCAATGACATCATCAAGAGAAGCCTCGTCTCAGCTGGGTGCCCAGCGGAGAGAGAACCTCGCATCCTAGGGCTCCAAAACCCGGATTTCCCCGCACTTCGCCCTGATGGCATCACCATATACCCATGGAAGGAGGGTAGACAGTTGGTGTGGGACTACACATGTGTATCCACCCTGGCTGACACCTATGTACACTTCGGAGCTGATCAAGCAGGTGGGGCGGCCAACCACAGGGAAACAGCAAAATCACTCAAGTACAGGCGATTGGAAGGTCAATACCTCTTTGTTCCCATAGCGTCTGAGACGCATGGCCCCTGGGGCAAGAGTGCCTTGGGATTTCTCAAGAAATTGGGTTCCAGGCTCATTGACGTCACCAGAGACCCAAGGGCTTCCAGTTTTTTATTTCAGCGTCTCAGTGTGGCGATCCAGAGGGGAAATGCTTGCTGCGTCCTCGGTTCCTGTCCAGAAGCGGAGGAGCTTCAAAAGATCCATAACCTTTAGGCATTTGTCTTGTATGTTTTGTAACCTTTAAATACACAATAAAGGAAAAAAAAAAAGGGAAGGGGGTGGTAGGAGAAAAGCACACAGAAACTGTATTGGAGGGGACCTACATTCCCTCCAATGCGTTATGTGTGGTTTCCTCCGAGGCTATGGGTCCCCCTTCTTCCAGCCAGAGGTGGTACTCCCTTCCCTATTATATATATATATATATAAATATATATATATATATATATATATATATATATATATATATATATATATATATATATATATATATATATATATATATATATATATATATATATATATATATATATATATATATATATATATATTATTAAATATGACCGAAAAAGTAAGATTAATAATTCTAACACGAATTTTCTCAATCTTTCGTACATTACGCTTCACTGTTGGAGGTAAATCAAAAATCAATTCTCCAAAATTCATTTTTATTTCTAGTCTGACGCGACACGGGCGCGTTTCGTAAAACTTATTACATTTTCAAAGACTTTAGTTCACAAATACACAACTGATTAGAACTTACGTATCTCCGATTTTATATCTACATTTGAGTGAGGTGGGAGGGGTGATGTGGCATTAACACAAGACAGAACAAGAGGGGATATTAATAGGGTATTAAAAGTATCAACACAAGACAGAACACAAACAATGGGTATTGAATAGAAGTGTTTGTAGAAAGCCTATTGGTCCATATTTCTTGATGCTTCTATATTGGAGCGGAGTCTTGAGGTGGGTAGAATATAGTTGTGCAATAATTGGCTGTTGATTGCTGGTGTTGACTTCTTGATGTGTAGTGCCTCGCAAACGTCAAGCTGCCTGCTATCGCTGTATCTATCGATGATTTCTGTGTTGTTTACTAGGATTTCTCTGGCGATGGTTTGGTTGTGGGAAGAGATTATATGTTCCTTAATGGAGCCCTGGGGAATATAAACCTGGGGAATATGGGGAATATAAACCTGGATGGAAATGGAAATGGAAATGTCAAGACGCACAAGCCTGGAAACCCACTTCGGCCAATCATTAGCCAGATACCCACACCCACGTACAGACTGGCGAAGCGACTCAACGGCCTGCTGACTCCTTATGTTCCTTGCGCCTTCAGCCTGAAGTCTCCAAAGGAATTTGTTGACTTACTGCGGGGCACACGGGCCACAGGGATAAGAGCCTCGTTGGACGTAGAATCGCTGTTTACCAACGTACCTGTGGACGAGACAATCGGAATGATAGCCGACAGAGTGTATCGTGATCCAGCCTGTACTCCTCTTGACATGCCAGAAAATATTCTGAGGAAACTACTCCAAGCTTGTACTAAAGAGGCACCCTTCTTGAGCCCGGATGGGCACATGTATAAGCAAGTAGATGGGGTCGCCATGGGTTCTCCCCTAGGTGTCCTGTTTGCAAACTTCTACATGGGTACCATCGAGCAAAAAGTCTTAGTCGACATGAACTTGAAACCGGCCATATACTGCAGGTATGTTGACGACATTTTTACACAGGTACCTGATGTCAGACATCTGCAGGAGCTGAAGGAGGCATTTGAGCAGAGTTCCGTGCTGCGTTTCACTTACGAGATGGAAAAGGATGGGAAGCTGCCCTTTCTAGATGTAACAGTCATGGAAAAAGGCGGAGGTTTCCACAGTGCAGTCTACACTAAGGAAACAAACATAGGAATGTGCCTAAATGCCAACAGCGACTGCCCTGACAGGTACAAGAGGAGTGTTGTTAACGCATATGTCGACCGTGCTCTCAGCCACAGCTCAGAATGGAAGCAAGTCGACGAAGAACTCTGTAGGGTAAGGCAGGTCCTAGTCAATAACGGCTTCTCCAATGGTTTCATCGAAGACATCATAAGAAGGAAAGTGAAAAGCCATGCAACCTCTGAAGAGACAACTAACACAACACCTATACCCCCTATTAGACTATTTTACAGGAACTTCTTTTCCACAGCTCATAAAACGGAGGAAAGGGTCCTGAAAGATATTGTTAATAGAAACGTTATCCCTACAGACAAAAATCAGAGGATACAACTGACGATTTACTATAAAACCAGAAAAACGGCCAGCCTACTCATGAGAAACTCTCCAGACACAAAACAGAACGCTTTAAAAGAGACTAACGTCGTCTATGCCTTCAAATGCTCACTTGGGGACTGTAAGCTCCAAAAAACCCAGTATATAGGCAAGACAACAACATCTCTTTCTAGGCGTTTAACGATGCATAAGCAACAGGGCTCCATTAAGGAACATATAATCTCTTCCCACAACCAAACCATCGCCAGAGAAATCCTAGTAAACAACACAGAAATCATCGATAGATACAGCGATAGCAGGCAGCTTGACGTTTGCGAGGCACTACACATCAAGAAGTCAACACCAGCAATCAACAGCCAATTATTGCACAACTATATTCTACCCACCTCAAGACTCCGCTCCAATATAGAAGCATCAAGAAATATGGACCAATAGGCTTTCTACAAACACTTCTATTCAATACCCATTGTTTGTGTTCTGTCTTGTGTTGATACTTTTAATACCCTATTAATATCCCCTCTTGTTCTGTCTTGTGTTAATGCCACATCACCCCTCCCACCTCACTCAAATGTAGATATAAAATCGGAGATACGTAAGTTCTAATCAGTTGTGTATTTGTGAACTAAAGTCTTTGAAAATGTAATAAGTTTTACGAAACGCGCCCGTGTCGCGTCAGACTAGAAATAAAAATGAATTTTGGAGAATTGATTTTTGATTTACCTCCAACAGTGAAGCGTAATGTACGAAAGATTGAGAAAATTCGTGTTAGAATTATTAATTTTACTTTTTCGGTCATTTTTAATAATATATGTCTACAGGAAAGACTGCTACCAAAATATACTAATATTAAAGCGCACGACCCAGCAGCAAGGAATCAAGCCTTCACGATAAAATATCGCCAGGATCTGATTCGTGATCAGATATACAAGGCAGAGAATGAAATCAAAGACAACAAAACGCAACTACTTCATGCTACAAACGAGTGGAGAAATAGCAACATCGACCATAGTATCCGTACCCGCATTGAACAACACCTCGACATCCTCACAGACCAACATCACCTCAGCACTGAAACAAGGATTATCAAGAAACTAACAACATTATATGGAGGACCTATGGCAATTCCACGACCAAGAGATGGCTTCCTGAACCTTGCAGGAATTAACCTCACTGAGGACCAAGTCACTCTCCTAAATCTGGGCATAAACTGTCATGTTATGTCCAGACCGAGTGAGATGGCCCGGAAAGTAGAGTTGGAAATTCTGTTGGACGACATATTCGACCTCGAGACACAAAAGAAGGTCACTACCAAAGATACCTTACAAGCAGAACTTATTGCAGAAGGAGGAAAGAATCGAGGCAACTACAGAAGCACCATACTGTCCCCCGAGCTTAAAGCGGCAGCTAAAAGCCTTCGTGAGAACAAGGAGATAGTTGTCAGGAGAGGTGACAAGTCGCCAATATATGTCATTCTTAAAAAAGACGAATATCTGGCGAAAATGAACATCATACTCTCTGACCAAACTAAGTTCCAAAGGGTAACGAAGGACACTACAGCCGAATTAAAAGCAAAGGTCAACAAACTGATCGAAACTGTGAACGCCAAGAAATCCGGACTCCACCTGCCAAAGATCATTGGGGAATATAAACCTGGATATGCGTATGGAAATGTCAAGACGCACAAGCCTGGAAACCCACTTCGGCCAATCATTAGCCAGATACCCACACCCACGTACAGACTGGCGAAGCGACTCAACGGCCTGCTGACTCCTTATGTTCCTTGCGCCTTCAGCCTGAAGTCTCCAAAGGAATTTGTTGACTTACTGCGGGGCACACGGGCCACAGGGATAAGAGCCTCGTTGGACGTAGAATCGCTGTTTACCAACGTACCTGTGGACGAGACAATCGGAATGATAGCCGACAGAGTGTATCGTGATCCAGCCTGTACTCCTCTTGACATGCCAGAAAATATTCTGAGGAAACTACTCCAAGCTTGTACTAAAGAGGCACCCTTCTTGAGCCCGGATGGGCACATGTATAAGCAAGTAGATGGGGTCGCCATGGGTTCTCCCCTAGGTGTCCTGTTTGCAAACTTCTACATGGGTACCATCGAGCAAAAAGTCTTAGTCGACATGAACTTGAAACCGGCCATATACTGCAGGTATGTTGACGACATTTTTACACAGGTACCTGATGTCAGACATCTGCAGGAGCTGAAGGAGGCATTTGAGCAGAGTTCCGTGCTGCGTTTCACTTACGAGATGGAAAAGGATGGGAAGCTGCCCTTTCTAGATGTAACAGTCATGGAAAAGGGCGGAGGTTTCCACAGTGCAGTCTACACTAAGGAAACAAACATAGGAATGTGCCTAAATGCCAACAGCGACTGCCCTGACAGGTACAAGAGGAGTGTTGTTAACGCATATGTCGACCGTGCTCTCAGCCACAGCTCAGAATGGAAGCAAGTCGACGAAGAACTCTGTAGGGTAAGGCAGGTCCTAGTCAATAACGGCTTCTCCAATGGTTTCATCGAAGACATCATAAGAAGGAAAGTGAAAAGCCATGCAACCTCTGAAGAGACAACTAACACAACACCTATACCCCCTATTAGACTATTTTACAGGAATTTCTTTTCCACAGCTCATAAAACGGAGGAAAGGGTCCTGAAAGATATTGTTAATAGAAACGTTATCCCTACAGACAAAAATCAGAGGATACAACTGACGATTTACTATAAAACCAGAAAAACGGCCAGCCTACTCATGAGAAACTCTCCAGACACAAAACAGAACGCTTTAAAAGAGACTAACGTCGTCTATGCCTTCAAATGCCCACTTGGGGACTGTAAGCTCCAAAAAACCCAGTATATAGGCAAGACAACAACATCTCTTTCTAGGCGTTTAACGATGCATAAGCAACAGGGCTCCATTAAGGAACATATAATCTCTTCCCACAACCAAACCATCGCCAGAGAAATCCTAGTAAACAACACAGAAATCATCGATAGATACAGCGATAGCAGGCGGCTTGACGTTTGCGAGGCACTACACATCAAGAAGTCAACACCAGCAATCAACAGCCAATTATTGCACAACTATATTCTACCCACCTCAAGACTCCGCTCCAATATAGAAGCATCAAGAAATATGGACCAATAGGCTTTCTACAAACACTTCTATTCAATACCCATTGTTTGTGTTCTGTCTTGTGTTGATACTTTTAATACCCTATTAATATCCCCTCTTGTGCTGTCTTGTGTTAATGCCACATCACCCCTCCCACCTCACTCAAATGTAGATATAAAATCGGAGATACGTAAGTTCTAATCAGTTGTGTATTTGTGAACTAAAGTCTTTGAAAATGTAATAAGTTTTACGAAACGCGCCCGTGTCGCGTCAGACTAGAAATAAAAATGAATTTTGGAGAATTGATTTTTGATTTACCTCCAACAGTGAAGCGTAATGTACGAAAGATTGAGAAAATTCGTGTTAGAATTATTAATCTTACTTTTTCGGTCATATTTAATAATATATGTCTACAGGAAAGACTGCTACCAAAATATACTAATATATATATATATATATATATATATATATATATATATATATATATATATATATATATATATATATATATATATCCATTAAGGAACATATAGCCTCTTCCCACAACCAAACCATCACCAGAGAAATCTTAGCAAACAACACAGAAATCATCGATAGATACAGCGATAGCAGGCGGCTTGACGTTTGCGAGGCACTACACATCAAGAAGTCAACACCAGCAATCAACAGCCAATTAATGCACAACTATATTCTACCCACTTCAAGACTCCGCTCCAATATAGAAGCATCAAGAAATATGTGCCAATAAAAATAGGCCTTCTGCAGTCACCTACCTTTAATACCTGTTTGTATTTCATTGTTTCATGTTCTGTCTTGTGTTAAAAGTTTATTTTCACCTCATCCAAAACTATTGTAACATGTCACTTCACCCAAATGTAGGTATAAAAACTCGAAAGATGTTTAAGCTCTATTCAGTTAAAGTTGTGTGTGTGTGTAAACTAAAGTCTTTGAAAATGTAATAAGTTTTACGAAACGCGCTCAAGTGTCGCGTCAGACTAGAAATAAAAATGAATTTTGGAGAATTGATCTTTGAATTACCATCAACAGTGAAAAGAAACGTAAGAAAGATCGAGAAAACTCGTGTTAGAATAATTAATCTTACTTTTTCGGTCATTTATAATAATATATGTCTACAGGAAAGACTGCTACCAAAATATACAAATATATATATATATATATATATATATATATATATATATATATATATATATATATATATATATATATATATATATATATATAT
The DNA here is from genome assembly GCF_040958095.1 of Procambarus clarkii. Lineage (NCBI taxonomy): Eukaryota > Metazoa > Arthropoda > Malacostraca > Decapoda > Cambaridae > Procambarus > Procambarus clarkii. Next base: position 27,923,248 of record NC_091191.1, read on the forward strand.
ATATATATATATATGTCGTACCTAGTAGCCAGAACGCACTTCTCATCCTACTATGCAAGGCCCGATTTGCCTAATAAGCCAAGTTTTCATGAATTAATGTTTTTTCGACTACCTAACCTACCTAACCTAACCTAACCTAACTTTTTCGGCTACCTAACCAAACCTAACCTATAAAGATAGGTTAGGTTAGGTTAGGTAGGGTTGATTAGGTTCGGCCATATATCTAAGTTAATTTTAACTGCAATAAAAAAAATTGACCTCATACATAATGAAATGGGTAGCTTTATCATTTCATAAGAAAAAAATTAGAGAAAATATATTAATTCAGGAAAACTTGGCTTATTAGGCAAATCGGGCCTTGCATAGTAGGCTGAGAAGTGCGTTCTGGCTACTAGGTACGACATATATATATATATATATATATATATATATATATATATATATATATATATATATATATATATATATATATATATTTTTTTTTTTTTGTGAGGGTACCACCTCTGGTGCCAATGTGGGGACCCATAGCCTCGGAGAAGAAAATAAAAAGTATTCAGAGGAGACCTTGTGGCTTCTCACTGAACACTAATATTATCTTCTCCTACCACCCCCATTCTTTTGTATGTACACATATATATTTACTTTATTTGAACTTTGTTACAAAAAAGGAGTTACATATGGGTTACAAAGATGGTTGTCATAGGTTGTCGAGTTCCTCCAGCTCCTCAGATGGCGGGCAGGAACCCTGGATGCAGTGCGCATTTCCCCTCTGTATCGCCACACTGAGGCGCTGGAAAAGAAAGCTTGCCGCTCTCGGGTCCCTTGTTGTTTCAATGAGCCTAGAACCCAGTTCCTTTAAAAAACTGGTAGCACTTTTACCCCAGGCGCCGAGCGTCTCAGAAGCAATGGGGACAAAATTGTTTTGGTGATCCAGTTCTCTATACTTACGGGATTTGGCTGCTTCCCTGTGGGTGGCAGCGCCACCTGGTTGTGCAACACTGAGGTTAATGTAGGTGTTAGCCAGGGTTGATACGCACGTGTAGTCCCACACGTGTATATATATATATATATATATATATATATATATATATATATATATATATATATATATATATATATATATATATATATATATATATATATATGTCGTACCTAGTGGCCAGAACGCACTTCTCGGCCTACTATGCAAGGCTTGATTTGCCTAATAAGCCAAGTTTTCATGAATTAATTGTTTTTCGACTACCTAACCTACCTAACCTAATCTAACCTAACTTTTTCGGTTACCTAACCTAACCTAACCTATAAAGATAGGTTAGGTTAGGTTAGGTAGGGTTGGTTAGGTTCGGTCATATATCTATGTTAATTTTAACTCCAATAAAAAAAAATGACCTCATACATAATGAAATGGGTAGCTTTATCATTTCATAAGAAAACAATTAGAGAAAATATATTAATTCAGGAAAACTTGGCTTATTAGGCAAATCGGGCCTTGCATAGTAGGCTGAAAAGTGCGTTCTGGCTACTAGGTACGACATATATATATATATATATATATATATATATATATATATATATATATATATATATATGTCGTACCTAGTAGCCAGAACTCACTTCTCAGCCTACTATTCAAGGCCCGATTTGCCTAATAAGCCTAGTTTTCCTGAATTAATATATTTACTATAATTTTTTTCTTATGAAATGATAAAGCAACCCTTTTCTCTATGTATGAGGTCAATTTTTTTTTATTGGAGTTAAAATTAACGTAGATATATGACCGAACCTAACCAACCCTACCTAACCTAACCTAACCTATATTTATAGGTAAGGTTAGGTTAGGTAGCCAAAAAAAGCTAGGTTAGGTTAGGTTAGGTAGGTTAGGTAGACGAAAAAACATTAATTCATGAAAACTTGGCTTATTAGGCAAATCGGGCCTTGAATAGTAGGCTGAGAAGTGCGTTCTGGCTATTAGGTACGACATATATATATATATATATATATATATATATATATATATATATATATATATATATATATATATATATATATATATATATATATTTATATTTATATAATTTTTGGATGACCAAACTAGAGCACGGGCAAAACTATCCTCACATAGTACTTTTAGTTAAAATCTTGGTATGACATTTCGAAAACACTAATTATTAGATCTAAAAGTACACATAGGAACAATTAATCAACATGTTGCTAAACATTTCAGGTTAACTCTAAACTCCACAGATAACCTTAACCAAGCAAAAACCTTTGCTAAAAATAAAAGTTCAAAAGTAGTTAAATTAAAATTATATTGAAAATAATAATATTAAAAAGGGAAGTATATTTCTCAGAGGCTCTCACACAAGGAACAGCGGTCACAATGTCAGAATTGTCAAACAGTACGACAACTTTTAGGAACCTTGACAACGCTTTTTTTCGGAAAACTTTATCCAATATGAGAAAAATTTGATATGCAGCAAAACTGGACCCTGAACTATGATCAATGGGAAAACTATTATAGGTTAAAGAAACCAAGAGCACTATAGTACTAGTATTGGTTAGGAAACTAAGACAAATAGCATAATATTATAGGTTAAGGGAACTAAACTTCCCATAGATAGAAGGAATGAGAGTTAGAGTAGACATGGTGGAAACAGATCAAAGTGCTGACAAAAATCTCCCAATTTTAACTGAGAATCAGCACAACAAGAAGCCATTGGTTGAAGTTCAGCAGTTTACGAGCAGCCTCGTTCGTTGCTTGACATTTCAACACAGCGGGGGAATGTGAGCGGGTGGGAATAAACAGGAAAGGAAACCGCTTAAGGATATCTTTGTAAATAGTATTAAGTTTACGTAGAAAGAGAAGAAAGGGTCAGGAGTTTTTTAATTAGATGACTGACATAAGGAAATCTACCACCGGGGATCGATCCCCATCGGAGGCGGAAACAAATTGGCAGAGTTTCTTTCACCTTGATGTATCTGTTCACCTAGCAGTAACTAAGTACTTGGGAGTTAGACATCTGCTACGGGCTGCTTCCTGTGTGTGTGTGTGTGTGTGTGTATTCACCTATTTGTATTCACTTATTTGTGCTTGCAGGGGTTGAGCTCTGGCTCTTTGGTCCCGCCTCTCAACTGTCAATCAACTGGTGTACAGATTCCTGAGCCTACTGGGCTCTATCATATCTACATTTGAAACTGTGTAGGAAATCAGCCTCCACCACATCACTGCCTAATGGATTCCATCTGTTAACTACTCTGACACTGAAAAAGTTCTTTCAAACGTCCTTGTGGCTCATATGGGTACTCAGTCTTCACCTGTGTCCACCTGTGTATGTATGTGGATAGAAACAGAAATAAAAGTCAGTTGATTGATTGACAGTTTAGAGGCGGGGTCCAAAGAGCCAGAGCTCAACCCCCGCAAGCACAGCTAGGTGAGTACACACACTCACACACAGTAGTAGTCAGTAGTTGAGTAGTAGGCCGCCGCCGGTGGGAGACACACACGGTTAGTGAGTTCCGCGGAAATTCGTCAATTTTTCAGGGCATTGAAGGAGTATAGAGGCTAGATCATAGTATTTGGCCTCTAGCAGTGTGTAGCTAGCAGGGTGCAACATAGCATAGTCATATCGCTAGCAATAGTGCAAAGAAACCAAAGTGGAGCTAGTGGCATCACAGGTGCATATACAGTGTGGAGAACCGCGTGGAGCGACCTGAACTGACGACCAGCGTGGGACGACCCGCAATGGAACTGCCTGATTGTGTTTGTTGGGTGGTGACTGTGATCAGTGGTACAGTAAATTAGTGAACTGTTACACAACGATACAGTGACTGACTCCAGAGCTTTGTGTAGATAGAGAAGAACTGCCATCATCAATATACTAGAACTTAGTGAATCGCAAAGTGGGAGGCAACGACGGATCACCATCGTCATCCATACATCGTCATTTCTCATCTAGTTGTGTGAGCGGGAGGCTGTCTGGTAGGTACCCCTCTCTGGTCAATTAATCAGGTGTACATAGTGAGGTAAAATACTATCAAATTCTTGTTCAGGATGTCATATATTATAGTACTGTGTGTTGGTGGTGTTGTCGTCGTTGATCCTTCTCTACGGACAACCCAACCCACAACTCGGCAGAGTGCTTATACCTCGCTAGGAGATCACACTAGGCGCCTCTGGCCCATTTAGGGGATGCGGCTCCAACACTTAGCCTCGTTGTCATGTGCACACACCCACTCGAGCCGCTGTGACTCCCCACTCTCTCCTTATCAGATATGATCTCCTCAATCCCCTATGACTTACTAATATTACCTTCTGCCCTGTCCACAGCAGTGGTTCTTGGTTCTTTCCCTCTCTCTCTCTTCTTCTGTACTATTTCATGGGAAGCCTCACTAGGACAAGGGCAAACACCAGCAAATTGGGATACATTTACTGGACGAAGCACATACACAATACATACACACATATAATAATAATGAATCCTATACTCTATAATATTACAATCAGGTTGCACTCCAACACCATCAGAACTCTATCATCAGCTTATCAAGTGGTATCCTATCTCCTGGTTCACCACCTGGTACTATCAACCTCCTCAAGTAGATCAAGTCTACATACACTGTTGCACCATCAGCAAGATAATATATATATAGAAAATCAGCATTTGAATGCAATAACATATATCAGTATAAATGTTCCTTGATACACAACAATGATCAATCGATCACTGTCAGTCCTGGAACACATACATCTGTAGGTAATCCAGCCTACGACTGTAACTCTAAACTTCAGTGTAGAACACTCCTTGACATAAGAATGCGCACAACCACTCACCTCTCACTGCGTCTTGCACACTAATGACAACCAAACACTATCAACTCCCTACAAGTAATCCACCAGAACTTCCCTTCCACCTCTGGAAGTTCACTACCCTGATATCTTCAGGTTCTTCCGGGCTTCACTACCAGGATCCTCTGCAGCTCCTTCAGGCTGCTATCATGAAGTTTCCTTGAGCAACTACGGTGCTTCACCCTTCTGCTAGGTTCCTCCACAGCTCTCTTGGCTGCTACACCACCTCTACAGAAGCACGTGACACTCCTCTTCACTGCTTCTCCTCACAGCTCGAGGTCCTCTGCTTCACTACCTTGGAGTCTCATCAATTACCTCATCTAGGCTGGCTTCGAAGTTCTCAGCAACTTCTTCCCCAAAAGACAAACCTGCAACCCATCGACACTCCAATAAAATGTTTCCCCTTTAACACATAAACAAAAATAATCACACAATATGTTTGTCTCCAACCTCTATCTGTCCTCTACATACAGTGAGAGTAGACTCCCCCGTTTTGGGCGGGTCCATACTCCACCTCGCCTGGCGGCGGTCCTCACTCACTGGGAGGGTCTTCCTCCGTCAGGAGCCGGGCTCCCTCAGTCGTCTGTCAGAGCTCAGAGGGGACGGACGTCGCTCCGTGCTCCTCCCTCTTCACTCTCCTATTTCAGGCTTTCTGCCTTATTAAAACATGTCTAACTTATAAATAAACATCGCTACTGTCGCTGGGCACACGACCAACTACAAGCAATCACTATGAACTGGTGTATATCGTGCTTACCACAGATTAACTGGTCGAGGGCGCGTCTCCCTCTGACGGCGTCTGGTCACGGCGCTTCCACGGCCCACAATAATGCCTCTGGGCGATTTAATAAACACTTCGTCGACCAGGACTTGAGACCACAACGTTCCCAGCTCGGTTCCACAGCTGGTACATCTGCGCACTTCTCTTCTCTTCGAGATATATCACTAGGGGTTCCCTTCTGGCGGGAGCTCAACGGAGCGCAGCTTTCCCCTGCGATGTCTGGCACTCAAGTGAGGTCAAGGTCCTCCGGAAACGAGCCTCACGCCTCCAGCAAAATGTCCACATCTCCTCGCCAGTCATTTATCTGCTTTCTTCTTCATTGCCCATAATCTCAAACTGTTATACACATCCAAGCAACTATTTTACATATGCGTTATCACCTCAATATTTGCTAGACCTTCTAATCAGGTCAGGCTTGATGAATAACTCTCAAGGAGGGAGACTCGTTTCTCCTGCAGGCTGAGATCATAACACTCCCCTCCCCTTATTTTGAGAGTTATTCCAGTGGCAAAGCCCAGGATAATACATCCGCCACCTCACTGTCCCGTTCTTCACCCGATATACTCTCTTAGGAGTCTACAATTAATTCGTTGCACCTTGCAACATCTGGCTCACAACGTGCTAGAAACATGATCTTCTCACAAACGATTTGACTTCTCTGGCACCTCTTGGCTAGGCTGTCCTCCTAGGACGCCTGCACTCCCTCGGTCCACTCTACTTACTGTCTCCACCCTCCGTTTCCTCGTCTTCTTCTCTTCACGTCCAGAGTCAGACGTCTACTGTCTGTACCTCCTCTGTCGTCTTCACACTTCCATCTACTGCCGTTATACTTTCGTCTCCTGTCCTCATACTTCACTCTCTCGTCTTCACCGATGATTCTCCCTTTCGTCTCCTCATTTATCCAAGATCTCATCCTGTCTGACTTCCATCGAGTCCTCGGCTTTCTTCTCATCTTCCTCTTCCCACACTTCTCACCTCTATACCACTCCATTTCTTCTCCTTCAACACTTCTTCGTTCCCTAAAAGTTTCTCCGAGCGCTGTACTACATCCAACAGCACTCGACTGTACATGTTGCCTTGCCTCTCCCAGAGTATTCGTAAGCATCTCTCCACACATACTGTCTCTTCTCCTTTCATTTTCTCGGCTATCACTCTTCTTCACTATCTCTCCTCCACGTTTTCTGTGAAACATATCAACTCCTGACACCTCAAACAACTTAACTCCACTATCCCTATGCCTCTGTGCTCGTGGACCACTTGACGCTCTACTCCCGTCCTCAGTCTGTCCACATCTTTCCCCATTCCTACTCAGCCCAGGTGCATTCACCTTCCGACTCTTAATTTCAGCAGTCTGGGCTCTACCCAGGTCCGCTCTCTTCACATGATTCTTCTTCGGCTGGGCCATCTTCACTTTTGACCTCACCGAGACTTCATTTTTCTGGGCTGGACCCTCATCAAACAGCCACGCTATGTCTACGTCGATATCTTCCACCGGCTGAATCGACACTGTCTCACCTTCTCCAGTGTCTTCCTCGTCGGCCACCTCTGCCTTCGTCACTACCGAGACAGGGTTTTCAATGGCTTGGCGGTCTCCTGACTCATCTCCTCGGATGTCAGTCAGGTTCACACTCTCAGGTGTCCCACCCGTGCCGTGGCCTTCTGGGCACTCCTCTGGCACAGTCTCAGCTATGACTCTTGGCAACACCTTTGTCCCGCACAAGTCATTCCCCAGGATCACTTGGACTCCTGGAATAGGTATGTCGGGGCACACTCCCAACATCACCTCTGCCGACACATATTCCGACCTTAGCAGGACAGTGCATACAGGCATGTCACTCTCAGACAATAACCCATATACCTTCATCTTACTCCTGCCAGCTAACCGTCGATCATTCCCAATCAGGCTTCTCGTAATCAAGCTCTGATTAGCTCCGGTATCTCTCAAGATACCAACTTCTACCTCAGGTTGGCCTCTTATACTGATCCAACCTTTGCTCATGAACGGTCTATACCTCTCGTTCACTAAGTTCGTCTTCTGTGGTCTGTCTCGGAACACATTAGTATATTTTCTTCGGGGGTCACACATGGCCAGGGTCACAACTCTCTTGCCCTGCCGACAATCTCGCATCACGTGACCCAATCCGTTACAATTGTAACATCTCATCTGGGAAAAGTCTCTTCTATATGTACCAGAGTAGCTCTGACTCTGCCCACTCGTATTGGAGTTCCTTGGGCCAGACGTACTACTCGTACTCTGTGGAGCTTTACTGGACTCTTGATTCCCTGGATAACGATTAGTTTCTCGTTTAGCTCCTCCATCCTCACTTTCAGACGGAGTACGCGACCTACTCTTCTGAGTTTTAGGGTACTTACTTTTATCTGCCCATTTATCAAAATTCTTCTCACCCCAGACTCCTCTGGGTCTTTCATAATTTCTTCCTCCCCAGACTCCACTGGATCTGCCATTGCTGAGTCTCGCCTCGCTTCTCACTCTGTTCTCCCTCAAGCTCTTGTATGCTTCAGTAATCATATCCGCTCTATCTGCGGCATCTTTCACCTCCTTTATCCCTGCTTCTTGGATCTTGAACTTTGTTTCGGGATGCATCATCTCCAAGAACTTCTCCATGACCATCAGTTGCTTCAGGTCAGCGTAAGATCCATCTCCAGCAGCCTCAATCCACTTCTGGAATCGTCTTTCCAGATCTCTTGCTGTCTCAGCAAACGTACATGCTCCAACTTTCACCATCTCCCTGAAGCGCTTCCTATAAGCTTCTGGGGTTAACTGAAACGAGCGCAATATGCTGCTCTTTACTGTGGCATAATCCTGGCACTCTTCCAGTGACAATTGGGTGTATGCCTCCCTGGCTGCACCGGTCAATCTTAACTGGACCAGCTGGGCCCATTCCTCCTGTGGCCAACCCTTGAAGCTCGCATCCTTTTCAAAATGCTCGAAGAAGCTCTCTGCCTCTTCGGGCACAAACAAGGGAATGTCCTTCTCCCTAACCCTAACATCTGGTGAGTGTAATACCTGGGTGGTGCTCTCTGGCAACCCATGTTCAATCCTTTGCTCAGCCAAGGTTCTATTCGCTTCTATCTGCATTTGTTTTGTTTTCTCTTTTTCTTTCTCCTGTTCCAACTCCAGTTCCCTTACTCTGGTTTTCTCTTTTTCTTTCTCCACCTCTAGTCTTGCTTTCTCTTTTTCTTTCTCTTGTTCCAACTCCAGTTTCCTTATTCTGGTTTTCTCTTTTTCTACTTCCAGTCTGGTTATTTTCTTTTTCCTTCTCTGCTTCATTTTTCATTTGGAGTTCTAATTTCATCTTTTCCAGCTGGAACTGTCTCTCCTTGTCCTCTCGTTGTTGCTGCATCTGGAGCTCTAACTGGAATCTCTCCAAGCTCTTATTTCGGCTACTCCTGCTACTGCGGCTACTCTTGCTGCTCCTACTCGATCCCTGGGATCTCACGTCATCCTGCCCATCATCCTCCTTTCCACTTTCAGCTCCTTTTTGAGCTCCTTGCTCTGCCGCTTCATTTTTGGCTCTTAACTGCCCCAGGATCTCATCCTTCATCCCAGCTACTTTAGATGCTCTCAACCTGATGCCACATTTTTCTGCTATTTGCTTTAATTGGTCCCTCGTGCAACCTTCCAAGTCCTCAGGCTTGCCTGACTCCACAAACGCTTGCACCTTATCCATCTTTGTCCTGAGAGTCTTCCCAAGAGAGAGAATATACACCTGCGGTCACGCAGTTTATTTATTTCAGCAAGGGTGTACAAATCCACTCTTGGACAGGGTGTGGGTGTGTCAGTTCACTATCCCGGACAGGCCCCCAATTTATTATAGTACTGTGTGTTGGTGGTGTTGTCGTCGTTGATCCTTCTCTACGGACAACCCAACCCACAACTCGGTAGAGTACTTATACCTCACTAGGAGATCACACTAGGCGCTTCTGGCCCTTGGAGAGGGGCTCAACGTCACACATTTAGGGGATGCGGCTCCAACACTTAGCCTCGTTGTCATGTGCACACACCCACTCGAGCCGCTGTGACTCCCCACTCTCTCCTTATCAGATATGATCTCCTCAATCCCCTATGGCTTACTAATATTACCTTCTGCCCTGTCCACAGCAGTGGTTCTTGGTTCTTTCCCTCTCTCTCTCTTCTTCTGTACTATTTCATGGGAAGCCTCACTAGGACAAGGGCAAACACCAGCAAATTGGGATACATTTACTGGACGAAGCACATACACAATACATACACACATATAATAATAATGAATCCTATACTCTATAATATTACAATCAGGTTGCACTCCAACACCATCAGAACTCTATCATCAGCTTATCAAGTGGTATCCTATCTCCTGGTTCACCACCTGATACTATCAACCTCCTCAAGTAGATCAAGTCTACATACACTGTTGCACCATCAGCAAGATAATATATATATATATAGAAAATCAGCATTTGAATGCAATAACATATATCAGTATAAATGTTCATTGATACACAACAATGATCAATCGATCACTGTCAGTCCTGGAACGCATACATCTGTAGGTAATCCAGCCTACGACTGTAACTCTAAACTTCAGTGTAAAACACTCCTTGACATAAGAATGCAAACAACCACTCACCTCTCACTGCGTCTTGCACACTAATGACAACCAAACACTATCAACTCCCTACAAGTAATCCACCAGAACTTCCCTACCACCTCTGGAAGTTCACTACCCTGATATCTTCAGGTTCTTCCGGGCTTCACTACCAGGATCCTCTGCAGCTCCTTCAGGCTGCTATCATGAAGTTTCCTTGAGCAACTACGGTGCTTCACCCTTCTGCTAGGTTCCTCCACAGCTCTCTTGGCTGCTACACCACCTCTAGAGAAGCACGTGACACTCCTCTTCACTGCTTCTCCTCACAGCTCGAGGTCCTCTGCTTCACTACCTTGGAGTCTCATCAATTACCTCATCTAGGCTGGCTTCGAAGTTCTCAGCAACTTCTTCCCCAAAAGACAAACCTGCAACCCATCGACACTCCAATAAAATGTTTCCCCTTTAACACATAAACAAAAATAATCACACAATATGTTTGTCTCCAACCTCTATCTGTCCTCTACATACAGTGAGAGTAGACTCCCCCGTTTTGGGCGGGTATATACTCCACCTCGCCTGGCGGCGGTCCTCACTCGCTGGGAGGGTCTTCCTCCGTCAGGAGCCGGGCTCCCTCAGTCGTCTGTCAGAGCTCAGAGGGGACGGACGTCGCTCCGTGCTCCTCCCTCTTCACTCTCCTATTTCAGGCTTTCTGCCTTATTAAAACATGTCTAACTTATAAATAAACATCGCTACTGTCGCTGGGCACACGACCAACTACAAGCAATCACTATGAACTGGTGTATATCGTGCTTACCACAGATTAACTGGTCGAGGGCGCTTCTCCCTCTGAGGGCGTCTGGTCACGGCGCTTCCACGGCCCACAATAATGCCTCTGGGCGATTTAATAAACACTTCGTCGACCAGGACTTGAGACCACAACGTTCCCAGCTCGGTTCCACAGCTGGTACGTCTGCGCACTTCTCTTCTCTTCGAGATATATCACTAGGGGTTCCCTTCTGGCGGGAGCTCAACAGAGCGCAGCTTTCCCCTGCGATGTCTGGCACTCAAGTGAGGTCAAAGTCCTCCGGAAACGAGCCTCACGCCTTCAGCAAAATGTCCACATCTCCTCGCCAGTCATTTATCTGCTTTCTTCTTCATTGCCCATAATCTCAAACTGTTATACATATCCAAGCAACTATTTTACATATGCGTTATCACCTCAATATTTGCTAGACCTTCTAATCAGGTCAGGCTTGATGAATAACTCTCAAGGAGGGAGACTCGTTTCTCCTGCAGGCTGAGATCATAACATATATATATTTAAAATCTCAAAGTGGCTCATTTTAGGTAGAGGTTAACAGTTACGGAAACTCGTGACGAACGCATGCACGCACACGCACGCCCACGTCCGTATGCACACACACACACACACAAAAACACACACGCACACACACACACATGCACGCACACGCAAAACACACACGCACACACACACGCACACAAACTTTCAGTCAGGGAAGAAAGGATTAACACCTTTTACAAAAGGAATAAGACCTCACTATACTCCACCCCCTCTCTTACCCCCCATCTGACCTGGTCACAATCTCCGCCTCCCCCACCCCCAGTCCCCCACATCCCCTTTACACACACTCTCCTCTCTCTCTCTCTCTCTCTCTCTCTCTCTCTCTCTCTCTCTCTCTCACCTATCCCCACTCTCTCCCCCTCTCTCTCTCTCTCCCTCTCCCACTCTCTCTCTCTCTCTCTCTCCCTCTCTCTCTCTCTCTCTCTCTCTCTCTCTCTCTCTCTCTCTCTCTCTCTCTCTCTCTCTCTCTCTCTCTCTCTCTCTCTCTCTCTCTCTCTCTCTCTCTCTCTCTCTCTCTTCCCCCCTCCCCACCCCGCTTTGCCCTTCTGACAAATCCTATCACAGCAAAACTAGGAACAGGGGTCAAGCATGACAGCCAGAGGTAACAGGGAAATGTCTTGGTGACGAAATGAAGGAAATGTTCGCCCAGTTTCTGGAGGACATCAAGAGTGAGATGCAGGAAATGATGCAGGAAATGAAGAATGAAATAAGCAACCTAAAAAGAGAGCTGGCAGCAGCAAAGGAGGAGATTTGAGCCCTCAAAGAGAACAGTATCGATGCTGAGACTCAGGTAACCACTCAGAGAGAAGGTGGTAATAGTATTTTGGAAGAGAATGTGGCACTAAAAGCAACATTTGCAGAAATGCTAAAAAAAAAAACTCTGAAGTAATGTCTGCAGTGATGGAGGTAGCCATGAAAGCAACCACCTCACAGGAAGTGGCACGCTCCACTAGCCAGCTACTGGAAAAGAAAAGATCAGTGGTAGCTGTGGACATTAAGGAGAAGGAAAGCTCTAATAGGAAAGAGTGAAATGATAAAGACAAAGCGGCAGTGAATGAAATACTGAAGTCACTAGACATGGAAGGAGCCGAGCATAGCATTGAGAAGGTTTTCAGGCTAGGCTGGTACAAAAAAGACCGAGACCGTGTGTTAAAGATAGTGTTTGCAAACGAGAACACAAAGGAGATGATTCTAGCAAAGAAAAGCCATCTGCAACCTGTGGGAGAATTAAAAAAAGTATTCCCCCAGAGGGACATGACGAGGGAGGAGAGGGCCATGGCGGCAGAAGCAAGGAAGAAGCGCAGGGCGAGATTGGTAAACCAGGAAATCACAGCTCCCAACACATCACCCCAAGGAGCGAGGGGGGGAACCCACAACCTGCTACCCAGTAACACCAGCGGGGAGGGCAACCCCACCACCCTCCTCTGCCTAGAAAACCCCCCTACCCCAAACCCTCCCTGCCCCCACTCAAATACCCAGTCAAATCTCCCTCTCCCCACACCCAATCCCCACCCTTCTTCCCCTTCCCCTCTTCCCGCCGAGTCCCTCCTTCCCCCCTTTCCTTCCAGTCCTCCCTCCCCTTTCCTTCCTGTCCTCCCTCCCCCTTCACTTGACCCCCCACCCCTCATCCCAGTATCCTCTGCAACCCTGTTATTCACCTCACAAATCCTCCCACCCATGGAATAGCCTCCCCCAACAGCAGAACACTCACCAAGGAAGAGATTTGAGAAAGGACAAAAGAAAGTGAGCCTCAAGGCAATGTACACTTATTATAGATGGAATTACATATAAAGCAAATGAGCTTGGAGAACGGGTACTAGAGGAAAACCCAGACATAATAGCTCTCACAGAAACAAAGCTAACGAAAACCATAACAAATGCAGTGTTCCCACAGGACTATTATGTTATGAGGAAAGAGAGAGAAGGAAGAGGTGGTGGTGGTGTAGCCCTGCTGGTAAGAAAAGGATGGGATTTTGAGGAGATGGTTGTTCAGGGATGTGAAGGTTTCAGTGACTACATAACTGGTACAATAACAACTGGAGGGCAAAAAATTATAGTCGTAGTCATATATAATCCACCACCAAATGACAGAAGACCCAGACAGGAATATGATAGAAACAACATGGCCACCATTAACATAATAGAGAGAGCAGCTTCTGTTGCTAGCAGGAATGGATCTGGACTACTAATCATGGTAAACTTCAACCATGGGAAGATAGATTGGGAGAACAGAGACCCGCATGGAGGACCAGAAACATGGAGAGCTAAGCTGCTGGACGTGGCAGCAAGAAACTTTCTAAGCCAGCACATCAAGGAACCAACAAGAATGAGAGAAGATGAACCAGCAATGCTTGAGATGATATTTACCCCAAATGAGTGGGATATAAGGGAAGTCAAGATGGTAGCATCCTTGGGAATGAGTGATCATAGTGTATTGAACTTTGAGTACCTGGTAGAGCAAGGAATTATCTCCCCCAAAAATGAACTAGGAAAGAAAAGGCTGGCATACCGAAAGGGAAATTATGAGGAGATGAGAAGCTTCTTAAGGGAAATACCTTGGGACACAGACCTCAGAGATAAGTCTGTACAAGATATGATGGACTATGTCACGCAAAGGTGTCAGCAGGCAGTAAGCAGATACATCCCGGCCCAAAAGGAAAAATCCGAGAAGCAAAAGAAGAATCCATGGTATAATAGGACATGTATGGAAGCAAAGAAACTGAATAAAAGGGCGTGGAGGAACTTCCGGAATAACAGAACACCAGAAAGCAGAGAGAGATACCAGAGAACCAGGAATGAGTACGTCAGGGTGAGAAGAGAAGCAGAGAAAAGTTATGAAAATGATATAGCAAACAAAGCCAAGACCGAACCAAAGTTAATCCACAGTCACATCAGAAGGCAAACAACAGTGAAAGAATAGGTTGTGAAACTTAGAACAGGCGAGGATAGGTATACAGAGAATGACAAAGAGGTGTGTGAAGAACTCAACAAGAGGTTCCAGGAGGTCTTCACAACAGAATAAGGTGAGGTCACTGTGCTAGGAGAAAGGGAAGTAAACCAGGCGGCCTTGGAAGGGATCGGAATTACGAGAGAGGAGGTCAAGAGACACCTGCTGGATCTGGATGTTAGAAAGGTTGTTGGTCCAAACGGGATCTCGCCATGGGTACTGAAAGAGTGTGCAGAGGCACTTTGCTTCCAACTCTCCAAAGTGTATAGTAGATCACTGGAGACGGGAGACCTACCAGAAATATGGAAGACGGAGAATGTGGTCCCAATATACAAAAAGGGCGACAGGCAAGAGGCACTGAACTACAGGCCAGTTTCCTTGACTTGTATACCATGCAATGTGATGGAGAAGATCGTGAGAAAAAACCTGGTAACACATCTGGAGGGAAGGGACTTCGTGACAAATCGCCAACATGGGTTCAGGGAGGGTAAATCTTGCCTGACTGGCTTAACAGAAATCTACGACCAGGTGACAAAGATTAAGCAAGAAAGAGAGGGCTGGGCGGACTGCATTTTCTTGGATTGTCGGAAAGCCTTTGACACAGTACCGCATAAGAGTCTGGTACATAAGCTGGAGAGACAGGCAGGTGTAGCTGGTAAGGTGCTCCAGTGGATAAGGAAGCAATAGGAACCTAACCTAAGCAATAGGAAGCAGAGAGTTACGTTGAGGGGTAAGACCTCCGATTGGCGTGAAGTCACCAGTGGATTCCCACAGGGCTCTGTACTCGGTCCTATCTTGTTTCTGATATATGTAAATGATCTTCCGGAGAGTATAGATTCATTTTTCTCAATGTTTGCGGACGATGCCAAAATTATGAGAAGGATTAAGACAGAAGAGGACTGTTTGAGGCTTCAAGAAGACCTAGACAAACTGAAGGAATGGTCGAACAAATGGTTGTTAGAGTTTAACCCAACCAAATGTAATGTAATGAAGATAGGTGTAGGGAGCAGGAGGCCAGATACAAGGTATCATCTGGGAGAGGAAATTCTTCAGAAGTCAGAGAAAGAAAATGACTTGGGGGGTTGATATCACGCCAGACCTGTCTCCTGCAGCACATATCAAGAGGATAACATCAGCTGCATATGCCAGACTGGCAAACATACTTAAGAAAGAACTTTTTTAGTGTCAGAGTGGTTGACAAATGGAATGCATTAGGAAGTGATGTGGTGGAGGCTGACTCCATACACAGTTTCAAGTGTAGATATGATAGAGCCCAATAGGCTCAGGAATCTCTACACCTGTTGATTGACGGTTGAGAGGCGGGACCAAACAGCCAGAGCTCAACCCCCGCAATCAACTACGTAAGTACACACACACACACACACACACACGTACTCGACTAGATACGTTCATCTCGTCGAGCAAATCCAGGTGAGTACATCTAGGCGAGCACATATAGGTTAGTATATATGAGTACATCTAGGTGAGGAGACCAACTTGCCAACATGCTCGTCAGGAGCCATCATGACCCCATTAAAACGTGCATTGTGCGGAGTTGTGGCAGAGGATGAGGCTCGTTATTGTCATGACCCAAGTCAGGGACTGCCAGGGATTACTGACCCAAGTCAGAGACTGCCAAGGGGAGATTACTGCCACGAAATATGTGAAGAGCCCCGAGTTAAATCCCAAAGTCTTCACCTCCCCCAGCGGGAAATTATCTGATTATATAATTAGCATATTTAAGGATTTGTGCCAAGTTGTAGTGAATGGAAGGTGGAAACTGAGAGAGAGAGAGAGAGAGAGAGAGAGAGAGAGAGAGAGAGAGAGAGAGAGAGAGAGAGAGAGAGAGAGAGAGAGAGAGAGAGAGAGAGAGAGAGAGAGAGAGAGAGAGAGAGAGAGAGAGAGAGAGAGAGAGAGAGAGAGAGAGAGAGAGAGAGAGAGAGAGAGAGAGAGAGAGAGAGAGAGAGAGAGAGAGAGAGAGAGAGAGAGAGAGAGAGAGAGAGAGAGAGAGGAGAGAGAGAGAGAGAGAGAGAGAGAGAGAGAGAGAGAGAGAGAGAGAGAGAGAGAGAGGAGAGAGAGAGAGAGAGAGAGAGAGAGAGAGAGAGAGAGAGAGAGAGAGAGAGAGAGAGAGAGAGAGAGAGAGAGAGAGAGAGAGAGAGAGAGAGAGAGAGAGAGAGAGAGAGAGAGAGAGAGAGAGAGAGAGAGAGAGAGAGAGAGAGAGAGAGAGAGAGGAGAGAGAGAGAGAGAGAGAGAGAGAGAGAGAGAGAGAGAGAGAGAGGAGAGAGAGAGAGAGAGAGAGAGAGAGAGAGAGAGAGAGAGAGAGAGAGAGAGAGAGAGAGAGAGAGAGAGAGAGAGAGAGAGAGAGAGAGAGAGAGAGAGAGAGAGAGAGAGGAGAGAGAGAGAGAGAGAGAGAGAGAGAGAGAGAGAGAGAGAGAGAGAGAGAGAGAGAGAGAGAGAGAGAGAGAGAGGAGAGAGAGAGAGAGAGAGAGAGAGAGAGAGAGAGAGAGAGAGAGAGAGAGAGAGAGAGAGAGAGAGAGAGAGAGAGAGAGAGAGAGAGAGAGAGAGAGAGAGAGAGAGAGAGAGAGAGAGAGAGAGAGAGAGAGAGAGAGAGAGAGGGAGAGAGAGAGAGAGAGAGGGAGAGAGAGAGAGAGAGAGAGAGAGAGAGAGAGAGAGAGAGAGAGAGAGAGAGAGAGAGAGAGAGAGTAAGAGAGAGAGAGAGAGAGAGAGGGAGAGAGAGAGAGAGAGAGGGAGAGAGAGAGAGAGAGAGAGAGAGAGAGAGAGAGAGAGAGAGAGAGAGAGAGAGAGAGAGAGAGTAAGAGAGAGAGAGAGTAAGCGATATTGGGAAGGAAGAAGGAATAATGAATTACGAGAAAGAGAGGAGGGAAGTGTAATACCCTATAATGTGTGCCGAACATACATGCTTGCAACACTGCACACACTCCTTAGTACAGTGTGAAGATCCTGTCTTGACTAATTTATATACATTCAACCAATACATAAATGTATTAAAACCTGGATGTCTATAAGTGTACACCGTGGTTATTTGTCGGTCCTTATTTTAACAAATTCTTTATTTAACAAATTCACAAGAAGATTCTTGTAACTTTTATTATTAAGAGAGGCAAGAAACACAGGACTTTGCTGAAGACTTCAACGTCGTTTTCTGGATTTTCTTTTGACGTAAATATTTGCTCACCGATGGCGTTCCAATTGGCTCTGTTCTTGGTTCATATTTGGATAATGTAGTAATTTGTTTCTGTAAAGACCTTTGGAATGTCACTTGTCCCTTAGTCTTAATACCACTCTTTACAAAGAGATATGTGAATTATTACTGTCTAATTTTCAATTTTTCCTACCTGAATTCAAAACATAAATTTACTTAGAAACAAATTATAAATTTACATAGAAATTTGAGAATAATCACAGAGTTACAGCCCCACTCCTGTGCCAGGTAAGTCCACTACGAGTTCACCATAGCCCGTGCTACTTGGAACGTCTTGTTCCGTGTAGTTGAATCTAAAGCAACAACAATTTGAGAATAATTACAACAAAAATATATTTCATGTTTACATTACTATGTACTGTCTTTGGGATCAGCTTTTGGTTGTGACAGTTTTAAGCACGTCATGGTTCAGGAGGTGGCGAGTGTCTCTGGGGAAGTCTAGGGGTGTGAGTGTGTCTGGGGAAGTCTAGGGGTGTGAGTGTGTCTGTGGAAGTCTAGGGGTGTGAGTGTGTCTGGGGAAGTCTAGGGGTGTGAGTGTGTCTGGGGAAAGTCTAGGGGTGTGAGTGTGTCTGAGGAGTCCAAGGGTGTGAGTCTTGTCCCATTACATGGCCTCAATATTTCCTCTGTGTGTAAGCCTCGCAGCATGTGGGTTCCAGGAACAAAGGCTCTATTTCTTACACAAAATGTGACTCCTGTGTTGTGCTCTGTAATAATGTACATTTTAGTAATGATAACGGGATTTTATTTAAATAATATTCCCAACTTTACTGCAGAGAAAATATCATACGTGCGAAAACTATTAGATTGAACGTAAGAGTTATTTTAATAGTTTATTGCTATTATTTTTACTTCTCATGAAATGCAGCGCTCGTGGCTAGTGAAGGTAGTTGATGTGCGCTAGTGATCAGGAGCGGGGTATGCACCTCTCCCTGTATATCCTCGCTTCTCAGTGTGTATAGGGTATACTCCTACTTTATGTTCTGAAGTAAAGTACACTCGATGTATACTAGTATAAAGTACGGTTGGTCAGAGAGGTATTGTTGTGGTCGTAATAACCCTCAAAAGGCTTATAGGCCTGAAACCTAAGACCCATCCAAAATAAACACCCACACAATCAAACAGAATTTCTTCCCGTTTTAAAGAAAATATTATTTTACTCCAAAAAATCTTATTCTGAAAATATTCCATTATTTTTTTTTCTTTTGGGTGTTTATTTTGCATGATTGTTATTTGTTTAGTCATTAACTTGATTAACAATGCTGTCAGTCACGTGTTAATAATGTGTTTTATTATATGTTTATTTCTGTCTGTTAGTGTTATGTTTATTTGTAAATTAGTTCCTGTTTGTTCTGGCTTTTGGCTTTAACTTTGATTTGTTATTAAATTTATCAGTACCCAATCTTAGCTACTGAAGGTTACCTTATAATGGTTGTTCAGCTGCTAAATATCTATATCAATTAATTTAGAAGAGAAAGAGAGAGAGGGAGGGAGGGAGGGATAGAGAACAGACACACAGCTACTCCAATCAAAGTGAACAGGTCAATTTTTAATTGATACATATGTTTTTAGGTTAGGAATTTGAGGCAAGTAACGAAGAAATTATCAGACCAGTTCTAAGAGACAGGAAATGTGAGAGAGACAGACACACTCTAAGAGCGACAGACAGAAAAATACACTGAAACCACACACACACACACAAGACAATCGACGATGGTCACAAGACAAGACACTTGTCTTGTGACCATCGTGTTGGGTGGACGTGGGTTGGGAGCTCCTGGATCACTAGTGGAGTGGGAGGGGTAATCAGGCAACTTCGAAGTGAAAAAGACTATAAGTGAATGTACAAGTGAATGAAAAAACCTTGGGTTTTGACCAGAGCCATAAGGTAGTGAAGAAAAACAGTTTAATTAGCGTAATTCAAAATAGTTGAGGAAATACTGTGCAGTGTGAAACCAGACCTCACCGACCTCTGACCGCGTGACCTCACCTCGGCAGCAACCCTTATACCACCACGTGGGACGACGATTGGAGATTCACTCACCTATTGTGTTAGCAGATTGTGCAAGGTATTGAGGAGCGCCTTTTTGGCTAGATTGTTACTGCAATGACTAGAAGGGGTTCAAGGTCAATCACCAGCAGGGATGAGGAGGAGGACAGATTTATAGACAAATTAATAGGGAAATTTGTAGAGAGAAGGAGTGATTGGTTGGAGGGTCTAATCCAGGGGATTAAAAGTGA
This sequence comes from Procambarus clarkii, assembly GCF_040958095.1. NCBI lineage: Eukaryota > Metazoa > Arthropoda > Malacostraca > Decapoda > Cambaridae > Procambarus > Procambarus clarkii. The sequence goes on from NC_091191.1 coordinate 27,943,235, forward strand.
GGTATTTCAGCAAATACAGGATGCGGTAGAGAGGCAGAAACAAGAACTTATGCTCTATGTTCAGGAAGAGATTAGGAAGGGAAGAGAGGACTGGGAGAGGGAATGTGCTCGTATCACAAACGAATTAGGAAGGTTTAGCAGCATGGCTAAGGATAGAGGATTAGTGGGAGATGGGTTAGTGACTGCGGTTGGGATGGGGAATCCCCAGGGGACAGGCTACCAGCATGACAATGAATTACTGAGGAGACGGTCTATTATAATACATGGATTATTCGAATCTAGGGCACCAACTAGACAAGAGAGAATAGAAACAGAAAAATACGAATTGCACGAGATATTGAGGTGTATTGGAGCAGAGATGGCAGAACGCGAGGTGGATATCAATCGACGGGTTGGACCCTACAATTGTACCAAGAATAGACCTGTTCTGGTGCAATTCTCCAATGAGGAGGCAGTGGAGTACATAATGAGGAGCAAGCATTTACTCAGAGGAAGTGAAACCCATTACAATGTGTTTATAGAGAGGTTTATGACGAAAGATGAGCAAACAGCCCACAAAAATAGATGGCAACAACGACAACGTACTAGCGTCTCAGGTAGTCTCACCTCCCAGGTCACATCCCAGGTCACCTCCCAGGTCATCTCCCAGGTCGCATCCTCCCCAACTCAGCCCTCCTATACATCCCCCCTGCCTCAGCCTCCCAAAACCCCCCTGTCCCTTCCACATTTGCACCTCCACAACGATTCCCCTGCCCCTGCTACATCACACTTGTCAGCGACCCCAGTGGGTCAAGCAATGCCCTCCCCAAACCCACCTTCCCATCCCCCCTCCCCAAATACCCCTTCCCACTCCCCTGCCCCTTCTACCCCATTGACTTCAATTCCATCTACTCCATCCCAGCTTCCACTGCACCCCTCTTCCACTCACCCCCAAACCCCACCCAACCCTCACCCCTCCTATGCACCTCCAGCCCACATTTAACCCCCTCACCTTGTGACCCCCTAACACCTTCCCCCATCTCCCTCTTCCCCTCTTCTACCCCAAAACCCCCACCTACCCCCGATTCCCCCCTAACAAATATACCCTCTCTTCCACTCCCAGCACCCATGCTCCATTCTCATCTCAACTCTCCGCCCTCAGTAGCCCTCTTCCCCCCAACCTCTCAACCTCTATCTGACTCACAGTCTCATTCTATTTCTCAACCCCCCTATGCTATTCAGACCCCTAACTTTCAGACCCATTATGCCCTTCCTACCCCCCTAGATGCCCAGACCCCATTCGCCTACCAGGCACTCCCAGGCACCCCCCCTAGCACCCCCCCACTCACCCCCACAGCCCCCACTTGCCCCCCAGACACCCCCCAGTTCCCCCCAGACCCCTGGTGAAAGGGGGAACTCTGACACCCGAGTTTCCAAGAAGAGTCTCAAGGTTTGGTACACCAATGCTGATGGGGTAGCCAATAAAGCAGAAGAGATAAAAGAAAGAGTTAGTGAGGCAGACCCAGACATAGTGGCAATAGTGGAAACTAAAATAAATGGCATGATCTCGGATGCAATCTTACCAGAGGGGTACCAGGTGATAAGAAAAGAAAGGACACAGAGACAGGGAGGAGGAGTGGCACTACTAATAAAGCGGAAATGGAAGTTTGATGAGCTGGAAAATCCGGGTACCAATGAAAGCACAAGCTTCATACATGGAACTCTGACAGTGGATGGGAAGAAGATTGTAATCTTGATACTCTACAATCCCCCACCAAACAGTAGAAGGCCCAGGCAGGAGTACGAGGACAGCAACAAGACATGTATGGATGAACTGCAGAGGGCAGCAACTTTAGCGCATAGAATGAGAGCGAAGCTGCTGGTCATGGGGGACCTAAATAACGGAGAGATAGATTGGGAAACGAGGAATCCCCATGGCGGGGAGGAGACCTGGGGAGCGAAGCTGGTAGACGTTATTGACAGGAATTTCCTAACACAGCATGTGAAAGAAGATACTAGGGAAAGAGGAGGGGATACGCCCAGCCTATTAGATCTCATTATCACTCAGAATGTAGAAGACATCGAGCAGTTGGAACATGAAATACCACTAGGAGCTAGTGACCATTGTGTCCTAGCCTTTGACTACATGATGGAGCTTAAAATTGTGACCAAAGGACAAGAGGTCCGGGAAAGGAGACTTGATTACAGAAAAGGGGACTACAGAAGGATAAGGGACTACCTGGGAGAAGTGCAGTGGGAGGAAGAACTTAGAGGAAAAACAGTGCAAGGTATGATGAACCAAGTCATATTGAAATGCAAGGAGGCTGAAGATAGATTTATTCCAACAATAAAGGAAAAAAGCAGGAGGGAATATAATAACCCATGGTATAATAGACAGTGTCAGGAAGCAAAGGTGAGAAGCAGGAGGGAGTGGAGGAAGTACAGAAGGCAAAGGACAGAGGACAACAGGATTAGATGTAACAGAGCTAGGAATGATTACATTAACATAAGACGAGTGTCGGAAAGAAATTATGAGAACGATATTGCAGTCAAAGCGAAAAAGCAACCAAAATTACTACATAGCCATATAAGAAGGAAGATGTCGGTAAATGACCAAGTGACAAGACTGAGGAAAACAGAAGGGACATATACAGAAAGCGACAAGGAAATCTGCGAGGTACTGAATGCAAAATTCCATGGAGTGTTCACTACCGAGCCTGAGCAGCTCCCATTGTTAAAAGAGATTACCCAAGATGAAAGACTATCAGATATAGAGGTGACAGCAGAGGATGTAATGAAACAGTTGACAACACTGGATGCAAATAAAGCTGTTGGACCAGACAAAGTATCACCGTGGATACTTAAAGAGGCAGCGCAGGCTCTCAGCGTGCCTCTGGCAATGATCTTCAATGAGTCACTTATGTCGGGAGAATTGCCCAGTTGCTGGAAGGAGGCAAATGTCGTACCGATTTTCAAAAAGGGGGATAGGGAGGAGGCACTTAACTACAGACCCGTATCACTGACAAGCATCCCCTGCAAAATACTTGAAAGAATAATTAGGCTAAGACTTGTTGAGCACCTGGAGAGCATTGGGTTTGTAAACAAGCACCAACATGGGTTCTGGACAGGGAAATCATGCCTAACAAACCTTTTAGAATTCTATGATAAAGTAACAAGGATAAGGCAGGACAGAGAAGGCTGGGCAGACTGCATATTTCTTGACTGCCAAAAGGCCTTTGATACGGTACCGCACATGAGACTGCTATACAAACTTGAGAGGCAGGCAGGAGTAAGCGGAAAGGCCCTAGTATGGGTGAAGAACTACCTAACAGGAAGGAGCCAGAGGGTAATGGTAAGGGGCGAAAAGTCGGACTGGCGAACAGTAACAAGTGGAGTACCTCAAGGATCGGTGCTGGGACCAATCCTCTTTCTAATTTACGTAAATGATATGTTTACAGGAGTGGAATCATACATGTCGATGTTTGCAGATGACGCAAAATTAATGAGAAGAGTTGTGACAGACGAGGATTGTAGGATCCTCCAAGAGGACTTAAACAGGCTGCAGAGATGGTCAGAGAAATGGCTACTGGAGTTTAACACCAGTAAATGTAAAGTTATGGAAATGGGATCAGGTGACAGGAGACCAAAGGGACAGTACACAATGAAGGGGAACAGCCTACCTGTAACGATTCGAGAAAGAGACCTGGGAGTGGATGTGACACCTAATCTAACTCCTGAGGCACATATAAATAGGATAACGACAGCAGCGTACTCTACACTGGCGAAAATTAGAACTTCATTCAGAAACCTAAATGAGGAAGCTTTTAGGGCGCTTTACACTGCCTACGTGAGACCCGTCTTAGAGTATGCCGCGCCATCATGGAGCCCCCACCTGAAGAAACACATAAAGAAACTGGAGAAGGTTCAGAGGTTTGCGACGAGGCTTGTCCCAGAGCTAAGAGGGATGGGATATGAAGAGCGGCTGAAGGAACTGAACCTTACGACACTAGAGAAAAGAAGGGAGAGAGGAGATATGATAGGGACATATAAAATACTCAGGGGAATTGACAAAGTGGAAATAGATCAAATGTTCACACGTAATAATAACAGAACGAGGGGACATGGGTGGAAACTGGAAACTCAGATGAGTCACAGAGATGTTAGGAAGTTTTCTTTTAGCGTGAGAGTAGTAGAAAAATGGAATGCACTTGGGGAACAGGTTGTGGAAGCAAATACTATTCATACTTTTAAAACTAGGTATGATAGGGAAATGGGACAGGAGTCATTGCTGTAAACAACCGATAGCTAGAAAGGCGGGATCCAAGAGTCAATGCTCGATCCTGCAAGCACATATAGGTGAGTATATAGATGAGTACACACACACACACACACACACTTATGTAAGACCAATCCTGGAGTATGCAGCTCCAGCCTGGAGTCCATACTTAGTTAAACACAAGACAAAGTTAGAGAAGATTCAGCGGTATGCCACCAGGCTCGTCCCGGAACTGAGAGGATTGAGCTACGAGGAAAGGCTAAAGGAGCTGAACCTCACATCCCTGGAAAACAGAAGAGTAAGGGGAGACATGATAACCACCTACAAAATTCTCAGGGGAATTGACAGGGTGGACAAAGACAAACTCTTCAGCACGGGTGGGACACGAACAAGGGGACTCAGGTGGAAACTTAGTACCCAGATGAGCCACAGAGACGTTAGAAAGAATTTTTTCAGTGTCAGAGTAGTTAATAAATGGAATGCACTAGGAAGTGATGTGGTGGAGGCTGACTCCATACACAGTTTCAAATGTAGGTATGATAGAGCCCAGTAGGCTCAGGAATCTGTACACCAGTTGATTGACAGTTGAGAGGCGGGACCAAAGAGCCAAAGCTCAACCCCCGCAAGCACAATTAGGTGAGTACAATTAGGTGAGTACACATACACACACACACACACACACACACACACACACACACACACACACACACACACACACACACACACACACACACACACACACACACACACACACACACACACACACACACACACACACACACACACACACACACACACACACACACACACACACACACACACACACACACACACACATACACACACACACACACACACACACACACACACACACACACACACACACACACACACACACACACACACACACACACACACACACACACACACACACACACACATACACACACACACACATACACACACACACACACACACACACACACACACACACACACACACACACACACACACACACACACACACACACACACACACACACACACACACACACACACACACACACACACACACACACACACACACACACACACACACACACACACACACACACACATACACACACACACAATTAATGAGAAGAGTTGTGACAGACGAGGATTGTAGGATCCTCCAAGAGGACTTAAACAGGCTGCAGAGATGGTCAGGGAAATGGCTACTGGAGTTTAACACCAGTAAATGTAAAGTTATGGAAATGGGATCAGGTGACAGGAGACCAAAGGGACAGTACACAATGAAGGGGAACAGCCTACCTGTAACGATTCGAGAAAGAGACCTGGGAGTGGATGTGACACCTAATCTAACTCCTGAGGCACATATAAATAGGATAACGACAGCAGCGTACTCTACACTGGCGAAAATTAGAACTTCATTCAGAAACCTAAATGAGGAAGCTTTTAGGGCACTTTACACTGCCTACGTGAGACCCGTCTTAGAGTATGCCGCGCCATCATGGAGCCCCCACCTGAAGAAACACATAAAGAAACTGGAGAAGGTTCAGAGGTTTGCGACGAGGCTTGTCCCAGAGTTACGAGGGATGGGATATGAAGAGCGGCTGAAGGAACTGAACCTAACGACACTAGAGAAAAGAAGGGAGAGAGGAGATATGATAGGGACATATAAAATACTCAGGGGAATTGATAAAGTGGAAATAGATGAAATGTTCACACGTAATAATAACAGAACGAGGGGACATGGGTGGAAACTGGAAACTCAGATGAGTCACAGAGATGTTAGGAAGTTTTCTTTTAGCGTGAGAGTAGTAGAAAAATGGAATGCACTTGGGGAACAGGTTGTGGAAGCAAATACTATTCATACTTTTAAAACTAGGTATGATAGGGAAATGGGACAGGAGTCATTGCTGTAAACAACCGATAGCTAGAAAGGCGGGATCCAAGAGTCAATGCTCGATCCTGCAAGCACATATAGGTGAGTACATATAGGTGAGTACACACACACACACACACACATACACACCACACACACACACACACACACACACACACACACACACACACACATACACACACACACACACACACACACACACACACACACACACACACACACACACACACACACACACGTGACCTCACCTCCCGGCAGCAACCCTTCTACCACCACGTGGAACGACGATTGGAGATTCACTCACCTATTGTGTTGGCAGATTGTGCAAGGTATTGAGGAGCGCCTTTTTGGCTAGATTGTTACTGCAATGACTAGAAGGGGTTCAAGGTCAATCACCAGCAGGGATGAGGAGGAGGACAGATTTATAGACAAATTAATAGGGAAATTTGTAGAGAGAAGGAGTGATTGGTTGGAGGATCTAATCCAGGGGATTAAAAGTGAGGTATTTCAGCAAATACAGGATGCGGTAGAGAGGCAGAAACAAGAATTTATGTTCTATGTTCAGGAAGAGATTAGGAAGGGAAGAGAGGACTGGGAGAGGGAATGTGCTCGTATCACAAACGAATTAGGAAGGATTAGCAGCATGGCTAAGGATAGAGGAGTAATGGGGGATGGGTTAGTGACTGCGGTTGGGATGGGGAATCCCCAGGGGACAGGCTACCAGCATGACAATGAATTACTGAGGAGACGGTCTATTATAATACATGGATTATTCGAATCTAGGGCACCAACAAGACAAGAGAGAATAGAAACAGAAAAATACGAATTGCACGAGATATTGAGGTGTATTGGAGCAGAGATGGCAGAACGCGAGGTGGATATCAATCGACGGGTTGGACCTTACAATTGTACCAAGAATAGACCTGTTCTGGTGCAATTCTCCAATGAGGAGGCAGTGGAGTACATAATGAGGAGCAAGCATTTACTCAGAGGAAGTGAAACCCATTACAATGTGTTTATAGAGAGGTTTATGACGAAAGATGAGCAAACAGCCCACAAAAATAGATGGCAACAACGATACCGAAATAGTCTCTCAGGTAGTCTCACCTCCCAGGTCACATCCCAGGTCACCTCCCAGGGCACCTCCCAGGTCACCTCCCAGGTCGCATCCTCCCCAACTCAGCCCTCCTATACATCCCCCCTGCCTCAGCCTCCCACAACCCCCCTGTCCCTTCCACATTTGCACCTCCACAACGATTCCCCTGCCCCTGCTACATCACACTTGTCAGCGACCCCAGTGGGTCAAGCCATGCCCTCCCCAAACCCACCTTCCCATCCCCCCTCCCCAAATACCCCTTCCCACTCCCCTGCCCCTTCTACCCCATTGACTTCAATTCCATCTACTCCATCCCAGCTTCCACTGCACCCCTCTTCCACTCACCCCCAAACCCCACCCAACCCTCACCCCTCCTATGCACCTCCAGCCCACATTTAACCCCCTCACCTTGTGACCCCCTAACACCTTCCCCCATCTCCCTCTTCCCCTCTTCTACCCCAAAACCCCCACCTACCCCCGATTCCCCCCTAACTAATATACCCTCTCTTCCACTCCCAGCACCCATGCTCCATTCTCATCTCAGCTCTCCGCCCTCAGTATCCCTCTTCCCCCCAACCTCTCAACCTCTATCTGACTCTCAGTCTCACTCTATTTCTCAACCCCCCTATGCTATTCAGACCCCTAACTTTCAGACCCATTATGCCCTTCCTACCCCCCTAGATGCCCAGACCCCATTCGCCTACCAGGCACTCCCAGGCACCCCCCTAGCACCCCCCCACTCACCCCCACAGCCCCCACTTGCCCCCCAGACACCCCCCAGTTCCCCCCAGACCCCTGGTGAAAGGGGGAACTCTGACACCCGAGTTTCCAAGAAGAGTCTCAAGGTTTGGTACACCAATGCTGATGGGGTAGCCAATAAAGCAGAAGAGATAAAGAAAGAGTTAGTGAGGCTGACCCAGACATAGTGGCAATAGTGGAAACTAAAATAAATGGCATGATCTCGGATGCAATCTTTCCAGAGGGGTACCAGGTGATAAGAAAAGAAAGGACACAGAGA
>NC_091191.1:27952011-28157011 GCF_040958095.1 Procambarus clarkii
CACATGAACTTGGAGAATGGGTACTAGAAGAAAACCCAGACATAATAGCACTCACAGAAACAAAGCTACCGAAAACCATAACAAATGCAGTATTCCCACAGGACTATTATGTTGTGAGGAAAGAGAGAGAAGGAAGAGGTTGTGGTGGTGTGGCTCTGCCAGTAAGAAAATGCTGCCATTTTGAGAAGATAGTTATTCAAGGCTGTGAAGGTTTCAGTGACTACATAACAAGTACCATAACAACTGGAGGACAAAAAATTATAGTCCTAGTCATATATAATCAACCACTGAATGACACAAGGCCCAGACAGAAATATGATAGAAACAACATGGCCACTATTAACATAATAGAGATAATAGAGAGAGCAGCTTCTGTTGCTAGTAGGAATGGTTCTGGACTACCATGGGAGACTTTAACCACGGGAAGATGTATTGGAAGAACAGAGACCCGCATGGAGGACCAGACACATGGAGAGCTAAGCTGCTGGACGTGGCAACAAGAAACGTTCTAAGCCAGCATATCAAGGAACCAACAAGGATGAGAGGGGAAGATGAACCAGCCATGCTCGATCTGATATTTACCTTAAATGAGTGGGACATAAGGGAAGGTATGATGGAAGCACCCTTGGGAATGAGTGACCACAGTGTATTGATCTTTGAGTACCTGGTAGAGCTAGGACTTATCTCTCCAAAAAAAGAACTAGGAAACAAAAGGCTGCAAGACCAAAAGCGCAATTATGAGGCGATGAGAAGTTTCCTACGGGAAATACCTTGAGACACAGACCTCATAGCTAAGTCTGTACAAGATATGCCGGCCTATGTCACCCAAAAGTGTCAAGAGGCAGTAAACAGGTTTATCCCGTCCCCAAAGGAAAAATCCGACAAGCAAACGAAGAATCAATTGATTAATAGGGCATGTATGGAAGCAAAAGAACTGAACACAAAGGCATGGAGGAGTTTCTTGAATAACAGAACACCAGAAAGCAGAGAGAGATCGACATACCAGAGATCCAGGAATGAGTATGTTAGTGTGAGAAGAGAAGCAGAGAAAAATTTGGAAAATGATATAGCAAATAAAGCCAAGACCGAACCAAAGCTACTCCACAGTCACATCAGGAGGAAAACGACAGTGAAAGAACAGGTAAGGAAACTTAGAACAGGCGAGGACAGGTATACAGAGAATGACAAAGAGGTGTGCGAAGAACTCAACAAGAGGCTCCAGCAGGTCTTCATAATAGAACAAGGTGAGGTCACTGCGCTTGGAGAAGGGAAAGTAAACCAGGTGGCCTTGGAAGGGTTCGAAATAACGAGAGAGGAGGTCAAGAGACACCTGGTCTGGATGCGAGGAAAGCTGTTGGTCCAGACAGGATCTCACCATGGGTACTGAAAAAGTGTGCAGAGGCACTTTGCTTGCCACTCTCCATAGTGTATAATAGGTCACTGGAGACGGGAGACCAACCAGAAATATGGAAGACGGCGAATGTGGTCCCAATATACGAAAAGAGTGACAGATAAGAGGCACTGAACTACAGGCCAGTGTCCGTGACTTGTATACCATGCAAGGTGATGGAGAAAATCGTGAGAAAAAAAAACGAGTAACACATCTGGAGGAAAGGGACTCCGTGACAAATCGCCAACATGGGTTCAGGGAGTTAAAAACTTGCCTGACAGGCTTAATAGAATTCTATGACCAGGTGAGAAAGATTAAGCAAGAAAGAGAAGGGTGGGCGGACTGCATTTTCTTGGAATGTCGGAAAGTCTCATGAGCTGGAGAGACATGCAGGAGTAGCTGGTAAGGCGCACCAGTAGATTAGGGAGTACCTAAGCAATAGGAAGCAAGGAGTTACGGTGAGGGGCGAGACCTCAGATTGGCGTGAAATCACCAGTGGAGTCCCACATGGGCTCTGTACTAGGTCCTATCCTATTTCTGATATACGTAAATGATTTCCCGGAGGGTATAGACTCATTTTTTTTAATATTTGCTGTCGATGCAAAATTATGAGAAGGATTAAGACAGAGGAGGACTGCTTGAGGCTTTAAGAAGACCTAGACAAACTGAAGGAATGGTCGGACAAATGGTTGTTAAAGTTTAACCCAACCATAAGTAATGTAATGAAGATAGGTGTAGGGAGCAGGAGGTCAGATACAAGGTATCATCTTGTAGATAAAATTCTTCATGAGTCAGAGACAGAGAAAGATTTGGGGGTTGATATCACGCCAGACCTATCCCCTGGAGCCCAAATCAAGAGGATAACATCAGCGGCATATGCCAGCCTGGCCAACATAAGAACGGCATTTAGATACTTGTGTAAGGAATCATTGAGAACTTTGTATACCACATATGTCAGGCCAATCCTGAAGTATGCGGCTCCAGCATGGAGTCCATATCTAGTCAAGGATAAGACTAAACTGGAAAAGGTTCAAAGGTTTGCCACCAGACTAGTACCTGAGCTGAGAGGCATGAGCTACGAGGAAAGACTACGGGAATTAAACCTCACGTCGCTGGAAGACAGAAGAGTTAGGGGGGACATGACCACCACATTCAAGATTCTCAAAGGAATTGATAGGGTATATAAAGACAGGCTATTTAACACAAGGGGCACACGCACTAGGGGGACAGAAGTGGAAACTGAGTGCCCAAATTAGCAACAGAGATATTAGAAAGAACTTTTTTTATTGTCAGAGTGGTTGACAAATGCAATGCATTAGGAAGTGATGTGGTGGAGGCTGACTCCATACACAGGCTCAAGTGTAGATATGATAGAGCCCAATAAGCTCAGGAACCTGTACACCTATTGATTGACAGTTGAGAGACGGGACCAAAGAGTCAGAGCTCAACCCCTGCAAGACAAATAGGTGAGTACACACAAATTATTTTGGCATTAATTCACGCTATAACCATAAGTCAGAAACTAGACTGCACGAAAGTCATTTGAAGATCCTTAGTGCTACTTCATAAACTTATGAATGGCTCTGTAAAATAACTTCAGCGCCCACCAGCTTCCCGAGTGAATATTTGCTACTCATATTGCCTGAGAGGGTGGCCGTGTTGTGTCGTGGTGACTTGTGGTGGTGGGTAGTGGGTTGTCTGGGACTGGTGTTGGTGGGTAGTGGGTTGTCTGGGACTGGTGTTGGTGGGTAGTGGGTTGTCTGGGACTGGTGGTGGTGGGTAGTGGGTTGTCTGGGACTGGTGTTGGTGGGTAGTGGGTTGTCTGGGACTGGTGTTGGTGGGTAGTGGGTTGTCTGGGACTGGTGGTGGTGGGTAGTGGGTTGTCTGGGACTGGTGGTGGTGGGTAGTGGGTTGTCTGGGACTGGTGGTGGTGGGTAGTGGGTTGTCTGGGACTGGTGTTGGTGGGTAGTGGGTTGTCTGGGACTGGTGGTGGTGGGTAGTGGGTTGTCTGGGACTGGTGTTGGTGGGTAGTGGGTTGTCTGGGACTGGTGGTGGTGGGTAGTGGGTTGTCTGGGACTGGTGTTGGTGGGTAGTGGGTTGTCTGGGACTGGTGGTGGTGGGTAGTGGGTTGTCTGGGACTGGTGGTGGTGGGTAGTGGGTTGTCTGGGACTGGTGGTGGTGGGTAGTGGGTTGTCTGGGACTGGTGGTGGTGGGTAGTGGGTTGTCTGGGACTGGTGGTGGTGGGTAGTGGGTTGTCTGGGACTGGTGGTGGTGGGTAGTGGGTTGTCTGGGACTGGTGGTGGTGGGTAGTGGGTTGTTTGGGACTGGTGGTGGTGGGTAGTGGGTTGTCTGGGACTGGTGGTGGTGGGTAGTGGGTTGTCTGGGACTGGTGGTGGTGGGTAGTGGGTTGTCTGGGACTGGTGGTGGTGGGTAGTGGGTTGTCTGGGACTGGTGGTGGTGGGTAGTGGGTTGTCTGGGACTGGTGGTGGTGGGTAGTGGGTTGTTTGGGACTGGTGGTGGTGGGTAGTGGGTTGTCTGGGACTGGTGGTGGTGGGTAGTGGGTTGTCTGGGACTGGTGGTGGTGGGTAGTGGGTTGTCTGGGACTGGTGGTGGTGGGTAGTGGGTTGTCTGGGACTGGTGGTGGTGGGTAGTGGGTTGTTTGGGACTGGTGGTGGTGGGTAGTGGGTTGTCTGGGACTGGTGGTGGTGGGTAGTGGGTTGTCTGGGACTGGTGATGGTGGGTAGTGGGTTGTCTGGGACTGGTGGTGGTGGGTAGTGGGTTGTCTGGGACTGGTGGTGGTGGGTAGTGGGTTGTCTGGGACTGGTGGTGGTGGGTAGCGGGTTGTCTGGGACTGGTGGTGGTGGGTAGTGGGTTGTCTGGGACTGGTGTTGGTGGGTAGTGGGTTGTCTGGGACTGGTGGTGGTGGGTAGTGGGTTGTCTGGGACTGGTGGTGGTGGGTAGTGGGTTGTCTGGGACTGGTGTTGGTGGGTAGTGGGTTGTCTGGGACTGGTGGTGGTGGGTAGTGGGTTGTCTGGGACTGGTGGTGGTGGGTAGTGGGTTGTCTGGGACTGGTGGTGGTGGGTAGTGGGTTGTCTGGGACTGGTGTTGGTGGGTAGTGGGTTGTCTGGGACTGGTGGTGGTGGGTAGTGGGTTGTTTGGGACTGGTGTTGGTGGGTAGTGGGTTGTCTGGGACTGGTGGTGGTGGGTAGTGGGTTGGCAGAGCATGGTGGTGGTGGGTAGTGGGTTGTCTGGGACTGGTGTTGGTGGGTAGTGGGTTATCTGGGACTGGTGTTGGTGGGTAGTGGGTTGTCTGGGACTGGTGGTGGTGGGTAGTGGGTTGGCAGAGCATGGTGGTGGTGGGTAGTGGGTTGGCAGAGCATGGTGGTAAGGCGCAGCTGTACTTCCAAGGAAGGAGCTCAAGCTCTTAGATTCCGCCATTCGGCTCTGACATCGTCTTGTTCATATTGGTTTAAGAAGATTGTTGGATATGCGATTTTGCACTTTAGTTTTTCCCAAAATTCCTTTTACTACTTAAGATTATTTACTTGGAAAATATATGAGAAAGGCTGCAAGAACGCCCAAGCCATAGATCACTAAGAACTATAAAAGGCTTGCGTGTTGTTGTAGCCTTGCTCACATTTGTAGACTATGCACGGCCCGAACATATGCCAGATTTTGATGAAAAACTGTACCCAAATGGAACCACGAGTGTCGTCGGGGGTTGGTCAGTCGAGGAGCTACCGTTATCTTGAGGTTATCTTGAGATGATTTCGGGGCTATTTAGTGTCCCCGCGGCCCGGTCCTCTGGTGGTGATTCTGGCTATGGTAATAATTACAGTGGTGATCATGTTAATGATGATAAAAATGATGATGATGATGATGGTAACGTTCATGATGATGATAATTAGAGCATTGATAATGATAATTAGAGCATTGATAATGATTATCATAATAGTGAGGAGAGTGAAAGTAATACAGATGAAAATGACAGCAGTATCAATGATAATTACGATGAGATAATGAAGGCAGTGATCATTATAATAACGATAATGATGATGATAACAGTGATAATTACAATGATGATGATGACAACAATGATAATTACAATGATGATGATGACAGCAGAGATAATGCCAATGCTGATGATGATAAGACGGAAATGAGTAAAACAGCGATAATAACGATGAGGCTGATAATGACTAATCATTATAAAGCTGATAGGGATAATTTGCAAAAATTGTGGCAAAAGCCATCAACACTGCAGCTCTGGCAACATCCCTAATGGCTGGGGAGACTCTCCAATCTTTCTGACTAATTATGGCCCAGACGACGCCTGATCGCATGAAGGAAGAAGTTCCCTAATTAACCACTGAAAGACCGTCTAGTCCTGGCTCCTATCCATCCACCCCCTCACGTTTTTTAATAATCACTTTTGTATTATTATTTATATTATTCTTATATATAATATATATATATATATATATATATATATATATATATATATATATAATATATATATATATATATATATATATATATATATATATATTATATATATATATATATATATATATTGTGACGGTAACGCGTTGGTGTTCGGCTGTTCAAAGCTAGGGGTATGGCCTCGTCACATAGAATAAAAAAAAATTAGAAAATCTGGAACTTCGTCTGTGGTAAGGTAAGGAGAAGACACACAAAACACAAGTAAATTTTAACAATGGAATTTTAATTACGTTAGATAAACAAAACATGAATAAAATGGACATACAAATTCGTAAAATAAAATCAATCAATCAAAATAATAAGAATAATTATATGACAAAATGAAAAGTTACGTTAAGACAAGTGAAAAAATAACAAGCTGTGCAATATACAATAAAATGAGAGGTGCAGGAATATTGGCTTTAAGCTATCACCTCTCTTAGTACACGTAAGCCAAAGCTTAGTCTACCAGGAAGAAGTGTTAACCGTATGAAAGCACTGAATATTCTGAGGACTGAGGTCGTGGCGGCCCCAGACATCAAGTAGTATGGTGGGTGAGTGCAGTAGCAGCTGGACCGGCGGCCAATCAGCGAGGAGCCGGCAACAAGACAGGTAGTTTGGCGGTTTGAGGTGAAGCAGGTGTTCCTGGCTGCATACGTTTTGCTCTCTGGCAAACCTTGGAGATGTTGTTGTCGTTGTTGGACATTTCTTCCATAGTAGTTTTATATAGATGTATCGACGTATTTTTGGAAGGAAGAGCAGGCTCAATCTCTTGAAGGAGATTATCGTCACAACTCTCCCCCGAAGCCTGCGGTTCTGGAAGAAGTACGTCGTTATGTGGTGGAGTAATAGATGGAGTCGCTTCTACTTCATAAACTCTGGAGAGGGCATCGGCTATGGTGTTGTCAGAACCTTTGATATAGCGGATCTCCAGGTTGAAATCTTGTAAATACAAAGCCCATCGTAGAAGACGCTGGTTGGTGAATTGGGCTTGATGTAGGAAGCGAAGAGGGTTGTGGTCTGAGAAGACGGTTGTAGACCTGGCGCCTTGTAGGTACGGAGCGAAGTGTTGGAGGTTCAGGACGATGGATAGTAGCTCCTTTTCAATAGTGCTGTAGTTCCTCTGGTGTGGTTTCAATTTGTAGCTGTAGTAGCTGACAGGTAGAACCTCCTCGCCTCGTTGTTGCATCAGGACACACCAACGCCGGTACACTGGCGTCGACATGAAGGACGAAAGGCTTGGTGATATCTGGCGAGGCGAGAATGGGATTAGAACAGAGGAGGAATTTGAGTTGTTCGAATGCAACGGTTTGCTGCATTGTCCAATTATACCGTTGCTTGGGACTGGTTAATAGAATTAGAGGTGTGGCGACTGTACTGAAATTCCTCACAAACCTACGGAAATAGGAGGCAAGACCAAGGAAGCGCAGGAGCTGCTTCCTGGTGGTAGGCTGTGGATATTGTTGGATGGCTTGAGTGTGTGTGTCTAACGGAGCTAGGCTGCCACTCCCAATAACATGACCCAGATAACGCACTTTACCTTTCGCGAAAGTGGACTTGCCTAGGTTGATGGTGAGGCCGGCTGTCAGGAGCTTGGAGAACAGACGTCGCAGCTGGAGCAGATGTTCACTCCAGGTGTTGGAGGCTACGACGATATCGTCCAGGTAGGCGTATGTGTTATCCAAGCCCTGGATGACACGGTTGACAGCTCTCTGAAAGGTAGCCGGGGCATTACATAGTCCGAAAGGAAGGCGTTCATATCTGAAAAGTCCAAAAGGAGTGATGAAGGCAGATATCGCTTTAGCGCGCTCCGTTAGACACACTTGATAGTACCCCTTAAGCAAGTCCACTTGGGACAAGTACTGGGCACTACCAATGGCATCAAGGATGTCATCTATCCTTGGCAAGGGGTAAGCATCCTTGACAGTTACATTGTTCAGTTTACGATAGTCAGTACATAACCGCACCTTACCTTGGGGTTTGGGCACCAAGATACAAGGTGAGACCCAGGGGGACTCACAAGGTGTAGCCAGTCCATGATCCAAGAGGTACTGCACCTCAGCACGCATGACTTCCTTCTTGCTCGGGCTGATTCGGTAGAAGGGTTGACGAATCGGCCGGGTGTCGGGGAGCAGTTGGATGTCGTGCTGGGTAACATTACACTCTTGGGGGTCATCTCGGAACAACTCCTGATGTTCTCTGAAGATCTTGACAAGAGGTGCACTAGGATTATCCTGAAAGTATTTGGGAAGATCATTAAGGATTTCGGAATTAGAAAGCGCTGACTCCTTGTCAGTGCTTTCGGGAGGAGAAGCTGGGAAGGTCTCACTGTGGATGTAGGGTTCTGTGAAGGTAGAACAGTTAATCAGGACAGTGGGAGGAGTACCATTATATTGCTTCAGGAGGTTGACGTGGCACAGCTGGGTCTTCCGCCGCCTATTGGTAATTAACGTAACTTTTCATTTTGTCATTTGATTATTCTTACTATTTTGATTGATTGATTTTATTATACGAATTTGTATGTCCATTTTATTCATGTTTTGCTTTTCTAACGTAATTAAAATTTCATTGTTAAATTTACTTGTGTTTTGTGTGTCTTCTCATTACCTTACTACAGACGAAGTTCCAGATTTTCTATTTTTTGTTTCTATATGTGACGAGGCCATACCCCTAGCTTTTGAACAGCCGAACACCAACGCGTTACCGTCACAATATATATATATATATATATATATATATATATATATATATATATATATATATATATATATATATATATATATATATATATATATATATATATATATGTCGTACCTAGTAGCCATAATGCACTTCTCAGCCTACTATGCAAGGCCCAATTTGCCTAATAAGCCAAGTTTTCATGAATTAATTGTTATTCGACTACCTAACCTACCTAACCTAACCTAACCTAACTTTTTCGGCTACCTAACCTAACCTAACCTATAAAGATAGGTTAGGTTAGGTTAGGTAGGGTTGGTTAGATTCGGTCATATATCTACGTTAATTTTAACTCCAATAAACAAAAATTGACCTCATTCATAATGAAATGGGTAGCTTTATCATTTCATAAGAAAAAAATTTGAGAAAATATATTAATTCATGAAAACTTGGCTTATTAGGTAAATCGGGCCCTGCATAGTAGGCTGAGAAGTGCGTTCCGGCTACTAGGTACGACATATATATATATATATATATATATATATATATATATATATATATATATATATATATATATATATATATATATATATATATATATATATTGAATATGACCGCATATTTTGTATTTACTATCTTCTGATTTAGGGCTTCTATCCCTCTGTTTTCTTAGCATCAGGGCTTAGCTGAAAGAGGAGTTCTCCAAAGCTCATTTTCGTAATTTCAAGGTGAAGAAAGAAGTGAATTACTATAGAATGTATTACACTTATTAATACAATTTGCACAACGTTTCGAACCTCCATGGTTCATTTTCAAGTGCAAAGAATTTTCAGAACTGGATGATTTATACCCGCACTGGGTCAGGTGATAAGACAATAAAGGTAAAAACATGGGGGATACATAAGGGATAAATGGGGGATGAAGCACATAAGAACATAATAATAAAGGTAACTGCAGAAGGCTTATTGGCCCATACGAGGCATCTCCTATCTAAACACAAAGATTAATCCAGTGTAATTGGCCTGTTATGTTGGACATTGTCTTCTGTGTTGGCATCGATATGTTCTTGTCTTGTCCTTACTCTCATGGTGGGTAGAGTAAATAGTTCCGTGATTTGGGTGTTCATGGTAGGTCGCTCTATTCTTATGTGAATTGCCTCAAGAATTTGTAATCTTCTTGCATCTTGAGTTTTGTCTATTATACAGGTATTTTTGTTCAACATTTCACTTGTTAGGGTGATGCCATGGACCTGTCTCATGTGATTCCTAGGGGCACCGGATTGAAGATGGCATGTCAAACGCCTCGTCAGCTTGGTCGACGTCATACCTATGTATGACTTAGATTGAAGGTTACATCCTTTGTTGGGGCAAGTGTACATGTATACAACGCTTGACTGCTGTAGAGGGTTCTCCGTCGGCTTCGGGCTGTTTTTGATAAGGAGTTCGGAAGTCTTCTTCGTTTTGTAGAATATTATCAGGTCTATGTTTTGGTTAGGAGTAATGGTTTTTACTCCTTTACAGATTATTTCTTTAATTATTCTTTCCTCTTTTATATGTTCACTGTGCATGGTTGATATGTAATATAATTTTATTGGAGGTATTGTGGTTCCTGTAACACTGTAAAAGTGTTTGGTTTAGTTTAATACATACATAGAGTACATGAGTCACAGACAAAGATCTGAGAGGCGCCAGTTTGTCGGCCTGAAACTCACACCTCAAAGCGTTAATGACCCCAAGTGACCTGAGGTCAGATCATGCGAATTTCACCTTGCTTCTGATAATCTCTTAGTTGGAGCCTGGTAGCCTTCAAACTTGCCGACGTTTAAGGAGTGGCTTGGTAGTGCCGGAGGCTATTTACTTGTGGGCGGAGTTAGTACTAGGGTCCCCAATATATACTGAGGGAGCATAGAGCATTGAAGCATTAACAGACAGAACGGCAGTCAGCAGAAGCAGAGGAGGCGGCCCTAGCAGGGAGGCTGTCGGCCGGCAGGGCGGGAGTCTCTGTCAACTACAGACCCCCCCCCCCCCTCTCTATCCAGCTATAGGCAGAGACACTTGGTGAGTTGAGCAGTAAGGTGACTTGGTCGTGTTTACATATGTTGTGTGATGATCAGGGGCAGTCAAGTTGTAGGGTTCTCGAATTCTTGGATGATGACTCACTTTGCATATTAAACTGGAACATTTTAATTGAATTGCTAAATTATGATACTTCATGTGAAATATAATTATGAATTTATTATTTAAATTGTGTTTAACTTGTTCCCTAGAGCTTTGAGTTGAGGTGAGAAAGCCTCTGTGGTTACTGGTTTCATGGTTTAGAATGAGTACATGATAAAGATGGGAACTACTAATAGGGAACTCATGATAACATCTTTTGAGAATTTTGTGATACAGGCAAGTTCCATTCCTTGTCTCGTATGTAATGATCATGAATGGATGGTGGCAGCATTTCGTCTTCTACTATCTACTTTCTACGTCTACTTTCTACTCTTCTACTACTACTTATCTACGTCTCTCCCTCCACCCCTCTCTAAACTCTCACTTTCAACTAATGACCCTCCTCGCTCCTCCCACCTCTCTGCCTCTCACCCCAAACCCTCACTAATTACTTCACTATTCATTTCTTTCCTTTCGTTTTCTCTTATACGTTTGTGGCAATGATTCTGTATTCTAGAGTTCTCTCTAGAGTTTCGGGTAGCTGATCCAGTTACGGCGCCTTGTAGTCTTAGTACCTAGGTAGTCAAATACCTAGGTTACAAGGTGTTGAACGAGAGAGGTTGCCTTAGGAACTCTGGGAGTGCTCTAGAATAGTTAGCTAACTGGGGACGGGATAACAGACTAGAGAGAGCTGTTTCCCCCGGCCTAGTTTAGCTAACTGGGGGGTGGAATAATGGACAAGATAGAGCTATTTCCCCCACCCCCCGTTACATTCCTGTTCTAGGTTCAGGATTATACCATCGGTCCAAGTGTCTTCTTATAGCAGCGTTTATTTCCGCGTTACTATATCCGTTGTTCACCAATACCTGAGTTACTCTTTCAAACTCTCTACTCACGTAGAGAGTTTGAAAGCTTACCCACTGCTCCATTCAGAGCAGTGGGTAAGCGCTCGACGAATATTAGCATTGAGAACACTGGCTTTGTATCTTTGGGGGCACTCACTTCTACCGTTCAGGCATAATCCTATGTTGGTGGGCTTGGTATATACGTTGGTGCTTAAAGAGCTTCCTGTTTTCGTTATTAGTACATCCAGGAATGGCAGACTGTTATTTTCACTATTTTCATGTGTAAATCAGAGTACTGACTCTCTGTCTAGATGGCTTTTTAGATCAATTAGTTCATCTGAGTCTTTTACTATGTCGAATATGTCATCTACATAACGGCAATATACAGTTGGTTTTTATCTGCTACTGAAGACTCTGGCTTCGATGGTTCCCATATAAAAATTAGCAAATAAAACTCCTAAGGGGGAGCCCATTGCTACTCCGTCTATTTGTTGATACGTGTCTCCTTGTGGACTGATGAAAGGGGCTTCCTTTGTACATGCTTCGAGAAGACTTTTCAAGTGTGGCTCAGGTATGTCTAATTTGGGGGTGCTCTCGTCTCTGTATACTCTGTCCAGTATCATTCCTATGGTTGTGTCGACTGGGACGTTGGTAAATAGGGATTCAACGTCCAAGGAAGTAATTATTCCATCGGGCTGAGTAGATTTGATTAATTCTAGGAAATCTGCTGATGATTGCAGACTATACTTGCTTAGAGTGTATGGAGTTAAGAGTTCGTTAAGTCTTTTTGCCAAGACTTAACGGGAAGGTACAAAGGAAGCCCCTTTCATCAGTCCACAAGGAGACATGTATCTACATGTCTCCTTGTAGACATACAAGGAGACTCCTTGTATGTCTACATACAAGGAGTACTCCTTGTACTCCTCTTGACATACCAGAAAACATTCTAAGGAAACTACTCCAAGCTTGTACTAAAGAGGCACCCTTCTTGAGCCCGGATGGGCTCATGTATGAGCATGTAGATGGGGTCGCCATGGGTTCTCCCCTAGGTGTCCTGTTTGCGAACTTCTACATGGGTACCATCGAACAAAAGGTCTCAGTCGACATGAACTTTAAACCGGCTATATACTGCAGGTATGTTGATGACATTTTTACACAGGTACCTGATGTCAAACATCAGCAGGATCTGAAGGAGGGATTTGAGCGGAATTCTGTGTTGCGTTTCACCTACGAGATGGAGAAGGATGGGAAGCTGCCCTTTCTAGATGTAACAGTCATGGAAAGGAGCGGAGGTTTCCACACTGCAGTCTACACTAAGGAAACAAACATAGGAATGTGCCTCAATGCCAACAGTGACTGCCCAGAAAGGTACAAGAGGAGTGTTGTTAACGCTTATGTTGACCGTGCTCTCAGCCACAGCTCTGGATGGAAGCAAGTCAATGAAGAACTCTGTAGGGTAAGGCAGGTCCTAGTCAACAACGGCTTCTCCAATGGTTTCGTTGAAGACATCATAAGAAGGAAGGTGAAACGCAATGCAACCTCTGAAGAAACAACTAACACAACACCTATACCCCCTATTAGACTATTTTACAGGAACTTATTTTCCACAGCTCATAAAACGGAGGAAAGGGTCCTGAAAGATATTGTTAATAGAAACGTTATCCCTACAGACAAAAATCAGAAGATACAATTGACGATTTACTATAAAACCAGAAAAACGGCCAGCCTACTCATGAGAAACTCTCCAGACACAAAGCAGAACGCTTTAAAAGAGACCAATGTCTTCTATTCCTTCAAATGCCCACTTGGGGACTGTAAGCCTCAAAGAACTCAGTATTTAGGCAAGAAAACAACATCTCTTTCCAGACGATTAATGATGCATAAGCAACAGGGCTCCATTAAGGAACATATAATCTCTTTCCACAACCTGACCATCACCAGAGAAGTCTTAACAAAAAACACGGAAATCATCGATAGACACAGCGATAGCAGGCGGCTTCATATCTGCGAGGCACTACACATTAAGAAGTCAACACTAGCTATCAACAGCCAATTAATGCACAGCTATATTCTACCCACTTAAAGACTCCGCACCAATATAGAAGCATCAAGAAATATGAGCCAATAGGCCCTTTGCAGTTACTTCCATTCTTCCCTTTAACTAACCCGATATTATACCCATTGTTTCGTGTTCTATCTTGTGTTGAAAGTTTCTTTTCACCTCATCCAAAACTGTTGTAACGTATCACCTCACCCAAATGCAGGTATAAAAATGAAAGCTGTTTAAACTCTGTTTAGTGTTTGCAGGTTATAGTTGTGTGAGTGTAAACTAAAGTCTTTGAAAATGTAATAAGTTATTATGAAACGCGTTTAAGTGTCGCGTCAGACTAGAAATAAAAATGAATTTTGGAGAATTGATTTTTCAATTACGATCGACAGTGAAAAGAAGCATAAGAAATATTGAAAAAATTCGTGTTAGAATTATTAATCTTACTTTTTCGGTCATATTTAATAATATATGTCTACAGGAAAGACTGCTACCAAAATATACTAAAATATATTGGTGTATACTGGCAGCAGGTTTTCTTTTAAACATGCCTCATTGAATATGACCGCATATTCAGTATTTACTATCTTCTGGTTTAGGGCTTCTATCCCTTTAACTATTTTTCTAGCATCAGGACTTAGCTGGAAGAGGAGTTCTCCAAAACTCATTTTCGTTATTTCAAGGTGAAGAAAAAAGTGAATTACACTTACCTTATTACACTTATTTGTACAATTTGCACAAGGTTTCGAACCTCCATGGTTCATTCTCATGTGAAATAAAATTACAGGACTCGTTGATTTACACCCGTACGGGGTCAGGTGATAAAGGTAAAAACACGGGGGGATACATAATGGCTAAATGGGGGACGAAACACATAAGAACATAAGAATAAAGGTAACTGCAGAAAGCCCATCGGCCCATACGAGGCAGCTCCTATTATACAAAGATTAATCAGGTGTAATTGGCCTGTTATGTTGGACATTGTCTTCTGTGTTGGCATCGTTATGTTCTGGTCTTGTCCTTACTCTCATGGTGGGTTATCTTGAGGTTATGTTGAGACGATTTCGTGGCTTTAGTGTCCCCGCGGCCCGGTCCTCGACCAGGCCTCCATCCCCCAGGAAGTAGCCCGTGACTGCTGACTAACACCCAGGTTCCTATTTTACTGCTAGGTAACAGGGGCATAGGGTGAAAGAAACTCTGCCCATTGTTTCTCTCCAGCGACCCGGGATCGAACCCGGGACCACAGGGTAGCAAATCCAGTGTGCTGTCCGCTCGGCCGACCGGCTCCGAGTAGTACTCCGAGAGTACTCTACCGCTCTGGGTAGAGTAAATAGTTCCATGATTTGGGTGTTCACGGTTATGTGGTATATATATATATATATATATATATATATATATATATATATATATATATATATATATATATATATATATATATATATATATATATATATATGTCGTACCTAGTAGCCAGAACGCACTTCTCAGCATAAGAAGAACATAAGAACAAAGGTAACTGCAGAAGGCCTATTGGCCCATACGAGGCAGCTCCTATTCTATAACCACCCAATCCCACTCATATACTTGTCCAACCCGCACTTGAAACAATCGAGGGACACCACCTCCACCACGTTACATAAGAACATAAGAACAAAGGTAACTGCAGAAGGCCTATTGGCCCATACGAGGCAGCTCCTATTCTATAACCACCCAATCCCACTCATATACTTGTCCATCCCGTGCTTGAAACAATCGAGGGACCCCACCTCCACAATGTTACGCGGCAATTGGTTCCACAAATCAACAACCCTGTTACTGAACCAGTATTTACTCAAGTCTTTCCTAAATCTAAACTTATCCAATTTATACCCATTGTTTCGTGTTCTGTCCTGTGTTGATACTTTTAATACCCTACCAATATCCCCCCAGTTATGTCCATTCATCCACTTGTAAACCTCTATCATGTCACCCCTAACTCTTCGCCTTTCCAGTGAATGCAACTTAAGCTTTGTTATCTTTCTTCATATGAAAGATTTCTAATTTGGGGAATTAACTTAGTCATCCTACGCTGGACACGTTCAAGTGAATTTATATCCATTCTATAATATGGCGACCAAAACTGAACTGCATAATCTAAATGGGGCCTAACTAGAGCAAGATATAGCTTGAGAACCACACCAGGTGTCTTGTTACTAACGCTGCGATTAATAAATCCAAGTGTCCGATTTGCCTTATTACGAACATTTATGCATTGATCCTTTTGTTTTAAATTCTTACTAATCATAACTCCCAGATCCCTTTCGCAATCCGACTTCGCAATCACAACACCATCTAGCTCGTATCTTGTAACTCTATCATCATTACCTAACCTCAGAACTTTACATTTATCAGCATTAAACTGCATCTGCCAATCCTTTGACCATTTCAAAACCCTATCTAGATCAACTTGAAGTGATAGTGAGTCCTCCTCCGAATTAATTTCCCTACCGATTTTCGTATCATCGGCAAATTTGCAAATGTTGCTACTCAAACCTGAATCTAAATCATTTATATATATTATAAACAACAGAGGTCCCAGGACAGAGCCTTGAGGCACTCCACTTACAACATTTTCCCACTCTGACTTGATTCCATTTATACTAACTCTCTGTTTCCTTTGGTATAGCCATGCCCTAATCCAGCTTAATATAGCACCCCCAATACCATGAGACTCTATCTTTTTAATCAGTCTTTCATGTGGCACTGTATCAAAAGCTTTGCTAAAGTCAAGGTATACAACATCGCAATCCTTACCACTATCAACTGCCTCAACAATGCTAGAATAAAAAGATAACAAATTTGTTAAACATGAACGGCCATTTATAAAACCATGTTGCGACTCATTTATTAATTTATGTTTTTCAAGATGAAGACGAATTTTATTTGCTATTATAGATTCGAGTAACTTTCCCACAATAGACGTTAGGCTAATTGGTCGATAGTTAGACGCAAGTGATCTATCTCCTTTCTTAAAAACTGGTATCACATTAGCAACTTTCCAAAACTCTGGCACTCTGCCTGACTCTATTGATTTATTAAATATGGTTGACAGTGGGTCACAAAGCTCCTCTTTGCATTCTTTAAGCACCCTGGCAAACACTTCATCCGGCCCTGGGGATTTGTTTGGTTGAGTTTTACTATTTGTTTAAGAACATCCTCCCTGGTAACTGCTAAACTCGTCAACCTGTCCTCGTCCCCACCCACATAGACTTGTTCGGCTGAAGGCATATTGTTAAGTTCCTCTTTAGTAAATACAGATACAAAATATTTATTAAAAATACTACTCATCTCTTCATCACTATCTGTTATTTGACCTGTCTCAGTTTTTAATGGACCTATCCTTTCCCTAGTCTTAGTACGATATAACTGAAAAAACCCTTTAGGATTTGTCTTTGCTTGCCCTGCTATGCGAACTTCATAGTTTCTTTTTGCTTTCCTTATCTCTTTTTTAACATTTCTAACCAGTTGTACGAATTCCTGTTCTAAAGTGACCTCCCCATTTTTAATTCTTTTGTACCAAGCTCTCTTTTTACCTATAAGGTTCTTCAAATTCTTTGTTATCCACTTTGGGTCATTAGTATTCGATCTATTCAATTTGTATGGTATACTACGTTCCTGTGCTTTGTTTAGAATATTCTTAAATAAGTTATATATTGAATCCACATCGAAATCCCCATTTAAGTCACCTATCGCTGGGTTCATGTCTCGCTCCAAGACCGGCCCACACCCCATACCCAAGACTTTCCAATCAATTTGACCCAAAAAATTTCTTAGGCTATTAAAATCAGCTTTTCGAAAATCTGGCACTTTAACAGAATTTTCTCCTACTGGTCTATTCCATTCTATGCTAAATCTGATTTCTTTGTGATCACTGCTCCCTAGCTCACTCCCTATTTCGATGTCATTAATTTGCGTTTCCCTGTTAGTTAACACTAAATCTAAAATATTATTTTCCCGTGTTGGTTCCTTAATGTGTTGCGTAAGAAAGCAATCGTCAATTAATTCTAGAAAATCTTCTGCTTCACTATTCCCTGTTTTGTTCAACCAGTTTATTCCGCTAAAATTAAAGTCACCCATGACATAAATACTGTTAGATCTAGATGCTCTAGATATTTCATCCCATAGATGCTTTGCTTCCATTCTGTCTAAATTTGGTGGCCTATATATTACTCCTATTATAATATTATTAGCTTTTTCGTTTAATTCAATCCAAATAGTTTCTGTGTGTGGCTCTGTTTTGATTCCCTCTTTGAGACTACATTTCAAATTGTCCCTAACATATATGGCTACTCCACCTCCTCGTCTAATATATCTATCTGTGTGAAATAGTTTAAATCCATATATTTGATATTCAGCTAATAGTTCTCTATTTTCTACATTCATCCACGTTTCGGTAAGTGCAATAATATCTATTTTTTCTGTGCAGACAAAAGCATTTAATTCGTTAATTTTATTTCTTAGACTTCTACTGTTAGTGTAATATACCCTAAGTGGATTGTTATTTTGCGGACCTTCTCTTTCCCTGATCGTTTTGCCAATTCCTTTCTCCCACATACTTTTATTACCTCCTTCCTCCAAATCAATTCCCATACCTCTATCTACTAACAGTTTAAACCCAAACAAACACCTCTAACCACTTCTTCTAACGAGTTCGCAACAGCAACAACCCCAGCTCTCGATAGATGCACCCCATCACGAGCATACATTTCATTTCTTCCATAGAAGTGTTCCCAGTTGTCTATGAAAGATATTGCATTTGATTTGCAATATCTTTCCAGCCGGCAATTGACACCAAGTGCCCTCGATATCCATTCATTTCCCACTCCCTTTCTTGGAAGAATGCCACATATGATCGGGATTCCTCCCTTGCTCCTAACTAACACTATGGCTGTTTTATACCTCTGAATCAGTTCCTCACTCCTAACTCGACCAACATCATTTCCTCCCACGCTAATGCAAATAATGGGATTGTTCCCATTACCAGCCATAATATCATTCATGTTGTTTATAATATCACCAATGCCAGCTCCGGGATAGCAAACCCTTAACCTGTTCCCCCTATCTCTAGCACAAAACGTTCTATCCAAATACCTTATCTGGGAATCTCCCACAACTAATGTTTGCTTAGGTACTTCCTTTACTTTCTGAGGGGCCTGCGCTTCCTTTCTCTTCGTTGCTTTCCCTTTTGCGCGATCCACAGTCTCTCCACAGCACTCGTCCTCCAAAACGTCAAATGAATTAGAAGTTGCTATGGCGTTTGAAGGCGGCTTTATCAAAGTCTTCTTAAGGCCCCTGTCTTTCACAACTCTCCAAGACGAGGTCCCTTTACTGCTGGTCTCCTCCTTCGTTACTTCTTCATCCTTCGTTACTTCTCCTCCTTCGTTACTTCTTATATGTCGTACCTAGTAGCCAGAACGCACTTCTCAGCCTACTATGCAAGTCCTGATTTGCCTAATAAGCCAAGTTTTCCTGAATTAATATATTTTCTCAATTTGTTTTCTTATGAAATGATAAAGCTACACATTTCATTATATATGAGGTCAATTTTTTTTATTTTAGTTAAAATTAACGTAGATATATGACCGAACCTAACCAACCCAACCTAACCTAACCTATCTTTATAGGTTAGGTTAGGTAGCCGAAAAAGTTAGGTTAGGTTAGGTTAGGTAGTCGAAAAATAAATAATTCATGAAAACTTGGCTACTATGCAAGACCCGATTTGCCTAATAAGCCAAGTTTTCATGAATTATTTATTTTTCGACTACATAACCTAACCTAACTTTTTCGGCTACCTAACCTAACCTAACCTATAAAGATAGGTTAGGTTAGGTTGGGTTGGTTAGGTTCGGTCATATATCTACGTTAATTTTAACTAAAATAAAAAAAAATTGACCTCATATATAATGAAATGTGTAGCTTTATCATTTCATAAGAAAACAAATTGAGAAAATATATTAATTCGGGAAAACTTGGCTTATTAGGCAAATCAGGACTTGCATAGTAGGCTGAGAAGTGCGTTCTGGCTACTAGGTACGACATATATATATATATATATATATATATATATATATATATATATATATATATATATATATATATATATATATATATATATATATATATATATGAATGAAAACTCACACCCCAGAAGTGACTCGAACCCATACTCCCAGAAGCGACGCAACTGGTAACTACAGGGCGCCTTAATCCGCTTGACCATCACGGCCGTCAAAAGGAAGTGATAGCCGAGGCTATTTGAGCCACTTCCCCGACGGCAACTCGGATGGTAATCTTGGGCATAGCATTTCACCAAATCACCTCATTCTTTGGGGCACACGTGAGGAACACAAATGCGAACAAGCCTGAATGGTCCCCAGGACTATATGCGAATGAAAACTCACACCCCAGAAGTGACTCGAACCCATACTCCCAGAAGCGACGCAACTGGTAACTACAGGGCGCCTTAATCCGCTTGACCATCACGGCCGTCAAAAGGAAGTGATAGCCGAGGCTATTTGAGCCACTTCCCCGACGGCAACTCGGATGGTAATCTTGGGCATAGCATTTCACCAAATCACCTCATTCTTTGGGGCACACGTGAGGAACACAAATGCGAACAAGCCTGAATGGTCCCCAGGACTATATGCGAATGAAAACTCACACCCCAGAAGTGACTCGAACCCATACTCCCAGAAGCGACGCAACTGGTAACTACAGGGCGCCTTAATCCGCTTGACCATCACGGCCGTCAAAAGGAAGTGATAGCCGAGGCTATTTGAGCCACTTCCCCGACGGCAACTCGGATGGTAATCTTGGGCATAGCATTTCACCAAATCACCTCATTCTTTGGGGCACACGTGAGGAACACAAATGCGAACAAGCCTGAATGGTCCCCAGGACTATATGCGAATGAAAACTCACACCCCAGAAGTGACTCGAACCCATACTCCCAGAAGCGACGCAACTGGTAACTACAGGGCGCCTTAATCCGCTTGACCATCACGGCCGTCAAAAGGAAGTGATAGCCGAGGCTATTTGAGCCACTTCCCCGACGGCAACTCGGATGGTAATCTTGGGCATAGCATTTCACCAAATCACCTCATTCTTTGGGGCACACGTGAGGAACACAAATGCGAACAAGCCTGAATGGTCCCCAGGACTATATGCGAATGAAAACTCACACCCCAGAAGTGACTCGAACCCATACTCCCAGAAGCGACGCAACTGGTAACTACAGGGCGCCTTAATCCGCTTGACCATCACGGCCGTCAAAAGGAAGTGATAGCCGAGGCTATTTGAGCCACTTCCCCGACGGCAACTCGGATGGCAATCTTGGGCATAGCATTTCACCAAATCACCTCATTCTTTGGGGCACACGTGAGGAACACAAATGCGAACAAGCCTGAATGGTCCCCAGGACTATATGCGAATGAAAACTCACACCCCAGAAGTGACTCGAACCCATACTCCCAGAAGCGACGCAACTGGTAACTACAGGGCGCCTTAATCCGCTTGACCATCACGGCCGTCAAAAGGAAGTGATAGCCGAGGCTATTTGAGCCAATTCCCCGACGGCAACTCGGATGGTAATCTTGGGCATAGCATTTCACCAAATCACCTCATTCTTTGGGGCACACGTGAGGAACACAAATGCGAACAAGCCTGAATGGTCCCCAGGACTATATGCGAATGAAAACTCACACCCCAGAAGTGACTCGAACCCATACTCCCAGAAGCGACGCAACTGGTAACTACAGGGCGCCTTAATCCGCTTGACCATCACAAGGTGATGGTCATCACAAGGTGATGACCATCACCAAGGTGATGACCAAGCGGATTAAGGCGCCCTGTAGTTACCAGTTGCGTCGCTTCTGGGAGTATGGGTTCGAGTCACTTCTGGGGTGTGAGTTTTCATTCGCATATAGTCCTGGGGACCATTCAGGCTTGTTCGCATTTGTGTTCCTCACGTGTGCCCCAAAGAATGAGGTGATTTGGTGAAATGCTATGCCCAAGATTACCATCCGAGTTGCCGTCGGGGAAGTGGCTCAAATAGCCTCGGCTATCACTTCCTTTTGACGGCCGTGATGGTCAAGCGGATTAAGGCGCCCTGTAGTTACCAGTTGCGTCGCTTCTGGGAGTATGGGTTCGAGTCACTTCTGGGGTGTGAGTTTTCATTCGCATATAGTCCTGGGGACCATTCAGGCTTGTTCGCATATATATATATATATATATATATATATATATATATATATATATATATATATATATATATATATATATATATATATATATATATATGCAAACAAGCCTGAATGGTCTCCAGGCATATATGCAACAGAAGACTCACACCCCAGAAGTGACTCGAACACATATTGCAAGGAGCAATGAAACTGGTATGTACAGGACGCCTTAATCCACTTGACCATCACGACCGGACAAAAACTGATAGTAGCCGAGATTATTTAGCCCATCAATTAATGAGGCTAATTATCCCATTAATTAATGAGGATAATTTCCCATCCACCCGCCGGCTCTCTAATGGTACTCTTGGGCATGGTATTTTATCAAATCACCTCATTCTTTAGGGAACACGTAGGGAACACAAATGCGAACAAGCCTGAACGGTCTCCATGCATATATGCAGTGCTTCTGGCAGTATGGTTTCGAGTCACTTCTGGGGTGTGAGTTTTCTGTTGCATATATGCCTGGAGACCGTTCAGGCTTGTTCGCATTTGTGTTCCTCACTCATATTGCGCTTTCTAATTATAATTACAAACGCCAATTACCTTTGTTCTTATGTTCTTAAGTTCTTATATATATTATAAACAACAGAGATGCCAGGACAGAGCCTTGAGGCACTCCACTTACAACATTTTCCCACTCTGACTTGACTCCATTTATACTAACTTTCTGTTTCCTTTGGTATAGCCATGAACCTAATCCACCCCAATATATATAAGAACATAAGAACAAAGGTAACTGCAGAAGGCCTATTGGCCCATACGAGGCAGCTCCTATTCTATAACCACCCAATCCCACTCATATACTTGTCCAACCCGTGCTTGAAACAATCGAGGGACCCCACCTCCACAATGTTACGCGGCAATTGGTTCCACAAATCAACAACCCTGTTACTGAACCAGTATTTACCCAAGTCTTTCCTAAATTTAAACTTATCCAATTTATACCCATTGTTTCGTGTTCTGTCCTGTGTTGATACTTTTAATACCCTATTAATATCCCCCCGGTTATGTCCATTCATCCACTTGTAAACCTCTATCATGTCACCCCTAACTCTTCGCCTTTCCAGTGAATGCAACTTAAGCTTTGTTAATCTTTCTTCATATGAAAGATTTCTAATTTGGGGAATTAACTTAGTCATCCTACGCTGGACACGTTCAAGTGAATTTATATCCATTCTATAATATGGCGACCAAAACTGAACTGCATAATCTAAATGGGGCCTAACCAGAGCAAGATATAGCTTGAGAACCACACCAGGTGTCTTGTTACTAACGCTGCGATTAATAAATCCAAGTGTCCGATTTGCCTTATTACGAACATTTATGCATTGATCCTTTTGTTTTAAATTCTTACTAATCATAACTCCCAGATCCCTTTCGCAATCCGACTTCGCAATCACAACACCATCTAGCTCGTATCTTGTAACTCTATCATCATTACCTAACCTCAGAACTTTACATTTATCAGCATTAAACTGCATCTGCCAATCCTTTGACCATTTCAAAACCCTATCTAGATCAACTTGAAGAGATAGTGAGTCCTCCTCCGAATTAATTTCCCTACCGATTTTCGTATCATCGGCAAATTTGCAAATGTTGCTACTCAAACCTGAATCTAAATCATTTATATATATTATAAACAACAGAGGTCCTAGGACAGAGCCTTGAGGCACTCCACTTACAACATTTTCCCACTCTGACTTGATTCCATTTATACTAACTCTCTGTTTCCTTTGGTATAGCCATGCCCTAATCCAGCTTAATATAGCACCCCCAATACCATGAGACTCTATCTTTTTAATCAGTCTTTCATGTGGCACTGTATCAAAAGCTTTGCTAAAGTCAAGGTATACAACATCGCAATCCTTACCACTATCAACTGCCTCAACAATGCTAGAATAAAAAGATAACAAATTTGTTAAACATGAACGGCCATTTATAAAACCATGTTGCGACTCAATTATTAATTTATGTTTTTCAAGATGAAGACGAATTTTATTTGCTATTATAGATTCGAGTAACTTTCCCACAATAGACGTTAGGCTAATTGGTCGATAGTTAGACGCAAGTGATCTATCTCCTTTCTTAAAAACTGGTATCACATTAGCAACTTTCCAAAACTCTGGCACTCTGCCTGACTCTATTGATTTATTAAATATGGTTGACAGTGGGTCACAAAGCTCCTCTTTGCATTCTTTAAGCACCCTGGCAAACACTTCATCCGGCCCTGGGGATTTGTTTGGTTTGAGTTTTACTATTTGTTTAAGAACATCCTCCCTGGTAACTGCTAAACTCGTCAACCTGTCCTCGTCCCCACCCACATAGACTTGTTCGGCTGAAGGCATATTGTTAAGTTCCTCTTTAGTAAATACAGATACAAAATATTTATTAAAAATACTACTCATCTCATCATCACTATCTGTTATTTGACCTGTCTCAGTTTTTAATGGACCTATCCTTTCCCTAGTCTTGGTACGATATAACTGAAAAAACCCTTTAGGATTTGTCTTTGCTTGCCCTGCTATGCGAGCTTCATAGTTTCTTTTTGCTTTCTTTATCTCTTTTTTAACATTTCTAACCAGTTGTACGAATTCCTGTTCTAAAGTGACCTCCCCATTTTTAATCCTTTTGTACCAAGCTCTCTTTTTACCTATAAGGTTCTTCAAATTCTTTGTTATCCACTTTGGGTCATTAGTATTCGATCTATTCAATTTGTATGGTATACTACGTTCCTGTGCTTTGTTTAGAATATTCTTAAATAAGTTATATATTGAATCTACATCGAAATCCCCATTTAAGTCACCTATCGCTGGGTTCATGTCTCGCTCCAAGACCGGCCCACACCCCATACCCAAGACTTTCCAATCAATTTGACCCAAAAAATTTCTTAGGCTATTAAAATCAGCTTTTCGAAAATCTGGCACTTTAACAGAATTTTCTCCTACTGGTCTATTCCATTCTATGCTAAATCTGATTTCTTTGTGATCACTGCTCCCTAGCTCACTCCCTATTTCGATGTCATTAATTTGCGTTTCCCAGTTAGTTAACACTAAATCTAAAATATTATTTTCCCGTGTTGGTTCCTTAATGTGTTGCGTAAGAAAGCAATCGTCAATTAATTCTAGAAAATCTTCTGCTTCACTATTCCCTGTTTTGTTCAACCAGTTTATTCCGCTAAAATTAAAGTCACCCATGACATAAATACTGTTAGATCTAGATGCTCTAGATATTTCATCCCATAGATGCTTTGCTTCCATTCTGTCTAAATTTGGTGGCCTATATATTACTCCTATTATAATATTATTAGCTTTTTCGTTTAATTCAATCCAAATAGTTTCTGTGTGTGGCTCTGTTTTGATTCCCTCTTTGAGACTACATTTCAAATTGTCCCTAACATATATGGCTTCTCCACCTCCTCGTCTAATATATCTATCTGTGTGAAATAGTTTAAATCCATTTATTTGATATTCAGCTAATAGTTCTCTATTTTCTACATTCATCCACGTTTCGGTAAGTGCAATAATATCTATTTTTTCTGTGCAGACAAGAGCATTTAATTCGTTAATTTTATTTCTTAGACTTCTACTGTTAGTGTAATATACCCTAAGTGAATTGTTATTTTGAGGCCCTTCTCTTCCCCTGATCGTTTTGCCAATTCCTTTCTCCCACAAACACATACTTTTATTACCTCCTTCCTCCAAATCAATTCCCATACCTCTATCTACTAACAGTTTAAACCCAAACAAACACCTCTAACCACTTCTTCTAACGAGTTCGCAACAGCAACAACCCCAGCTCTCGATAGATGCACCCCATCACGAGCATACATTTCATTTTTTCCATAGAAGTGTTCCCAGTTGTCTATGAAAGATATTGCATTTGATTTGCAATATCTTTCCAGCCGGCAATTGACACCAAGTGCCCTCGATAT
The DNA here is from genome assembly GCF_040958095.1 of Procambarus clarkii. NCBI lineage: Eukaryota > Metazoa > Arthropoda > Malacostraca > Decapoda > Cambaridae > Procambarus > Procambarus clarkii. Next base: position 27,977,824 of record NC_091191.1, read on the forward strand.
CCATTCATTTCCCACTCCCTTTCTTGGAAGAATGCCACATATGATCGGGATTCCTCCCTTGCTCTTAACTAATTCTATGGCTGTTTTATACCTCTGAATCAGTTCCTCACTCCTAACTCGACCAACATCATTTCCTCCCACGCTAATGCAAATAATGGGATTGTTCCCATTACCAGCCATAATATCATTCATAAGAACATAAGAACAAAGGTAACTGCAGAAGGCCTATTGGCCCATACGAGGCAGCTCCTATTCTATAACCACCCAATCCCACTCATATACTTGTCCAACCCGTGCTTGAAACAATCGAGGGACCCCACCTCCACAATGTTACGCGGCAATTGGTTCCACAAATCAACAACCCTGTTACTGAACCAGTATTTACCCAAGTCTTTCCTAGATCTAAACTTATCCAATTTATATCCATTGTTTCGTGTTCTGTCCTGTGTTGATACTTTTAATACCCTAAATTCATGTTGTTTATAATATCATTTAATTTTTCTTTAATTCAACTTTAATTCATGTTGTTTATAATATCACCAATGCCAGCTCCGGGATAGCAAACCCTTAACCTGTTCCCCCTATCTCTAGCACAAAACGTTCTATCCAAATACCTTATCTGGGAATCTCCCACAACTAATGTTTGCTTAGGTACTTCCTTTACTTGCTGAGGGGCCAGCGCTTCCTTTCTCTTCGTTTCTTTCCCTTTTGCGCGATCCACAGTCTCTCCACAGCACTCGTCCTCCAAAACGTCAAATGAATTAGAAGTTGCTATGGCGTTTGAAGGCGGCTTTATCAAAGTCTTCTTAAGGCCCCTGTCTTTCACAACTCTCCAAGACGAGGTTCCTTTACTACTGGTCTCCTCCTTCGTTACTTCTCGTTGTCCTTTCAGCTGACGCACCTCCTCCCGCAGAAAGTCCAACTCTGTCCTCAGGGCTCCCACTAGAGTCACCAGGTCCTTAACTACAACTTCCATATTGCAATGATAATATAACAACACTCAGGAGCTCCGGTTAACACAACCTCTCACTGTGACTTCACCTGACCGATATAGCACCCCCATTACCATGATCCTCTATTTTTTTAATCAGTCTTTCATGTGACACTATATCAAAAGCTTTGCTAAATTCAAGGTACACAACATCACAATTCTTACCACTATCAACTGCCTCAACTATGCTGGAATAAAAAGATAGCACATTTGTTAAACACGAACGGCCATTTGTAAAACCATGTTGCGACTCATTTATTAATTTGTGTTTTTCAAGATGAAGACGAATTTTATTTGCAATTATCGATTCAAGTAACTTTCACACAATAGAAGTTAGGCTAATTGGTCGACAGTTTGACGCAAGTGATCTATCTCCTTTCTTAAAAATTGGTATCACATTAGCAACTTTCCATAACTCTGGCACTCTGCCTAACTCTATTGATTTATTAAATATGGTAGACAGTGGCTCGGAAAGCTCCTCTTTGCATTCTTTAAGCACCCTGGCAAACACTTCATCCGGTCCTGGGGATTTGTTTGGTTTGAGTTTTACTATTTGTTTAATTACATCCTCCCTGGTAACTGCTAAACTAGTCAACCTGTCCTCGTCCCCACCCACATAGACTTGTTCGGCTGAAGGCATATTGTTAAGTTCCTCTTTAGTAAATACAGATACAAAATATTTATTAAAAATACTACTCATCTCTTCATCACTATCTGTTATTTGACCTGTCTCAGTTTTTAATGGACCTATCCTCTCCTTAATCTTTGTCCGGTATAACTGGAAGAAACCTTTAGGATTTGTCTGCTTGCTCTGCTATGCGAACTTCATAGTTTCTTTTTGCTTTCCTTATCTCTTTTTTAGTATTTCTAACCAGTTGTACGAATTCCTGTTCTAAACTGACTTCTCCGTTCTTATCCTTTTGTACCACGCTCTCTTTTAACCTATAAGGTTCTTCAGATCCTTTGTTAAGAACATAAGAACAAAGGTAACTGCAGAAGGCCTATTGGCCCATACGAGGCAGCTCCTATTCTATAACCACCCAATCCCACTCATATACTTGTCCAACCCGCGCTTGAAACAATCGAGGGACCCCACCTCCAGCACGTTATGCGGCAATTGGTTCCACAAATCAACAACCCTGTTACTGAACCAGTATTTACCCAAGTCTTTCCTAAATCTAAACTTATCCAATTTATACCCATTGTTTCGTGTTCTGTCTTGTGTTGATATTTTTAATACCCTATTCTGAGGTTAGGTAATGATGATAGAGTTACAAGATACGAGCTAGATGGTGTTGTGATTGCGAAGTCGGATTGCGAAAGGGATCTGGGAGTTATGATTAGTAAGAATTTAAAACAAAAGGATCAATGCATAAATGTTCGTAATAAGGCAAATCGGACACTTGGATTTATTAATCGCAGCGTTAGTAACAAGACACCGGGTGTGGTTCTCAAGCTATATCTTGCTCTAGTTAGGCCCCATTTAGATTATGCAGTTCAGTTTTGGTCGCCATATTATAGAATGGATATAAATTCACTTGAACGTGTCCAGCGTAGGATGACTAAGTTAATTCCCCAAATTAGAAATCTTTCATATGAAGAAAGATTAACAAAGCTTAAGTTGCATTCACTGGAAAGGCGAAGAGTTAGGGGTGACATGATAGAGGTTTACAAGTGGATGAATGGACATAACCGGGGGGATATTAATAGGGTATTAAAAGTATCAACACAGGACAGAACACGAAACAATGGGTATAAATTGGATAAGTTTAGATTTAGGAAAGACTTGGGTAAATACTGGTTCAGTAACAGGGTTGTTGATTTGTGGAACCAATTGCCGCGTAACATTGTTGAGGTGGGGTCCCTCGATTGTTTCAAGCACGGGTTGGACAAGTATATGAGTGGGATTGGGTGGTTATAGAATAGGAGCTGCCTCGTATGGGCCAACAGGCCTTCTGCAGTTGCCTTTGTTCTTATGTTCTATTAATATCCCCCCTGTTATGTCCATTCATCTTGTAAACCTCTATCATGTCACCCCTAACTCTTCGTCTTTCCAGTGAATGCGACTTAAGCTTTGTTAATCTTTCTTCATATGAAAGATTTCTAATTTGGGGAATTAACTTAGTCATCCTACGTTGGACACGTTCAAGTGAATTTATATCCATTCTATAATACGGCGACCAAAACTGAACTGCATAATCTAAATGGGGCCTAACCAGACCAAGATATAGCTTAAGAACCACACCAGGTGTCTTGTTACTAACACTTCGATTAATAAATCCCAGTGTCCTATTCGCCTTATTACGAACATTCATGCATTGATCCTTTTGTTTTAAATTCTTACTAATCATATCTCCCAGATCCCTTTCGCAATCCGACTTCGCAATCTCAACACCATCTAGCTCATATAGTTATCCACTTTGGATCATTAGTATTCGATCTATTCAATTTATATGGTATACTACATTCCTGGGCTTCGCTTAGAATATTTTTAAATAGGTTATATTTTGAGTCCACATTGAAAATCCCTCTTATGTCACTTATTGCTGGGTTCACGTCTAGCTCCCAAGACCGGCCAACACCCCATGCCCAAGACTTTCCAATCTATTTGACCCATGTTACGGACCCGAGTCCAGCGTCGTAGCATGGAGCTGTGACGACCACGCCATCTGTGGGTCAGCTCCCGAAACCCCCTCCAAATGGACGATGCCATCTAGTGAAGACGAGATATACCGGCCACAGGGGCTGGTTTCCCGTCTTGATTAGCTCATGACATAGCCGCTGCTGACCTCTGGTGAGGTGATGCTTAGACAGCAACGCCATCTATGGAGTGGATAGGTGGGCGTTTGTGTCTAAGCCTGTAAGTGAGGTGCCCTAGAGTGTACCCAGTACTAATGACGTGTCTGATTACAGAGTCGACCTAGGACTGCTGAATCGGACGGTGGAGCAGTCTACCCAAGGCAGCCATAGCCTCTCCACGTGTTTGCTGTAGAAGCTGTGAGTCACCCCCCGGACGAACACTGTTGAGTGTTAGCCTGCCCGTATCGTGGCAGTACCAGGAATTGTCGTACTCGGGGCTGACTGGTGGAGAAGACTAGCCACTGGGGTGTTGAGAGAGGAGAGTGATCAGCGGAATCACACGAGACTCCTGCCTAGGGCTCGCAATCTTAGTATCGGTCGTGGAGTGGCCTACGCGGCGGAGCAGATTGGAACCTGCCAGCTACAGGCTGGATTTGTGGTTGAAGGCCTCCACGACGGTACACCCAGTGGGACTGTGATTTGGCTGGTCCTACCCTGTGATTTGGTAGACTCGTCTAGAGAATCGAAGGATTCATCTTGAGGCCACAAGAAGAGAACCAGGGCTAAGCATCGTTGAGCACCGTAGAGCATCCTGTGTCTTCAGGGGAAGACCATTCAGTACATTATAGTGTTTATACCCCCCGTGTGACAGTTATATATTTATTTATTGGTGGTGGTAATATATATATTTAAATTAGTGCATTTTTATCCCTTCCCCTTTAATTTACTTGCGTTACGGAACACGCCCCTTGAAAGCCACTACTAACTTGGGGCCGGATACCCAAACTCTAATAACATCAGAGAAGAACCCCAGTTGCGACCCAATAGGGCCGTAACAACCCAATAAATTTCTTAGGTTATTGAAATTAGCTTTTCGAAAATCAGGTACTTTAACATAATTTTCTCCAACTGATCTATTCCATTCTATGCTAAATTTGATTTCTTTATGATCACTGTTCCCTAGCTCACTCCCTATTTCCATGTCCTTAATTTGTGTTTCCCTGTTAGTTAACACTAAATCTAAAATATTATTTCACCGCGTTGGTTCCTTAATGTGTTGCGTAAGAAAGTAATCATCAATTAATTCTTGAAAATCTTCTGCTTCACTATTCCCTGTTTTGTTCAACCAGTTTATTCCACTAAAATTAAAGTCACCCATGACATAAATACTGTTACATCTAGATGCCCTAGATGTTTCATCCCATAGATGCTTTGCTTCCATTCTTTCTAAATTTGGTGGCCTATATATAACTCCTATTATAATGCTATTTGCTTTTTCGTTTAATTCTTTCCAAATAGTTCCTGTATGTGGCTCAGTTTTGATTCCCTCTTTGAGACTACATTTCAAATTGTCCCTGACATATATGGCTACTCCCCCTCCTCGTCTAATATATCTATCTGAGTGAAATAGTTTAAATCCATTTATTTGATATTCAGCTAATAGCTCTCTATTTTCTACATTCATCCACGTTTCGGTAAGTGCAATAATATCTATTACTTCTGTGCAGACAAGAGCATTTAAATCGTTTATTTTATTTCTTAGACTTCTACTGTTAGTGTAATATACCCTAAGTGAATTGTTATTTTGAGGCCCTTCTCTTTCCCTGATCATTTTGCCAATTCTTTTCTCCCACAAACACATACCTTTATTACCTCCTTCCTCCAAATCGATTCCCATACCACTATCTACTAACAGTTTAAACCCAAACAAACACCTCTAACCACTGGTTCCAACGAGTTCGCAACAGCAACAACCCCAGCTCTCGATAGATGCACCCCATCACGAGCATACATTTAATTTCTTCCATAGAAGTGTCCCCAGTTGTCTATGAAAGATATTGCATTTGATTTGCAATATCTTTCCAGCCGGCAATTGACACCAAGTGCCCTCGACATCCATTCATTTCCCACTCCCTTTCTTGGAAGAATGCCACATATGATCGGGATTCCTCCCTTGCTCCTAATTCAATGTCTGTTTTATACCTCTCCTAACTCCTAACAGTTCCTCACTCCTAACTCGACCAACATCATTTCCTCCCACGCTAATGCAAATAATGGGATTGTTCCCATTTCCAGCCATAATATAATTCATGTTGTTTATAATACCACCAATACCAGCTCCGGGATAGCAAACCCTTAACCTGTTCCCCCTATCTCTAGCACAAAACGTAATATCCGAATACCTTATCTGGGAATCTCCCACAACTAAAGTTTGCTTAGGTACTTCCTTTACTATCTGAGGGGCCTGCGCTTCGTTGCTATCCCTTTTGCGTGATCCACAGTCTCACCACAGCACTCGTCCTCCAATGCGGCAAATGAATTAGACGTTCTTAGGACGTCTGTAGGCGGCTTTATCAAAGTCTTCTTAAGCCCCCTGTCCTTTACAACTTTCCAAGACGAGGTCTTTTTACTACTGGTCTCCTCCTTCGTTCCTTCTTGTTGTTGTTTCAGCCGTCGTACCTCCTCCCGTAGAGAGTCCAACTCTGTCCTCAGAGCCCCAACCAGACTCATCAGATCCTTCACCACCTTGAGGCTACCTTGAGGTGCTTCCGGGGCTTAGTGTCCCCGCGGCCCGGTCGTCGACCAGGCCTCCTGGTTGCTGGACTGATCAACCAGGCTGTTAGACGCGGCTGCTCGCAGCCTGACGTATGAGTCACAGCCTGGTTGATCAGGTATTCTTTGGAGGTGCTTATCCAGTTCTCTCTTGAACACTGTGAGGGGTTTGCCAGTTATGCCCCTTATGTGTAGTGGAAGCGTGTTGAACAGTCTCGGGCCTCTGATGTTGATAGAGTTCTCTCTCAGAGTACCTGTTGCACCTCTGCTTTTCAACGGGGGTATTCTGCACATCCTGCCATGTCTTCTGGTCTCATGTGGTGTTATTTCTGTGTGCAGGTTTGGGACCAGCCCCTCAATTATTTTCCACGTGTAAATTATTATGTATCTCTCCCGCCTGCGCTCAAGGGAGTACAGATTTAGGCTCTTTAGTCGGTCCCAGTAATTTAGATGTTTTACTGAGTGGATTCTAGCAGTAAAGGATCTCTGCACGCTCTCTAGGTCAGCAATTTCTCCAGCTTTGAAAGGGGCTGTCATTGTGCAGCAGTACTCCACTCTAGAGAGCACAAGCGTTTTGAAAAGTATCATCATCGGTATAGCATCTCTAGTGTGAAAAGTTCTTGTTATCCAACCTGTCATTTTTCTTGCAGTTGTGACGGCTACTTTATTGTGTTCTTTAAAGGTAAGGTCTTCCGACATGAGTACACCCAGGTCCTTTACATTGTTGCCTTTTCGTTCTATGTTATGATTTGCCTGCGTTTTGTACGTGGTTTCTGTTTTTATATTTTCAATTTTTCCGTAGCGCATGAGCTGAAACTTATCCTCGTTGAATACCATATTATTTTCTGTAGCCCATAGAAAGACCTGATCTACATCTGATTGGAGGTTTGCCGTGTCCTCTATGTTGCCAACTCTCATGAAAATCCTAGTGTCATCTGCAAAGGATGATACAGTGCTATAGGTTGTGTTCTGGTCTATGTCCGATATGAGGATGAGAAAAAGTACTGGAGCAAGCACAGTACCCTGGGGGACTGAGCTCTTCACGGTTGATGGGCTGGATTTTATTTTGTTGACTATTACACATTGGGTTCTGTCAGTCAGGAAATTGTAGATCCATCTGCCTATTTTCCCGGTAATTCCTTTTGAACGCATTTTATGTGCAATAACACCATGGTCACATTTATCAAAAGCTTTTGCGAAATCTGTGTAAATTACATCAGCGTTTTGTTTGTCTTCCATAGCATCTAATGCCATATCATATTGGTCCAGCAACTGCGACAGGCAAGAGCGCCCTGTTCTGAAACCATGTTGTCCGGGGTTATGGAGATGCTGTGATTCCATGTATTTTGTGATCTTACTTCTTAGCACTCTCTCAAAAATTTTTATGATGTGCGATGTTAGTGCTATCGGTCTGTAATTTTTTGCCTCTGCCTTATTTCCTCCTTTATGGAGTGGTGCTATCTCTGCTGTTTTTAGTATGTCAGGGATAACGCCAGTATCTAGGCTTTGTCTCCACAGAATGTGAAGGGCCTGCGATAGTGGTTTTTTACAGTTCTTGATGAATATGGAGTTCCAAGAATCCGGGCCTGGTGCAGAGTGCATAGGCATACTGTTTATGGCTTCTTCAAAATCTAGTGGGGATAGGGCGACGTCTGATATATGATTTGATGTTGGTATCATATCCATGAAAAATTCATTTGGGTTATCAATCTTTAGTGCATTTAATGGCTCACTGAAAACAGAGTCGTACTGCTTCCTCAGTAACTCGCTCATTTCTTTGTTGTCATCTGTGAAAGTTCCATCTCCCTTTCGCAGGGGCCCGATACTAGATGTGGTTTTTGATCTTGATTTTGCATAGGAGAAAAAATATTTCGGATTTCTCTCTATTTCACTGATGGCCTTTTGCTCTCTTTGCCTCTCCTGGGTTTTGTATGATTCTTGTAGCTTGAGTTCAATTGTTTCTATTTCTCTACCTAACCTTCTTCGCCGTTCTTGAGATAGGGTGCGACTCTCAAGTTGTTCCGCGATTCGTTTTCTTCGCCTATATAGGGAACGACGTTCCCGTTCCAATCTGCATCTCTTTCTCTTTTTTCTTAGGGGTATGCGGTTTGAACATATCTCTAGTGCTACTGAGCTTATTTTTTCCAGGCACTGGTTCAGGTTTGCATTTTCTAGCTGTTCTTCCCAGTTTATTTCTGTGAAGTCCTGGTTTATTTGCTCCCAGTTTATCCGTTTATTATTGAAGTTGAATTTGCTGAAATCTCCTCCACCGGGAATCTGGACTGGTTTTGAAGGTCCATTCCCCATGGTTGTCAGAACTTCAATTAAGTTGTGATCTGAGTAACAGGTATTTGTAATCATTATGTTCCCGATCAACTCATCATTATTAGTGAAAATGAGGTCCAGCGTGTTCTCCTTCCTAGTTGGTTCTACTATTTGCTGGTTTAAGGCAAACCTATCGCACATCCGTAGCAGGTCATTTGCATGTGCCTGCTCATTTAGGCTACTTCCTGGTATTCTTTCTGATATTACTGTATTAGCCAGGTGCTTCCATTTCAGGTGCCGTAGGTTGAAGTCCCCAAGCAGGATGATGTTCGGAGCTGGATTTGTGAGGTTTTCCAAGCAGTGCTCTATTTTCATTAGTTGGTCTTTAAACTGCTGAGGGTTTGCCTCCGGTGACTTATATACAAGGACAATAACTACATTTAGGATCTCTATTTTGACTATCAGCACTTCCACCATATCATTTGAGGTGTTTAGCAGCTCATTACAGATGAGTGTGTCTTTGATGTAGAGGCTGACCCCACCCTGAAGCCGGTGTTTCCTATCACATCTGAAGAGATTGTATTCTGAGATCCATATTTCACCATCAAGGTAGTCCTTTGTGTGAGTTTCCGTTAGGGCTGCAAACACTGCATTTGCCTCATGAAGGAGACCATCTATAAAATGAACTTTGTTGGATTTGCGTGTTTTTATACCCTGGATGTTGGCAAATATAAATGATGTTATCGTGTTAGTGGAAGTGCTGGATGCTTTAATTGGTGTTAATATCTGAGGCTCTGGTAAGGAGGCCACTGTGTTTGCGTCCTCTCTAGCATTTGACCGAGTTGGTGGTAGAGTCTGGTCATTTTTAGCCATTCTTCTCCTCCTCCTCTTGCTAAAAAATTATCCCGGTTGATGGAGTAGTGGCTGTTTTCATAGTAGTAGTCTGTCGGTTTTATTCGCCTGGTACCTCTTATATGAAAAGCTGGGCATTCAGCATTGAAGCACTCTTTCCTGTCCAAAGAGTTCTTGCAAATTTCTGGGTGAAAGAATTCACAGCTTTTGGTACATTTACCTGTATTGAGGAGGTTTCTGCACTTTCTTGGGTGATCGTGTGTACATGTTCCATTTATTCTTCCCGATTCCCCATGCTTACAGGTAGCCCATCTGTAATACCAACAGATTTTGGGGCCTTGTTTTGTTTGTTTCCCTCTGCCAGGGACCGCACTCTGCTGCGGCGCCCCCGACACTGTGCCCTGCTCCGGTGCCTGTGACACCGCGCTCTGCTCCGGTGCCTGTGACACCGCGCTCTGCTCCGGGGCCTGTGACACCGCGCTCTGCTCCGGTGCCTGTGACACCACGCTCTGCTCCGGTGCCTGTGACACCACGCTCTGCTCCGGTGCCTGTGACACCGCGCTCTGCTCCGGTACCTGTGGCACCGCGCACTGCTCAGGGGTCCCCGACTCCGTGCCCTGCTCAGGCATCCCCGACTCCGCGCCCTGCTCAGGCATCTCCGACTCCGTGCCCTGCTCAGGCATCCCTGACTCCGCGCCCTGCTCAGGCATCCCCGACTCCGTGCCCTGCTCAGGCATCCCCGACTCCGCGCCCTGCTCAGGCGCCGCTGCCACAGAGCTCTGTGCTACAGCTGGTTGTACCTTGGTGTCATGTACAGTTTGTTTGAAGACATTAGAAATTGCTATGCAGGCATTAATTAGTAATTCTCTGTTTTCGGCGGGAGTTTTATCCAGGATTTCCATCAATTTCAAAAAAGTTACATCATCCTTTTTGCAGAGCCAGTACACAGAGTGGTCACTGGGACCATTTCTCCTTGAATTGTTAGTCATGTTGGCACATTTTTTGTGTATGGCTGCTGAACAGAGTTGGCATTGAAAGCTCTGTTGGTAATCTACCTTCATGTTGCATTCTATGCACGTTTTTATCAAAGACATTTTTTTGAACACTTCTGTTCAGTGGTGATGGTCTTACAAGGTGGGGTGTTGACCGGTGGGGGAGTTGACCGCGGGTGCTGGCCGTGGGAGCTAGCCGTGGGAGCTGGCCGTGGGTGTTGACCGTGGGTGTTTACCAACTTGAGATAGGCCTGGAAGAGGCTGTATGGACGGCCAGTGTTGCTACCACGTGTCGCACTCTTAATTTGTTTTGTTCACTTGTTAGATTACATTACTTGCATTTTCCCACTAGTTATCATACAGTAGAGGCGTCTAGTTTCTGTGTCTGGGCACTAGTTACCTGAGTACGTTACACTATTTGAAAGAATACACACACAAGAGGGTACTGGGGTGGGCCTACCTCCAAGTGGCCCTTGTTTACACACACACGACGGACTTATTTTGTGTGTAATTTGTTCACTTGATATTAGACTATGTTATCTTAATTTTTGTTATAATAGACACAGGTTTTGCATAGAGAGCTTAGCACTATGGGCACTGATTACTTGATGTTTCAATAGCGAGAGATGTGATTTATTGACGACTTGGCAACTATCGCCTAAGGCCTCCTGGCACCACGAGGGCAGCCTTGACTACACACGAAGTTCACTTATTTTTCCTTTAGCACAAACGGTCGGATGGTAATCACTATGATATATTGGTTAATACTATCCATATTTGTTATGATAATACATAACAACTTCCATATTGTTATGATAATATAACTACACTCAGGAGCTCCGGCTAACACACCCTCTCACTCCGACTGTCTGCGCCTGACTGATGTGATTCAGCATGATGTGATTTCAACATGATGTGATTCAGAAACCTTTATAGATGACAAAATTATTGGCCAATAACCTAAATCTCTCCTCTCTCCCGTTTTCTAATCCATGTTTTCTGTACTCCCACAGGTACGTCTAAAGCTGTTTCGAAATCTGTACCGTCCCTTTCCTCTGGACAACAATTCTACCTCAGTCCACACTCTAGGGTAAGTACAAAATCTATCAAAAACTCGTATCATCCCATTCTCCTGTACACCTGTTCCAGTCTGTGTGCTGGTATGAGGACTACAACACCTGTCCGAAACTAGAATCCTCCACTTCGATCTGTACACTAATCCCAATCCGATGTACTCCCACGATACAAAACGTATTCGAAATTACAATCCTGAGAAACTCAGTCTCCTGTTCGGTGCACTCCTGCTGTACACCACGTTATGGACACTGTTATAGTCTTGGCTGTCCTACGTGTTGTCTGCCTGACGAAACCTTACCCATTTACGGTTAAAATTCATAATATGCGTCAAACAAATGCTTCGCGCAAGGCTTTCAACCTGTTCTCAGGCTAGGGTTGATCATCCTATCCTCAGGCTAGGGCTGTCTATCCTGTCCTCAGGCTAGGGTTCCCCATCCTGTCCTCAGGCTAGGCTTGCCCAACCTGCCCTCAGGCTGACTGGGTTCTGAGTGTGATGGCTGGGTTCTGAATGTGATGGCTGGGTTCTGAATGTGATGGCTGGGTTCTGAGTGTGATGGCTGGGTTCTGAGTGTGATAGCTGGGTTCTGAGTGTGATTGCTGGGTTCTGAGTGTGATAGCTGGGTTCTGAGTGTGATGGCTGGGTTCTGAGTGTGATGGCTGGGTTCTGAATGTGATGGCTGGGTTCTGAGTGTGATGACTGGGTTCTGAGTGTGATGGCTGGGTTCTGAGTGTGATAGCTGGGTTCTGAGTGTGATGACTGGGTTCTGAGTGTGATTGCTGGGTTCTGAGTGTGATAGCTGGGTTCTGAGTGTGATGGCTGGGTTCTGAGTGTAATGACTGGGTTCTGAATGTGATGGCTGGGTTCTGAGTGTGATGACTGGGTTCTGAGTGTGATGGCTGGGTTCTGAATGTGATGGCTGTGTTCTGAGTGTGATGGCTGGGTTCTGAGTGTGATTGCTGGGTTCTGAGTGTGATAGCTGGGTTCTGAGTGTGATGGCTGGGTTCTGAGTGTGATGGCTGGGTTCTGAATGTGATGGCTGGGTTCTGAGGGTGATGACTGGGTTCTGAGTGTGATGGCTGGGTTCTGAATGTGATGGCTGGGTTCTGAGTGTGATGGCTGGGTTCTGAGTGTGATTGCTGGGTTCTGAGTGTGATAGCTGGGTTCTGAGTGTGATGGCTGGGTTCTGAGAGTGATTGCTGGGTTCTGAGTGTGATTGCTGGGTTCTGAATGTAATGGCGGGTTCTGAGTGTGATAGTTGGGGTCTGAGTGTGATGGCTGGGTTCTGAGTGTGATTGCTGGGTTCTGAGTGCGATGGCTGGGTTCTGAGTGTAATGACTGGGTTCTGAATGTGATGGCTGGGTTCTGAGTGTGATGGTTGGTTCTGAGTGTGATGGCTGGATCTGAGTGTGATTGCTGGGTTCTGAGTGTGATGGCTGGATTCTGAGTGTAATGACTGGGATCTGAGTGTAATGACTGGGTTCTGAGTGTGATGGCTGAATTCTGAATGTGAAGGTTGGGTTCAGAGTTTGATGGCTGGGTTCTGAGTGTGATGACTGGGTTCTGAGTGTGATGGCTGGGTTCTGAGTGTGATGACTGGGTTCTGAGTGTGATGGCTGGGTTCTGAGTGTGATGGCTGGGTTCTGAGTGTAATGGCTGGGTTCTGAGTGTGATAACTGGGTTCTGAGTGTGATGGCTGGGTTCTGAGTGTGATAACTGGGTTCTGAGTGTGATGGCTGGGTTCTGAGTGTGATGGCTGGGTTCTGAGTGTGATAACTGGGTTCTGAGTGTGATGGCTGGGTTCTGAGTGTGATGGCTGGGTTCTGAGTGTGATGACTGGGTTCTGAGTGTGATGGCTGGGTTCTGAGTGTGATGGCTGGGTTCTGAGTGTGATGACTGGGTTCTGAGTGTGATGGCTGGGTTCTGAGTGTGATGGCTGGGTTCTGAGTGTGATGACTGGGTTCCGAGTGTGATGGCTGGGTTCTGAGTGGCCAGCTGGCGTCTCCCCGTGGTCACCCCGGGAGGAGATACGAGGAGGAGGAGGAGCCGTGTTTCCTGGTTTATGTCTTCCATGACGCCATTAATCTCAGAAGCCGCAAGATAGAGGTTAATATATGTGTACTCACCTAGTTGTGCTTGTGGGAGTTGAGATCTGGCTCGTTGGTCCCGCCTCTCAACTGTCAATGTACTGATGTACAGATTCTTGAGCCTACTGGGCTTTATCATCTTTACATTTGAAACTCTGTATGGAGGCAGCCTCCACCACATCACTGCCTAATGCATTCCATCCGTTAACTACTCTAACACTGAAAAAGTACCTTTTAACGTCCCTGTGACTCATGTGGGTACTCAGTTTCCACCTGTGTCCCCTTGTTCGAGTCCCGCCAGTGTTGAATAGTTTATCCCTGTGTGTGTGTGTGTGTGTGTGTATTCACCTAATTGTATTCACCTAATTGTGCTTGCGGGGGTTGAGCTCTGGCTCTTTGGTCCCGCCTCTCAACCGTCAATCAACTGGTGTACAGATTCCTGAGCCTATTGGGCTCTATCATATCTACATTTGAAACTGTGAATGGAGTCAGCCTCCACCACATCACTTCCTAATGCATTCCATTTGCTAACTACTCTGACACTGAAAAAGTTCTTTCTAACGTCTCTGTGGCTCATTTGGGTACTCAGCTTCCACCTGTGTCCCCTTGTTCGCGTCCCACCAGTGTTGAAAAGTTCGTCCTTGTTTACCCGGTCGATTCCCCTGAGGATTTTGTAGGTTGTGATCATGTCCCCCCTTACTCTTCTGTCTTCCAGTGTCGTGAGGTGCATTTCCCGCAGCCTTTCCTCATAACTCATGCCTCTTAGTTCTGGGACTAGTCTAGTAGCATACCTTTGGACTTTTTCCAGCTTCGTCTTGTGCTTGACAAGGTACGGGCTCCATGCTGGGGCCGCATACTCCAGGATTGGTCTTACATATGTGGTGTACAAGATTCTGAATGATTCCTTACACAGGTTCCTGAACGCCGTTCTGATGTTAGCCAGCCTCGCATATGCCGCAGACGTTATTCTCTTTATGTGGGCTTCAGGAGACAGGTTTGGTGTGATATCAACTCCTAGATCTTTCTCTCTGTCTGTTTCATTAAGTACTTCATCTCCTATTCTGTATCCTGTGCCTGGCCTCCTGTTTCCACTGCCTAGTTTCATTACTTTGCATTTACTCGGGTTGAACTTCAACAGCCATTTGTTGGACCATTCACTCAGTCTATCCAGGTCATCTTGTAGCCTCCTACTATCATCCTCTGTTTCAATCCTCCTCATAATTTTTGCATCGTCGGCAAACATTGAGAGGAACGAATCTATACCCTCTGGGAGATCATTTACATATACCAGAAACAGTATAGGTCCAAGGACTGACCCCTGCGGGACTCCACTTGTGACGTCTCGCCAATCTGAGACCTCACCCCTCACACAGACTCGTTGTCTCCTGTTGCTTAGGTATTCCTCTATCCACCGGAGTACCTTCCCTCTCACTCCAGCCTGCATCTCCAACTTTCGCACTAGCCTCTTGTGTGGCACTGTATCAAAGGCTTTCTGACAATCCAAAAATATGCAGTCTGCCCACCCTTCTCTTTCTTGCCTTATTTTTGTTGCCTGGTCGTAGAATTCAAGTAACCCTGTGAGGCAGGACCTGCCATCCCTGAACCCATGTTGATGCTGTGTTACAAAGTTCCTTCGCTCCAGATGCTCCACTAGTTTTTTTCGCACAATCTTCTCCATCAGCTTGCATGGTATGCAGGTTAGGGACACTGGCCTGTAGTTCAGTGCCTCCTGTCTATCCCCTTTCTTGTATATCGGGACTACGTTAGCTGCTTTCCAAGTATCTGGCAGTTCCCCTGTTGCCAGTGATTTGTTATACACTATGGAGAGTGGTAGGCTCAGTTCTCTTGCTCCTTCCTTTAGAACCCAAGGGGAGATTCCATCTGGGCCTATAGCCTTCGTCACGTCCAACTCTAGTAAACACTTCCTTACTTCCCCACTGGTAATCTCAAACTCTTCCAGTGGTTCCTGGTTAGCTATTCCCTCACTTACCTCTGGAATTTCTCCTTGTTCTAAGGTGAAGACCTCCTGGAATTTCTTATTCAATTCCTCACACACTTCCTTGTCATTTGTAGTGAATCCTTCCGCCCCTATCCTTAATCTCATAACCTGTTCCTTTACTGTTGTTTTTCTCCTAATGTGGCTATGCAACAATTTAGGCTGAGTCTTTGCCTTGCTTGCGATGTCATTTTCGTATTGTCTTTCTGCCTCTCTTCTCATCCTGACATATTCATTCCTGGCATTCTGGTATCTTTCTCTGCTCTCCAGTGTCCTGTTATTCCTATAGTTTCTCCATGCCCTTTTACTTTGCTGCTTAGCTAGCCTACATCTTTGATTAAACCATGGGTTTCTCATCTTCATTTCTCTGTTTTCCTTTTGGACTGGGACAAACTTGTTTGCTGCGTCCTTGCACTTCTGCGTGATGTAATCCATCATATCTTGGGCCGTCTTTCCCCTGAGCTCTGTTTCCCATGCTATATCTGTTAGGAATTTTCTTATCCCCTCATAGTTTCCCTTTCGGTATGCTAACCTTTTGGTTTCGGTATCCCTCCTCGAGTTCAATAACCCTTCTTCAATCAAGTACTCAAACACCAGTACACTGTGGTCGCTCATTCCTACTGGGTCCTCAAAACCGATTTCTCTTATGTCGGAGTCGTTCAGAGTGAAGACTAGGTCGAGTCTCGCTGGTTCGTCATTGCCTCTCATCCTTGTGGGTTCTCCGACATGCTGCGTTAAAAAGTTGCTTGTCACCACCTCCAATAGTTTGGCTCTCCACGTATCCTCGCCTCCATGCGGTTCCTTGTTCTCCCAGTCAATCTTTCCGTGATTGAAGTCGCCCATGATGAGCAGGTGGGATCTATTTCTACAGGCAGCAGAGGCTGCCCTCTCAATTATTGTGTTAACTGCCTTGTTGTTGTTTTCATACTCTTGACTGGGTCTCCTGTCATTTGGTGGAGGGTTGTATATTACTGCTACTACTATTCTTGGTCCTCCCATTGTTATGGTGCCTGCTATGTAGTCTCTGAACTCCTCACAGCCCGGGATGGCCATCTCCTTAAAACTCCATTCCCTTCTCATGAGTAGGGCCACTCCGCCTCCTCCTCTACCTTCCCTCTCTTTCCTTATTACTGTATACTCCTGGGGAAACACGGCATTCGTTATGATTCCAGAGAGTTTTGTTTCAGTGAGTCCGATTACATCTGGGTTAACTTCTTGTGCTCTTTCCCTTAGTTCACTTGTCTTGCTTGTGATCCCATCTATGTTCGAGTACATCACCCTGAAACTGACTCTCTTCTGCTTCTTTTCTGGGGGGGACCTTTGGGATCTGGGGTGTGTGTGTGTGTGTGTATGTTATTGTGTGTGTGTGTGTGTGTGTGTGTCTATGTGTGTGTGTGTGTGTGTGTGTGTGTGTGTGTGTGTGTGTGTGTGTGTGTGTGTGTACTCACCTTTTTGTGCTTGCGGGGGTTGAGCTTTGGCTCTTTGGTCCCGCCGCTCAACTGTCAATCAACTGGTGTACAGGTTCCTGAGCCTACTGGGCTCTATCATATCTACATTTAAAACTGTGTATGGGGTCAGCCTCCACCACATCACTGCCTAATGCATTCCATCCGTTAACTACTCTGACACTGAAAAAGTTCCTTCTAACGTCTCTGTGGCTCATGTGGGTACTCAGTTTCCACCTGTGTCCCTTTGTTCGCGTCCCCCCAGTGTTGAATAGTTCATCCTTGTTTACCCGGTCGATTCCTCTGAGGATTTTGTAGCTTGTGATCATGTCTCCCCTTACACCTCTGTCTTCCAGTGTCGTAAGGTGCATTTCCCGCAGCCTTTCCTCGGAACTCCTGCCTCTTAGTTCTGGGACTAGTCTAGTGGCATACCTTTGGACTTTTTCCAGCTTCGTCTTGTGCTTCACAAGGTATGGGCTCCATGCTGGGGCCGCATACTCCTGGATTGGTCTTACATATGTGGTGTACAAGATTCTGAATGATTCCTTACACAGGTTCCTGAACGCTGTTCTGATGTTAGCCAGCTTCGCATATGCCGCAGACGTTATTCTTTTTATGTGGGCTTCAGGAGACAGGTTTGGTGTGATATCAACTCCTAGATCTTTCTCTCTGTTCTTTCATTAAGTACTTCACCTTCTATTCTGTATTCTGTGTCTGGCCTCGTATTTCCACTGCCTTGTTTCATTACTTTGCATTTACTCGGGTTGAACTTCAACAGCCATTTGTTGGACCATTCACTCAGTCTGCCTAGGTCATCTTGTAGCCTCCTACTATCGTCCTCAGTTTCAATCCTCCTTATAATTTTTGCATCATCGGCAAACATTGAGAGAAACGATTCTATACCCTCTGGGAGATCATTTCCTTATATCAGAAACAGTATAGGTTCAAGGACTGACCCCTGCGGGACTCCACTCGTAGCGTCTCTCCAATCTGAGACCTCACCCCTCACACTGACTCGTTGTCTCCTGTTACTTAGGTACTCCTGTATCCAACGGAGTACCTTCCCTTTCACTCCAGCCTGCATCTCCAGCTTTTTCACTAGCCTCCTGTGTGGCACTGTATCAAAGGCTTTCTGACAATCCAAAAATATGCAGTCTGCCCACCCTTCTCTTTCTTGCGTTATTTTTGTTGCCTGGTCGTAGAATTCAAGTAACCCTGTGAGGCAGAACCTGCCATCCCTGAATCCATGTTGATGCTGTGTTACAAAGTTCTTTCGCTCCAGGTGCTCCACTAGCTTTATTCGCACAATCTTCTCCATCAGCTTGCAAGGTATGCAGGTTAGGGACACTGGCCTGTAATTCAATGCCTCCTGTCTATCCCCTTTCTTGTATATCGGGACTACGTTAGCTGCTTTCCAAATTTCTGGCAGTTCCCCTGTTGCCAGTGATTTGTTATACACTATGGAGAGTGGGAGGCACAGTTTTTCTGCTCCTTCCTTTAGTATCCAAGGGGAGATTCCATCTGGACCTATAGCCTTTGTCACATCCAATTCTAGTAAACACTTCCTTACTTCCCCGCTGGTAATCTCAAACTCTTCCAGTGGTTCCTGGTTAGCTATTCCCTCTCTTATCTCTGGGATTTCTCCTTGCTCTAAGGTGAAGACCTCTTGGAACTTCTTATTCAGTTCCTCACACACTTCCTTGTCGTTTGTAGTGAATCCTTCTGCCCCTATCCTTAATTTTATAACCTGTTCCTTTACTGTTGTTTTTCTCCTGATGTGGCTATGTAGCAATTTAGGCTGAGTCTTTGTCTTGCTTGCGATGTCATTTTCGCATTGTCTTTCTGCCTCTCTTCTCATCCTGACATATTCATTCCTGGCATTCTGGTATCTTTCTCTGCTCTCCAGTGTCCTGTTATTCCTATAGTTTCTCCATGCCCTTTTACTTTGCTGCTTAGCTAGCCTACATCTCTGATTAAACCATGGGTTTCTCATCTTCATTTCACTGTTTTCCTTTTGGGCTGGGACAAACTTGTTTGCTACGTCCTTGCATTTTTGCGTGATGTAGTCCATCATATCTTGGGCCGTCTTTTCCCTGAGCTCTGTTTCCCATGCTATATCCGTTAGGAATTTTCTTATCTCCTCATAGTTTCCCTTTCGGTATGCTAACCTTTTGGTTTCGGTATCCCTCCTCGAGTTCAATAACCCTTCTTCAATCAGGTACTCAAACACCAATATACTGTGGTCGCTCATTCCTACTGGGGCCTAAAAACCGATTTCTCTTATGTCAGAGTCTCTTTCAGGGTGAAGACCAGGTCGAGTCTCGCTGGCTCGTCACTTCCTCTCATCCTTGTGGGTTCTCTGACATGCTGGGTTAAGAAGTTTCTAGTCACCACCTCCAGTAGTTTGGCTCTCCACGTATCCTCGCTTCCATACGGTTCCTCGTTCTCCCAATCAATCCTTCCATGATTGAAGTCCCCCATGATGAGCAGGTGGGATCTATTTCTACAGGCAGCAGAGGCTGCCCTCTCAATTATAGTGTTAACTGCCATGTTGTTGTTTTCGTACTCTTGATTGGGTCTTCTGTCATTTGGTGGAGGGTTATATATTACTGCTACTACTATCCTTGGTCCTTCCATTGTCATGGTGCCTGCTATGTAGTCTCTGAAACCCTCACAGCCCGGGATATCCATCTCCTCAAAATTCCATTCCTTTCTCATGAGTAGGGCCACTCCGCCTCCTCCCCTACCTTCCCTCTCTTTCCTTATTACTGTGTACTCCTGGGGAAACACGGCATTCGTTATGATTCCAGAAAGTTTTGTTTCAGTGAGTCCGATTACATCTGGGTTCACTTCTTGTGCTCTTTCCCTTAGTTCACTTGCCTTACTTTTGATCCCATCTATGTTCGAGTACATTGCCCTGAAACTGACTCTCTTCTGCTTCTCCTCTGGGGGGGGACCTGTGGGGTCTGGGGTGCGCGGGAGCTGGAAGGATCTGGTACGGGGAGACTGGTGGAAGAGGAAGGGCTTGGGGGGTGGGGGGGAGGGGGAGGGTAAGGGGAGTGGGTGAGAGGGGGAGGGTTGGGGGGGGGGGGTGAGAGGGGAAGGGTTGGAGGGGGTGAAAGGTGGAGGGTTGAGGGGGGTGAGAGGAGGAGGTTTGGGGGGATGGGAAGAAGAGGGGGTTTGAGAGGGGCAGTAAAGGGGGGAGGGCTTGGGGGGCATGGGGGGAAATGGAATGCTGAGGTGGGTGAGGAAGAGGGGAGGGTTTTGGGGGGTGGTGGAGAGGGTAAGGCTTAGGTGGGGTGGGGGAGAGTGGGGGGCTTAGGGGGGCGGGGGAGAACGGAGGGCTTGTGGGTGGGAGAGACGGGAGGGCATGTGGGAGAAGGGAGGGCTTGGGGGATGGGGGGAGAAGGGAGGTCTTGGGGGGAGGGGAGAGTGGGAGGAGGGGGGTGAGTGGGAGGAGATGGGAGGGTGCCTTAGGTGGGTACTTAGTGGGGGGCTGACAGGGGTTGGGGCAGGTAGGTTGTCTGTTGGGTAGAATGTTGGGGTGGTGCTGCACTCCCTGTGGCTAGTGCACTGTTTGAGGAGGGTTCCCCATTTCCCTCTGAGATATCAGGGATCGGGGATGTGTCTCCCTGATTCCTTTCTCTCTCCCTGCGCTCCTTCCTTGCGTATGCTGCCTGCTTTCTCTCTTCCCTTGTCATATCCCTCTGCAGGAATATTCTTTTGAACTTCTCTATATTTGCTAGACAGCACTTCCTTTCTAACAGTTCCTCTTTCGCGATTTCGCTTATGAATACCACCTTTATCATTCGGTCTCTGTCCTTGTTGTACTTTCCAAGCCTGAAAAACCTTCTCAACCTTTTGTTCAGTTCCCTCCATCCTGACCTCTTTAAGGATCTCTTTAACCATGTTTTTGTCCTTGTCTCTCCGCTCCCTTGGTCTGGTCCCTGTTTGCTCTTTAATGCCTGCTACTACTACTGCTCTTTTTCTCTCTATCAGCCGGCTAGTACATCTAGCTGCTTCCTGAGAGGAGGCCACTTCCATGGCAACTGCCTTAACTGCAGACCTAGCTTCAGGGCTCGTTTTAAGTATTTCAGCAAATGAGAGCTGAGGTGTGGAGGTCCCCTCCACAGTAGCATTCCTGTCTCCCTGAGGCACGGTTTGTGTCTGGTATTGTGGAGAAGTCTCCTTCAGGCATCTTATCTCCTCCGTTGCTGCCCTTAGTTCATCCTGCAGGTTGGCTACTGTCTCCCTCATTACCCTCAGTCCTTCACTGAATTCATCCCACATTTGCTGGAATACTTCCTTCATCCAAGCTTCCTGTTCCACCCCATCCTCTGAATTTGTTCCAGCCGCGATTGTCATCTTGCGTTTGTCCCCCCGAGTTCGAGCTTCCATGTCTTCCCTATGATTATATATATATATATATATATATATATATATATATATATATATATATTCATATATATATATATATATATATATATATATATATATATATATATATATACATATATATATATATATATATATATATATATATATATATAATATTAAATATGACCGAAAAAGTAAGTTTAATAATTCTAACACGAATTTTCTCAATCTTTCGTACATTTCTTTTCACTGTTGGAGGTAATTCAAAAATCAATTCTCCAAAATTCATTTTTATTTCTAGTCTGACGCGACACTTGAGCGCGTTTCGTAAAACTTATTACATTTTCAAAGACTTTACACATACACAACTGAATAGAACTTACATATATCCGATTTGTTTATATCTACATTTGAGTGAGGTGGATGGGGTGAGGTGGGATTTAATAGGGTATTAATTTCATCAACACAAGACAGAACACGAAACAATGGGTATTGAAAGGGAAGTGATTGTAGAAAGCCTATTGGTCCATATTTCGTGATGCTTCTATATTGGAGCGGAGTCCTGAGGTGGGTAGAATATAGTTGTGCATTAATTGGCTGTTGATTGCGGGTGTTGACTTCTTAATGTGCAGTGCCTCGCAAACGTCAAGCCGTCTGCAATCGCTGTATCTATCAATGATTTCTGTGTTGTTTACTAGGATTTCTCTGGCGATGGTCTGGTTGTGGGAAGAGATTATATGTTCCTTAATGGAGCCCTGTTGCTTATGCATCGTTAAACGCCTAGAAAGAGATGTTGTTGTCTTGCCTATATACTGGGTTTTTGGAGCTTACAGTCCCCAAGTGGGCATTTGAAGGCATAGACGACGTTAGTCTCTTTTAAAGCGTTCTGCTTTGTGTCTGGAGAGTTTCTCATGAGTAGGCTGGCCGTTTTTCTGGTTTTATAGTAAATCGTCAGTTGTATCCTGTCCCCTTAAAATTCGTGTTAGAATTATTAATCTTACTTTTTCGGTCATATTTAATAATATATGTCTACAGGAAAGACTGCTACCAAAATATACTTATATATATATATATATTATATATATATATATATATATATATATATATATATATATATATATATATATATATATATATATATATATATATATATATATATATATTTTCAAAGACTTTAGTTCACAAATACACAACTGATTAGAACTTACGTATCTCCAATTTTATATCTACATTTGAGTGAGGTGGGAGGGGTGATGTGGCATTAACACAAGACAGAACATGAGGGGATATTAATAGGGTATTAAAAGTATCAACACAAGACAGAACACAAACAATGGGTATTGAATAGAAGTGTTTGTAGAAAGCCTATTGGTCCATATTTCTTGATGCTTCTATATTGGAGCGGAGTCTTGAGGTGGGAGCGGAGTCTTGAGGAACGCAAGAAATATGGACCAATAGGCTTTCAACAAACACTTCTATTCAAAACCCATTGTTTGTGTTCTGTCTTGTGTTGATACTTTTAATACCCTATTAATATATATATATATATATATATATATATATATATATATATATATATATATATATATATATATATATATATATATATATATATATATATATATATATATATATATATATATGCGAACAAGCCTGAATGGTCCCCAGGACAATATGCAACTGAAAACTCACACCCCAGAAGTGACTCGAACCCATACTCCCAGAAGCAACGCAACTGGTATGTACAAGACGCCTTAATCCACTTGACCATCACGACCGGACATAATGAGGTGATAGCCGAGGCTATTTGAACCACCCCACCGCCGGCACTCGGATAGTAATCTTGGGCATAGCATTTTACCAAATCACCTCATTCTTTGGGGCACACGTGAGGAACACAAATGCGAACAAGCCTGAATGGTCCCCAGGACAATATGCAACTGAAAACTCACACCCCAGAAGTGACTCGAACCCATACTCCCAGAAGCAACGCAACTGGTATGTACAAGACGCCTTAATCCACTTGACCATCACGACCGGACATATATATATATATATGTCGTACCTAGTAGCCAGAACGCACTTCTCTGTCTACTATGCAAGGCCCGATTTGCCTAATATGCCAAGTTTTCATGAATGAATTATTTTTCGACTACCTAACCTACCTAACCTAACCTAACCTAACCTAACCTATAAAGATAGGTTAGGTTAGGTTAGATAGGGTTGGTTAGGTTCGGTCATATATCTACGTTAATTTTAACTCCAATAAAAAAAATTGACCTCATACATAATGAAATGTATGAGGTCATAAATATCATTTCGTAAGAAAAAAATTGAAAAAATATATTAATTTAGGAAAACTTGGCTTATTAGGCAAATCGGGCCTTGCATACTAGGCTGAGAAGTACGTTCTGGCTACTAGGTACGACATATATATATATATATATATATATATATATATATATATATATATATATATATATATATATATATATATATATATATATATATATATATATATATATACTCATCATAAAACCCAAATCCTCCCTCTCCCCTTACCCCAAGTATCCCCCTGATATCCTAGCCCCTGGTCTTCTTCCTGCCCCAAGCAGGCCCAGGTTCTAAGCCCTCCACCCCCACTCCACCTCCCTCATACCCCCCTCAACTACACCCTTAGGGGAAGCCTTCCAAACATTTGTATTTGATGCAGCATTGCTGGTGCTAATAACACAGCATCACCTGTACAGTGTACCTGGGACTCACTGTAAGACTCTAGCAAGAAACACAGGGCATCTACAGCTTCAGGCACCAAACAGCAAGGAGAGTTGTGGGATCGTAATCTGTCCCCCACGGACCTCTGACCCTTGCGGTTAGAGCGCTGACCCAACGGTCCCCCCTATCCCTTCCCTGGCGGGAGGTTGACAGCCGCCAACACTACAATGATGCCAGCTTTGTACAGAGCTCCTGTACATTCCTAGTTATAAGACTTATCTTCCCCACTTTCTCTTATTCTTCTCATTTCGCCATTTCAACAGGTCAAGTGGAACGGTCCAGTGGCCCATGCGGTTACCTGTAAAATCTGGGGGGCCACTTGATCTGGGCATCTGTTCACCCTTGTAGCAGGGTTAGGCTGTCTTAGGGGACATTCTGTCCACACATAGGAGAATAAGTCACTGAGGTCTACCCTCTGCGAGTCCCAACCAACCAAGAGGAATATCCAAGTGTTTATCCAAGTCGTCTGAGCACTCTCCAACCCACTGAGAGTGCTCTTCCCCTCAGAGCAGGTTTATGACTGTTGGCGCTGATGACTGGTAGGGCATGCTGCTTGCCCTGCCATTTGTCATGTTATTCATCATCACATGGTTATAAATGGTATTAACCAGGTATCGGACGATATTATTTCAAATTAATGTCACATGAAGAAGCAGTAATGGAGGAGGCAGCTGCCGGGCCATCAGGGCTCCCCCCCACCATGACCAGTGACGCTGTCACCCCACCATCCAGTGATGGGTTTATGACCGTGTTAAGTAAAAATCAGAGAAGGAAACTAAAGCGTGGTGAACAACAGGGTGGACGACGTCCGCTAGCACCAAAGACAGAGTACACGCACCTGGCCTTCCCTAAAGGCACGAGTGTAGCTGACAAGATTGTTTGGAGCAGGGAACTGAGCAAGGCGTACGAACCTGGCTCTGTAGACCTCCTACGTCCACATGTCAACTCCCCATATGTGTACGTTTCAAGACAGAATAAGGTAGTTGTGGGTGCTCTTCAGCAAGGAACAATAGGTGGTATGAAGTTCTCTCTTCAAGATAATCCATTGCGAAACAAGAAGATGGATGAATACCTAGTCTACAGATACCATCACGAGTATCCACTAGAGTGGGTCTATGAATTAGACGGGGTTCACAAAGCAAGAAGGTTGACCAAAAATGGTAAACCCACCAATCAAATAGTCATAGTCTGGAAGAAGCATGATCCGCCACCTAAAAAGTATTGGTTTGGTGGGGAGTTTGCGCCCCCCAGCACGTTCAGGGTGTGGGAGCCGAACCCTGTGGAATGTTACGAGTGCTGTGGCAGTGGCCACATAGCTAAGCACTGTTGGTGCTCCACACCCAAGTGTGCTCTCTGTTCCGGTGATCACCCACTGAAGAACTGTCCGTATAAGAAGACCAGAGAACAAAGAAAACTGGAACAGGAGCAACAGAACACTGTAACAGAAGCAGGGCAACAACCTGAAACTGTGACTCCAACTAAACCGCCGCTGAGGTGTTTCAGATGTGGTGTGGAGGGAGTCACCATCTGGCACTCAGATTGTACCAAACGGCCAGCCTCCCTTGGCACAAGGAGGCAAGTGCCCGATACTCAAAAGTGTCTACTGATGCCGGCTCTAGTACTGTTGACCCATCCCATAACGGTGACAGTACCAGCAACGCCCCTGACAACACACAACAGTCTGAGATAACAGTTAAAGAACAGTTGGCAGCCTTGCAAGCGCAGGTAGCAGAACTGACTGGAATTATACAGACGCTACGTCAGGCTCCTCCACAAGAGATACAGCAGCCTCCATGCCGCTGTGTCACAGCCGTGACCCGCGCTGGTAAAGGTTCCTGTGGTGGTGGAGACGGCGGCGGCGGCGGCAGCAGCGGCGGCGGCAGCAGCAGCAGCAGCAGCAGCAGCGGCGGCGGCGGCGGCAGCAGCGGCGGCAGAGATGAGAGCGACAACAGAAGAGGCGGTGGCAGCGACGTCGTCAGTCAACTCAGGGATGACAACAGTGATAGTGACACAGAAACATTAACTGGAAAAGGAAGTCGACCTGCATCAGAATATTTTAAAATGATTCATGTCCTTAAGGAACGCGCTCAAGCCAAGTACGAGAATGAAAAAGATAATATTCTGCGTGACAGTAATTATGCCCTACGACTTACAGAGAGCATTCACTCGCGGACCATCCCGAGTTCCTCAGTGATCAAGAATCTGATGATGTCACCAGATGTTCCTGACGACACCAAACGCCAGGTTGGTGTGGCTCTTTACGTCGTAGAGTCACTTATTGACGCATTGTGTAAGTGGGACAAGGACAACAATGGGACCACCAGTCCCAGGGAGGAACAACACCAAGACGATGGCTGCTGTTGACACAAGAATCATTAGGTTTCTCAGTTGGAACATTCGTAGCATCAACAAAAGACTGAATGACCTAATTGCACATGTTACCAGTAACAACATAGATATAATTGCCATACAGGAGCCCTACACGTCCAACATGATAAACAAAACCCCACCAAAGATCAGAGGGTATGCATCCTATAATAACAGTAACGCCACAGGCCTATTAACATACGTCAGAAGTGATTTACCGCACATTCTTGTGAGCACGTCACACAATGTACACACACAGTACCATCACTTTCATGTACAAACTACAGCAGGCCACTTTTCATTCCTCAACGTATATGCCAGAAGCCAGAAACTCAATGTAACATTGTTTCCAGATCTAGACAATCATGGGACAATATACATGGGAGATTTTAATGCTAGACATATTACGCTGGGAGACAGTACTAACAATGATAATGGATGCAAATTTATCAAATATGTTTATGACAACAGATTAACCGTGTATACTACGGATACCCAAACTCATTTATTGGGAGGCAGATTTGATTATGTAATGGGTAGAAACCTTGTGCAGGATAGGATGGAATGTTCGTTGGTAAATCACTTAGTTAGTGATCACTATGCAGTTTCTGCTTCCTATGAGGTACAGTGTGATGTACCTAATAGGCATCAGAGACGGAAAATGAATATTCCATATGGCTTGCATGATCACTTTATTAATTGTATTTCAAAATGGTATCAAGATTACACAATAACGAATGTAGAAGCCTTCTCCAGAGATCTCGTTGATACGATTACTACCTACTACGACACATGGGTGTGTTGGGGAACAGGTCGTAAGCCTAGCAGAAGTGGGCAACACCTACCACCACCCAAGTGGGTCCTTGACCCCGTATTTATTAAAGAACATGAACGAGTAAAGCAACTTGGAGATACGTACAAACGAACCAAAGCACAAGGTGACTTGCATGCATTTCTAGTTGCAAATAGAGAGATGAGAGACATGAGCAACGTCATACGTAATAAACATTGGGAAGAGTTCCTACAAAGTATAAATGAGCAAACAACACTTGTTGAAGTTTGGGAAAAGATACGAAAAATCTCTAGAAGCAGCCCAACCAAACCGCTGCACCACAGCCCACTAGAACAAGCAAACATCCTCCTTGATCAATGGGCAATAACATCGAGCTACGACTCACTCCCAATTAACATACAGCACAAACTTGATAACACACGCCCCAACAGACAACGAACCATCAATCTTGCCTGTACAGCTATCGACGTGTCGGACCTTAATGATGTAACTGAATGGGAATTAAATCATGCACTAAAGATGGGAAAATCAACTGCTCCTGGAGAGGATGGTATTACTTACAGTCTACTGAGATTAGTCTCACACGTACCAGGTAATCCATTATTAGTGTTGTACAGAATGAGTTTACGTGAAGGAGTATTACCTGATGCTTGGACAAAGAGTGTCATTGTTCCCATCCCCAAACCACACTCAGATAATTATAGACCCATATCTTTAACATCGTGTGTTTGTAAAGTGCTTGAACGTATTGTTCTTAACCGACTCGTGTATCGTATACAGGGGCACCTGTCACCCCAACTGTTTTGATTTATGCCTGGGCTCAGTACACAACACTGTTTTGCTGAGTACTTCGCACATATTGAAGCTTCCCCTCAAACAGTCTTCATCGACCTAGCAGCAGCTTTTGATACAGCAAACAGAGAAATCATACTGGAACAGCTTGCCGAGCTGGGAATACAAGGAAAATTACTGAAATGGATAAAGGGCTATTTGTCTAATCGAACAGCATATGTTTTGTTTAATGGTGTTAAAAGCACAGAGAGCAAACACTTTGAACTGGGAACTCCACAAGGAGGGGTCCTCAGCCCCTTGTTGTTCAACGTTCTGATGCATAAACTTATTAAAGATCTTCCAACTAATAATGAAGACACTGTCATTTGTTATGCTGATGATATATGTTTACAGGCTGCCTCCGAGCCTAGAATGAATGTTCTGCTCGACGCTTTTGCTACTAGAGCTGAGGAATGTGGCCTCCTTATCTCTGTACAGAAAACTCGTGCCCTCATTCCATGTGGTATTCCACCACCCAATTATCATATAGATGGGCGAGCACTTGAGAACTGCGAGTCTTACAGATACCTTGGTGTCCCCATTAACGACCCTGGGTACCTTTCTTCTCTCAAGAGGAGACTTTGGGAGAGATTAAAGCCCTTGCGGGTCCTTGTTGGTGTCAATCATGGACTCAACGTGAGACTTGCTAAAATGTTTTATGTATCATTTATACGCTCTGTGATTGACTACAATGCTCTACATCTCACACTGTATACTGACAAAGAGCTGAAATCTCTTGAAACCTTGCAAAATGAAGCTATGCGTCTCATCCTTGGGGCTCCAAAGTCCACGAGAATAGTTAATATGAGAGCAGAGTTAAAATTACCTACCATAAGTGAGAGAATTTTGTCTATTAGCACAGTTTTCGGCGTGAAGGCATTGAGTAGATCTAGACAACACATGAAGTTTCAAGCTAAACTTTCTAATATGCTGCACTCACCTGAGGTCTATAGAAGAAGAACGAAATCTGATTATGTATATTGGTTCTACAAGGTAGCCAACTCCATCAAAATATTAAATATGTACCCAACTCAACTAATGATTAATCAGCCAACTACTCCATGGGATAACTGGGATCTATCAGTTGATTTTGTAAATGCGCCCAAGAAAGATAGTGTGCACACCACATTATTAAAACAGTTAACACTGAAAAGCATCACTGAAAGTACTCAGAGTATGGGTAACGATGTTTATCAGTGCTATACCGACGGCTCTGTAGAAGAAGGTGGACGATGTACCGGATGTGCATGTAACATATTTGAACAATCTTCTCTCGTACATACAGCAATGAAGCGCGTCAATGACTGGGCAAGTACAACTCAAACCGAACTTGCAGGCATATACCTTGCCACTGAATTTTTAAAAGACAAAGGCAGTGGACTTATATACTGTGACTCGCAGAGTGCACTCCTGGCACTGAATGCACATAGTAGTGACACCCAGAAAATAGTCAGTGATATTCGAATGAATGTTTTAGCTGCTAAAGAAAACAGATTTGAGATTAAATTCCTATGGATACCATCACATGTTGGCATCTCAAGGCATGACACTGTTGATATGCTTGCTAAGACAGCCTGCAGAAAACCAGTGGTAGAAATTGATATGGGTGTTTCATTAGCAGTGACAAAGAGAATACTTAAACAAATATCTAATGAAAATCTCACCGACCTAACAAATTCACAAAGACCTGAAAGTTGTAGCATTAAATATTATGATAGATATCGTGAGGAGACATTCACATATGGGACTAATAGAACAAGAACCCGGCAATGTGATGTTATAGTGGCCAGAATACGCCTGGGATATAGACGTATCTGGCAGCTTTCTCAAAACCCAAATGTCGAGTACACAATGTGTCAACTTTGTGAAAGAGAAAACATGCACTCTCTTGAACATTATATTGTAGAATGTCCCATATTGACTGACTTTCGCCCTCCTGGGCTAAGGTATGCTGAACTCTGTAATTACTATATGAGTACTGGAACACTTGATGATATATTGGACTTGTATCCAAGATTGACCATGTAATATATCACTTATTCAATGTTATATTCAATATATCATTTATTCAATGTTATATGATGTAACTATATAACCTGAGCTTGTAAAAGCACCTTCATCACCTTCAGTGATTAAGTGCTTAATTGCACACTAGTTTCTTTATCAGCTATCTCACCCTGTCAGAGTAAATGAGACAGATGTATGTGAATGCATGTGTGTGTATATGTATGTATATGTATGGGTATAAAGTATATATGGAAGCTGATCAGAATTACATTTCACCTTTGTGAATGTACATTAATGACACTATGTAAAAGTCACATCAAACACTTTATGTAGGGCATACGTAAATCTGTGTATCTATGTATTTACGTATGTAGGTTAGCTTAGCATTTTAAAAGCACCGAATCACCTTCTGTGGTTGAGTGTTCAATAAACCCTTGAACTCTATGTTTAACATTTCTCTAACCCTGTCCATGGAGGACAGAAGAAAATGTATATATGCTGGTTAGCATTGTAAATGTCTGGCCACGTTTGTGGTAGAAAATAATAATAAAAAAAAAAAAAAAAAAAAACCACAGGAGGGCCTGCCCTCTCCCCAAGCAATCTCTGCTACCCTCATCCCCAGGACTTCTTCCTGCCCCAAGCAGGCCTAAGGAAGACCTAAGCCCTCCATCCCCCACTACACCTCCCCCTGAACCCCTGGCAACTACCTCACAGGAGGATGAGCCTACCCAAGTAGCAATGATCATGGAACAACTTCCTACACTTGTGGGGAGTGAGGGTGAAATTGGATATAAGAAAGTGAGCTTCAAGGTAATATACTCAAACATTGATGGAATTACCAATAAAGCAAGTGAACTGGCAGAAAGGGCGCAAGAAGAAAACCCTGATGTAATAGGACTCACAGAAACAAAATTGTTAAGAGTCATAACAGATGCTGTGTTTCCAAAGGACTACTATATAGTAAGGAAAGAGAGGGAAGGGAGAGGAGGTGGAAAAGCGGCCCTGCTGAAAAGGAAGGACAGGAATTTTGATGAGATCGAAATTCCGGACTGTGACGGGTTCAGAGATTACATAACAGGAACTATAACAATGGGTAGACCTAAGATAATAGTGGCAGTCATTTACAACCCTCCCCTAAATGACAGAAGACCCAGACAGGAGTTTGATAGGAACAACATGGCAACCATTAATATAATAGAGAGAGCAGCTTCAGTTGCCTGTAAGAGTGGCTCAAGACTCTTAATCATGGGCGATTTCAACCATGGAAAGATAGCCTGGGAGAATGGGGACCCACATGGTGGTGCAGATACGTGGCGAGCTAAACTCTTGGAAGTGGCAACAAGGAACTTTCTGAGCTAGCATGTCAGGGAACCCACAAGAGTGAGAGGCAATGATGAACCAGCTAGACTCGACTTGATATTCACCCTGAATGAGTCAGAAATAAGGGAAGTCAAAGCTGAAGCCCCCATAGGAATGATTGACCACAGTGTACTGACTTTTGAGTACTTGGTGGAGGTAGGGATAACCTATCCAAGGATGGGATCGGAGGGAAAAAAACTAAATTACCGAAGAGGAAAATATGACGAGATGAGGAACTTCCTCAGGGGAATACCAAGGGGAAACAGAACTTAGAGACATGAATGTGCAGGACTTGATGGATTTTGTCACCCAGAAGTGCCAGGAAGCTACAGACAGGTTTATCCCCGTCCAAAAAGAGAAAAACGAAAAAAACTGTAAAAACCCATGGTTCAACCAGGAATGCAAGGTAGTGAAGCAACTGAGTAAAAGAACATGGAGAAACTACAGAAATTATAGAACATCGGAGAGCAGGGAGAGATACCAGAGGGCCAGAAATGAGTACCTCAGAGTGAGGAGGGAAGCAGAGAGACAGTTTGAAAATGACATCGCGAGTAAAGCCAAGACCCAACCAAAGCTGCTCCACAGCCACATCAGGAGGAAAACAGCAGTGAAGGAACTAGTGAGAAACTGAGAAAAGGGGTGAACAGATACACAGAGAATGACAAGGAGGTGTGTGAAGAATTAAACAAGAGATTCCAGGAGGTCTTCACAATAGAACAAGGAGAAGCCACTGCAATAAATGAGGAGGAGGCAAACCAAGCAACCTTGGAGGAATTTGACCTCACCAGTGATGAGGTCAAAAGGTGTCTGCTGGAGCTGGACGTGACAAAGGCTGTTGGGCCTGACAGAATCTCACCATGGATACTAAAGGAAGGTGCAAAAGCACTAAGTGTGCCACTCTCTATAGTGTATAACAGGTCACTGGAAACAGGAGACTTACCAGAAAGTTGGAACACAGCTAACGTAGTCCCAGTATACAAAAAGGGTGACAGGCAAGAGGCACTGAACTTCAGGCCAGTTTCCCTAACTTGTATACCATGCAAGGTGATGGAGATGATTGTGAAGAAAAGGCTCATAAAGTTTTTGTCTGAAGGGAAATAACTTTGTAACGCACCACCAACATGGGTTCAGGGATGCTAAATCGTGCCTCACAGGTTTAATAGATTTCTATGACCAGGCAACAAAAATTAGGCAGAAAATAGAAGGGTGGGGCGACTTCATTTTCCGGGACTGCCAAAAAGCCTTTGATACAGTACCTAATACAATGCTGTTAAAAAGTTGGAGCAACAGGCAGGAGTAAAAGGGAAGGTGCTCCAGTGGATGAGGAAGTACTTAAGCAACAGGAAATAGCATTTAACGGTGAAGGGGGAGACATGAGAGTGGCGAGATGTCACCAGCGGAGTCCCACAGGGCTCAGTACTTGGCCCCATCCTGTTTCTAATATATGTGAACGATCTTCCAGAGGGTATAGACTCGTTCCTCTCAATGTTTTCTGATGATGCAAAAATTATGAGAAGAATCAAGACGGATGAAGATAGACAGAGACTACAGGATGACCTGGATAAACTGGAGGAATGGTCTAGAAAATGGCTGCTAAAGTTCAACTCAGGAAAGTGTAAGGTAATGAAATTAGGCGAAGGGAGCAGGAGGCTGAACACAAGGTATCATCTGGGAGGTGAAATCCTGCAGGAGTCAAATAGAGAGAAGGATCTGGGGGTTGATATCACACCGAACCTGTCCCCAGAGGCCCATCTCAAAAGAATATCATGAGCGGCATATGCTAGACTGGCCAACATAAGAATTGCCTTCAGAAACTTGTGTAAGGAATCGTTCATTGCCCTGTATACCACTTATGTAAGACCAATCCTGGAGTATGCAGCTCCAGCCTGGAGTCCATACCTAGTTAAACACAAGACAAAGTTAGAGAAGATCCAGCGGTATGCCACCAGGCTCGTCCCGGAACTTAGAGGAATGAGCTACGAGGAAAGGCTAAAGGAGCTGATTCTCACATCCCTGGAAAACAGAGGAGTAAGGGGAGACATGATAACCACCAACAAAATTCTCAGGATATTTGACAGGGTGGACAAAGACAAACTCTTCAGCACGGGTGGGGTACGAACAAGGAGACACAGGTGGAAACTTAGTACCCAGATAAGCCACAGAGACGTTAGAAAGAATTTTCTCAGTGTCAGAGTAGTTAATAAATGGAATGCACTATGAAGTGATGTGATGGAGGCTGACTCCATACACAGTTTCAAATGTAGATATGATAGAGCCCAATAGGCTCAGGAATCTGTACACCAGTTGATTGACAGTTGAGAGGCGGGACCAAAGAGCCAAAGCTCAACCCCCGCAAGCACAATTAGGTGAGTACAACCACATCCACCCTCCCCAACAAGCCACACACCTTCCCTACACCCACACTATTCCCAATAACGAGACTCCACAACACCCACACTCTCCACACTCTCTTCCCATAGCTACACTCTCCACCACATCCACCCTCATCCACATTCACCCTTTTCCCCTCCACCACCCCACCAGGGAGCCGGTCGGCCGAGCGGACAGCACGCTGGACTTGTGATCCTGTGGTCCCGGGTTCGATCCCGGGCGCCGGCGAGAAACAATGGGCAGAGTTTCTTTCACCCTATCCCCCTGTTACCTAGCAGTAAAATTGGTACCTGGGTGCTAGTCAGAAGTCACGGGCTGCTTCCTGGGGGTGAAGGCCTGGTCGTAAATAAGTGGTAAATAAGACCGGGCCGCGGGGACACTAAAGTCCCGAAATTATCTCAAGATAACCTCAAGATAACCACCACCCACCCCTCCCCACATACAAGGACCATTAACGACATGTCTCATTCTTGACGATCACAGCTGCTGTGACGAGCGACTCAAGTTAGCCAGACTAAATGGTTCACTGCTGTATATAATGCCTGCCTCCCTATTACGGTCACTAGTGTAAGACGGACGCGCTGTTATAGAGAACTTGGAGCTGTAACGAAGCTTATCTCGTCTCGTTATAATGACAATGACACCAGGATTGCCGCTGACAATGACAGAATAATTATTGGGTAAAATAACTGCACGATTATTGATAACAATGACTTGAATACTGATAACAATGATATGAATATTGATAACAATGGCATCACTATTATTGATAACAAATGACTTCTTATATACAAGTTTTGTTGGTGAATATGAAAGAATTTCTCTAGTTTGTAAAGGTGAGTCCTGGCTGCGCCACCAGAGGGTGCAGACGTCGAGCTCTGGCTGTCAGTGGTCGTTTGCCGTTGCTGAGTGGCGGTTGCTGTGGGGGGGGTGTGGAGCTCCCGCTGGTCGGGGCCCCACCTGCCAGTATGGACGGGGCTGGTACTAGCCGTATCAGAAGACTAGACACAGTGCGGCTGGATTTTTCTGCTGATGTGGGTTGGCCCGTTGTAGAAGTTGCCCTCCTCGACGTCCTCCGTGTTGACGTCCCCGAGCTCCTGGGCCTAGAGAAGTTGTCGCCCGCCCGTGTTGCGGTGTCGTTCGCCAAGTCAACTGTATACCGGGAGTTTGTGGCCCGCTGGAATGGCCGCACGCTTCCTCTTCCGGATTCGGCTGTGTCTGTAGAGATCTCGGATCCCTGGGGGCCCTTGACGTTTGTGAGTATTCACGGCGTGCCGGTGACCTTCCCCGAGGCGGCCCTCATGGCCTTGTTTACGCGGTTTGGGTCGGTGGTGAAGCACCGGTTCAACACTTTGAGTGTGGGCTGACTGAAGGGGGTCCGACTGGGTTCACGCACGCTTGTCATGCGGCTCACAAGCCCTATACCGTCCAGGGTCTCATATCGTGGGCTGTCTCTGAGGACCTTCTATCAGGGGCAGACCCGGACGTGTTTCCGGTGTGGTGCTGAGGGCCACGTCGCGGCCGGTTGTGACGCTCCTCATACAGAAGCCCCTTCAGTTTTCCTAGAGGATGATTTTCCTCGCTTATCTGTACGTGTGGACTCCCCGGCGGATTCTCGCTCTGTGCTCGTGCCTGGTGTGGGTCCTGCGGCGGTTCCGGATGTCGATACGTCTGGACCGGATGTGTCTGCCCCGCCGGTGAGCTCGGGGGACCTAGGGGCGCCTGTTTCGGACCTTCATCGTTCGATGCATGTGGAAGTGCATCCGCATCCGGTGACCTTGGGGGATGCTGTAGGGGTGGTGCCCGAGTCTCCTGCTGGAGGCAGTGTGCTTCCCGGGGCTGATGGTGCGGTGGTATGTCTCCGCCCACGTCTTCTGCCTCGTCGACTCTGGGAGTTTCATCGTTGAAGAGTACCTCTTCTATTCAGCAGGTTCCGTCGCCATCCCTGGATTCCTCACGTGTGCTGACATCTTCCCTTCCGCCTGTTGTGTCTTTTCCTTCTCCGACTCCGGTCTCCGTTCCTGTCGATGGTTCTTCTGGGACACCGCTTGTTGGGGGTGACAGCTCCGACGATTAACAGCCTCTGTTTAAGCGCCGTCGCTCGGCTCGGGGTGCGTCACCTCGCCGGTCGTGGGCAGAGGAGCGGGATGAAATGGAGGATGATGATGTGGCCGACGCTGTGTTGCCTCCTGAGTTGGATGCTGTGCCTCCTGCTGGTGGCTCCCCTCAGTGGGCTGTTGCCCCTGGTAAGAGCGACCTTGTGGTGGTGTTGACGAAGGATGTGAGGCGGGGTGCCTCTGCTCCTGTTCCAGTTGGTGGGGGCTCTAGGGCCCTTTCGGAGCCACCCTCCGCGGGTCTCGGTGCGGTTCCTGACACCCAACGGTGTGCACGCCCTAGTGGGCGGGCCAGTGTGCGGCCTGCAGTGCAGTCAGATGTGCTTCCCAGTGTGCGCCCGTGTGGTCAGCGTCCTCGGGGGAAACCTGTCCCTTTTGTCCTCTCGACCGGAGAGGTGCTCGACGGATCTACGGCAACTGTGACTTTTCAGTGTACTGACTCAGTGCATCCTGTTCCCTGGTGCCCTTCTACCATCTGGGTTCCAAGTACGCAGTGTTTTGTCTCAGGAGTGCCGAATTCGATGCCTCGGCCTACTGCGACTCCTGGGTGTCCGATTTCTGACAGTCTCCAACTTGTTTGGGAGGCTTATTGTTTGCGGTTTCCTGCTCGGGAGTACCCGGAGAAGTATGAGTGATTGGTTTATTGGTGTGTTTGGTTTCTGTCTGTGTTGTGTATGATGTTTCCCCGGTGCCTGCGTGCACAGGTGGGTGACCTTGTCTGTGCGTGTGGGTGGTGTGGGTATTGTTCTTGCCCCTGCGTGGCTTGTTTTCTTGTCTGTTTTGTGCTATGCACTTGATGTGTGTGTTTGTGTTGTGTTTTATGTTATTTATGTCGTGATATTTATTTGTAACATTCTGTTTGTTGGTGTGTGTGGGTGTGTAACCATCCAGTGCCCGTTTCGGGGTTTTCTTATTGTGCCTTATTTTGTGTGTTTTCTTCTTGGTTTTTGTTGTGTATGTTTCGTTTGCATCCGTGTTTTCGCACTTTGCTATGTTTGTCCTGTATGTTTGTATGATTTGTTTTCTATTGTCTGGTTTGTGTATTGTGTATTTATTTTATAAAAATCTAATTTTGTATATGTATGCGTGTCTGGTGTATTCTGTGTATGGTTGTTGTGTCATTTCCATGACCGTATGCGTCCGTTTGTTGTATGTCCATTATTATGTTTAATTTTGTATTCGGTCTTTTGTCCCTGGAGTTTCTAGGGTCTTGTACTGCAATGTTCTTTTATGCCTGTGTTTCTACTTATGTTTTGTAATGTTCTTGTTCTTCTGTTCATGTCTTGTATCTTGTGCTATACTTTGTATATTTCTTTTATAAAAATAAAAAAAAAAAAAAAGTTTGTAAAGTACTTCTAATAATTGTTTTTTACTTCTAATTTTTAGTTAATGGTTCTTGTAAGACGTGAGAGAGTGACTTCCAGCTCGGTAGTTTGTTAATAATCACACAGAGAAACGGTGGTAAGGACTCGCTAGTTACGGTAATACCATTAATGGTTATATTGATCCGGGGGGTGGGGGGGTACGGGTCATTCCCACGTTGTCGTATGATGATAAAATGGAAATGACTGGGGAATCGTATGATATAAATCGATCCCCAGGGGAGTCATATCATACGTCTAGCCTTCCTGATATTGAGGTAAATGAGCTTGACTCCCAGTTACTGAATATTGCCAAATTCTGCATTTAACGAGTTGTTAAATGTGTCATAATTGATAGTGATGAACATCAAGATTAAAGATGAGTCTTCTACTTTAATCCTCAATTTTAACTACTCATTAGTTATTAGTTATTATTTAACCTTCTGAATAAAACTGTCACACCTCAATCTTATGTTAGAGAACACGAATATGTGAATAGACGAACATTCAGTTTTCCCCTTAACGTTACCATATACACACACGGCACTAAACAAGCAAATTGTCATTGAAAAGCGTATATTTTCCTAATTTACTTTGTCATATAAATTTGATTTGCATTATTTGTAAAATATGTATTATTAAGACATATTTATCTATCAATGCATAAATCATTCAGTCAACATTATCATTGTCATTTCTTAAGACGCAATTACGACCCATTATGTAAGTGTCAGGATCTAATACAACTTTATCGTTCAGCTCAGCATTCACAGTTGTTCCATAACTCCCAGGGCATGGAACAACTGTAATCTGTAATTAATCTAACTCTCTAAGCGATTTTACATCCCCCTAGTTTTGTCAAGTCCCGCTTTTGCCATCAAATAGTGTATATGAAATAACAATCGCTATATATTTAGCTTAAACCTTTCACAGAAACACATTGAACTGTATTATGATAAATTATGTATTGCCCTGTGCCAACCTTTTTTTTTATTAATAGATATTCTCTTTCCCAACTTATTTCACTTTCCCTTATGACGTTTTCTATAACAATAAACAAATTTCATCGGTTACATCCCTCTAAATATTCTCTGGGAAGTGAAGGGAACTATCAGAGGGAAAGTGCCAAGCCATTACGACTATATAGCACTGGAAAGGGATCAAGAAAAGAATATGGGATTGAACTGGGGGAAAGGAATGGTGCCCAACCACTTGGACGGTCGGGGATTGAACGCCGACCTGCATGAAGCGAGACCGTCGTTCTACCATCCACCCCAAGTGAATGGGCAAAAATAAAATAAAATAAAATAAAAACCACTTATGCAAGACGGTAGAGCGATGGTCTTATGATCTTGGTCATATCTAACATATCATTTCATCAATGGCATCCCAACTGACAAGTCTAATCCCAGTTCTCCATCGCCGGGTAATGAGTGCCTGATCAAAATTGTTATCCAGGGCTCTAAAATGTTCACGTCAAAGCGAGAAAAAAATACTAAATATTGACCAGACCACACACTAGAAGTTGAAGGTTCGACGACGTTTCGACAACAATCGACTTGAGAATGGTTCAGGACGGACCGAAACGTCGTAGTCCCTTCAACTTCTAGTGTGTGGTCTGGTCAACATACTTCAGCCACGTTATTGTGACTCATCGCCTGTAAAATACTAAATAGTTTGAGGCTTTTTACCACCCACGATTTGTTGTGTATAAATGACCTGGCCGCCAGACCTGGATACACGAGGGAGTTTAATAAACAATAGCGTGTTTGTGTGCCAGAATATAACAGCTCCTTCACTACAAGCAGCTAGAGTGGGCCAGGGCTCATTAAACACTCTAAATGTCTATTTTACGAAACCAGTACATCATACCTCTGTCATGGTGACTTTGTATTTATTAAAAAAAACAAAATTGAGCTTGAAAACTTTGCAACTCACGGTTGTCTATAACAACAACCACCTTGGCCTGGATTCAACAAGCATTTATTACTTGATTACTCAAGAGGGTCACTTACGAAACCTTTACATCTTTCCTCAAGCACGGCGGAGAGTCTTTGTTTATTAATAAATTTAGGAGCTCTGAAACACTGGGGTTCCGTTGCTAGGGACAACTTGGTAGGACGTGGCAGGAAATAAGCTTGTTAATACATGTCACCTAAGCCGCCATGATTGAGGAAAGATGTGATGGGGTCGTAGGCAGACACTTGCTGCCTCTTGGCCTATATTATGAGGTGCGACTCCGCGATTGTCTTATTTTTTCTTTTTCTAATCCACGGTCATCTTGTAACACAGACTAGGGTTATGTTGAGATGTGCTCCTAGAGAAGACGTTCCTGTTGAGATGTGCTCCTAGAGAAGACGTTCCTGTTGAGATGTGCTCCTAGAGAAGACGTTCCTGTTGAGATGTGCTCCTAGAGAAGACGTTCCTGTTGAGATGTGCTCCTAGAGAAGACGTTCCTGTTGAGATGTGCTCCTAGAGAAGACGTTCCTGTTGAGATGTGCTCCTAGAGAAGGGTTTCATGAAGAGATATGCTTCTTCAGAAGATGTCCCTGGAGAGGTTCCTCTCATTAAGAAAGGATTTTCTGTTGAAATTATATTTTTACACAAGAGACTACAGTTGAGAAGTACTCCAACGGAAATGGTTGTCATTATCCCGGAACATTTACAACGACCCAGGGACATTGACAAGGGTCAGGGACATTAACAACAGACTCGGGATATTGGACTCATGTCCTATAAGAACGAGTAGAGAACTAAGTTTGCAATAGATAGCTTCTTTTCGTAAACACAAATAATGCATTGCAAGGTTCAAGTCAGACCAAGGAGGTCTTGTCCAGACATCACGCTGGAACCAATAGGAAAGCAAATAACTGAATACAAATAAGGAGATTTTTATTTAATTCTAATGTCTTTGAACTAGTTAGTAGTACGATAATATTAGTATCTTCCCTCTCCTGTTCGCTGAGTAATATTACCTTATTAAATTAAGATTTTCTTTCACATTCTGCCTCGTCAGAGAGAACAAAAGCGTTAGCCTCATTTGCATGTACAATATTCAGCTTCTAATTAAATCGACGACAAGTGATTTTGGCAATTAAAGTTTTAATTCTTCAAAGATTACTAATTACCTATGATGACGCTTGCATTACATGTCATTATTGAAGCTAATGTTTCCAAGTTGGAAATTGAAGAAGAAAATCACGGGAATGTGATTATTTTTTTTTTTGGTTGAGAGATCACTGGCAAGTGTGTGGGATGCTTGATGTGGCAAGGTAAGAGCATAAGCATCAATGGAACTGCAAAATGCCTATAGGTCCATACGCAGTAACACACATCTATATCCACCCAAACTATTTCATATCCACATAAACTCATTCATATACACCCAAACTTATTCATAGCCACTCAAACTCATTTATATCCCCCTCAAACTCATTCATATTCACCCAAACTCATTCATATCCACCCAAACTCATTCATATCCACTCAAACTCGTGCATGTACATGTATAACTTACGCTTGAAACAGACGAGCGATCTCACGCCCCTTTGTGACCCGGGAGTTTTTCATAAATCTTCAACGCTATTTCCTAATCAATATTTACCCAGGAACTCCAGGAATCTAAAGTAATTCAATTTAAAAGAAATAAGTGCCGATCTTTCTTGCATTTGTTGACGAGGTCTGTTGCATCAGTTCAGTGCAGCATATTGGCGTTGGTTAACGCTATTCATCATCTTAGCATCCTACTTCATCCTCTGACATCTTAACTCTCGTCTGGGTGATCTAACTTCAGTACGCAGGAGATTAAAAGTGGAATTCGAGCTGCATCATCTTATGTCGGCTTGTCCCAAACACCTGAAATCCTTACTGGAAAGGATGTGAAAATGTTGCATCAAATCGAGGTCTTTTATCATGCTGATACAAGTTATAAAAGTAAACTCAGCCCCGGCAGTTAATGGCTTTTCCATTTTTATTATATACAGTGTCTTGTCAGAAGGAAGAACAATGAAAATCAGCGTTTGTTACTGAGGGGGATGGAGAGAGAGAGAGAGAGAGAGAGAGAGAGAGAGAGAGAAGAGGGGGGGGGGTGCTAGGAGCATCCTAGCTCTTAGGAGCAGGGTGGAGTCGAAAGCATCCCGGGTCAGGAGAAGCTGCTGGCGGGAGATCAACACGCATGGAACGATCAAGACGATGATTCCTTTAGCCTTGCTCCCGTCAATGGGAGAAATGTTGTTTCTCCTGGATAGGGCGTTTGCTCACGATAAAATGAGATTTGCTTTTACCATCATTGAGACCCGAAGGGATGAAAATAGGACATGAAGAAGATGGAAGAAAGAGGAGGAGGAGGGGCAGAAGAAGAAGAAAGAGGAGGGGAAAGAGGAGATAAACTTTGGGAGATTACTCACACCAGCGGCTGAAATGGTCGAACGCAGCATTAGACTAACTATTGTC
Source organism: Procambarus clarkii (assembly GCF_040958095.1). Classification (NCBI taxonomy): domain Eukaryota; kingdom Metazoa; phylum Arthropoda; class Malacostraca; order Decapoda; family Cambaridae; genus Procambarus; species Procambarus clarkii. The sequence continues at coordinate 28,019,706 of NC_091191.1, forward strand.
AGGGAATTTGGCTCTTAGACTGAGCCACTTGACCACATTTAATAAGGATTACCATAAAAGGACTGTGTGTGTGTGGGGGGGGGGGTGCAGCCTTCATGTCTCTGTACGACCTGTTCCCCTAGTGCACGTGGTGTTACCTTCTTCACACACTGTTACGGCCCTCTCGGGACGCAACGGGGTTCTTACTCTGATGTTGTTAGAGGAAGATATATGTATCCGTTCCCAAGCCAGTAGTGGCTATCAAGGGATGAGATCCGTGACGCAAGTAACTTAAAGGGAGTAGGGAAAGAAAGCTAAGAACTTAATATAATATAATGTCCGTCACCAATAAATAATATATAAAACGGTTACACAAGGGGGGGTATTAACACTATACAAGGGGATTAATCCATAATCGTGGTCTTCTGCTGAAGACGCTGGTGCCACACCACTTGGTGCAGAGTCCTTGGTGCTTTCTTCGTGGCCTCACGACGTGTCCTCTGAGAATGCCGAGCCTACCCGGGCCACAGGTCAGCCAAAACGCAGGTCCACTGGGGGCACCGTCGTGGAGGCCGTCAACCACACGTCCAGCTGGTCTGCTGGCAGGTACTGAGCCACCAAGGCTGGTACGGCCACTCCACGAACGATATAAGGGGTACGCCCTAGACAGGAGTCTCGTGTGATATCACAAATCACCCTCCTGTCCTCAATACCCCAGTGGATGATCGTCTCCAACAGTCAGTCCCGGGTAAATCCTTTCACTACCACTCCACTGGCAGGCTAACACACCACAGTGTTCTTCCGGGGGGACGACGTTACAACAGCTGCAGCAAACTTCACAGTATGGAGACTGGTTGCCTCGGGTAGACTGACTCCACTTCCATCACAGTGGTCCCAGGTCGGCTCTGTAAGCAGACACGTCATCAATAACCGGGACACTAATACTTACGGGCTCGGGCACAAACACCTGACGTATCCAGTCCATAGATGGCGCTGTCGTCGGAGCACCACCTCACCAGAGGTCAGGAGCGGCGGTGTTGAGCGCGGAACCAGACTGGAAACTGGTCCTCGAGGCCATTACACGCTGTCCTCACCAGGTGTCGTCGTCCGTTTGGCGGGGGTTTCGGGAGCTGACCCACAGATGGCGTGGTTGTCACTGCTCCTTGCTCGGACGCTGGATCCGGGTTCGTAACACACACGCATGCCAGAGGCTTTTAGATCGGCGTGTTGTAGACTGAGTAATTATTAAGAGGAACGTACGTCAACTGCGCTTTTCTTTGAGCATGTCGGTCTACTGCTCGTCTCTGGGCATCATGTGTGTTTCTCCCATTTATTATTGTGTTCTTTCCATTTGCAATTGTATTCTTCTCTTTTTGTTATTTTGTTCTTTCCATTTGTTATTGGGTTCTTCCCGTTTATTATTGTTTTCTTTCCATTTTTTATTGTGTTCTTTGATTTATTATTTTAGTCCTCCAGGTTATTATTGTCTTTCTCCCATTTATTGTGTTTTTCTCTTTATTATTGAGTTCCTCCCATTCATTCCTATGTTCTTTTTTATAGCTTCGTGTTTTAGCTTCCCATTTTCCACTCTTCTTCTTTCTCAAATATTTCCTTGATTATCTATTTATTTAGTTTTATGTTATGTGCTTCCTTTAATAACGCCAATATTTGGTTCCGTACTATTGTTATTTTTCATCCTTCTCCTCTTCCCTTCTATTTCCTCGTCATCTACCCATCTACCCTCTCATTATTCTTCTCTAATTTCCTTAGATGTCCTCTTACCCTCTTCATTCTCTTCTTTCTTCTCTGTCATCTTTCACACCTTCTATCTCTACTTCCTCCTGCACCTCCTTCATACTCTGCTTCCTTCTCCTTCCTGCTGCAGGTCTCAGCTCATCCCAGGAAGAGCTGCAACACCCGTCGCTTTCCGCCCCTCCGTCAGTAAACCTGTCGTGGACCCCAATAACAGAGTGATCTACGACGTCGTGGTCGTTCCCATGGTCATCTTAGGGAAGGGGGTGGGGCGAACGTTGTCCCCTTCCTTCCCCTCACCCCTTCCTCCCCCTTCAAAAGAGGTTGTTTGGATACTTCCCCGGGCTGGTCACCATTTGGTCCGGGAGACATCTCCCGTCACGCTGGGTGCAGTCGCACCTCCACAGATCTCCAGTATCAGCTTTTGATACTGGTAATGGCTTAAAAGGGCCACCACTTACGGGCTATTCATGCCCGTGCCACCTTTTGGGTGTCTTAATCTTCATCAATCAAATACTTCCCCGTCAGATCTCCGACGGTGGTTGTTAGACCGTTTGCTGACGTTACTGCCGTTTAGTTGTCTCATTCACTCACCGCTGAGGCCAATGAGGCAAGGAATGAGGTCTGGTTATCATTACCTGCCAAGGACGTTTCTTCCCTTCCCTTGCCTCCTTCTCTCCCCATGTCGCTACCCATTTTTGTCGCTATGCCGGTCCCTACTTTATCATAGTCTGTCCGTGTAATGTCCCGCGCCTTATCACTGCCTTGAACTCCCTCCATAATCACTCGTTACGTTCTCTTAGGTCTTCTTCCTGATCTCTACCCTCTCTCTTTCTCTCTCCCACCTCTCTCCCTCGCGTTCAGAACCCCTCACCTTCATTCCTCCAAGACACTCTTCCGTCTCGCCGAGCCAAAGCTGTATATACCTGTCTTTGTCGACGTCTTCAGTGATGTTCAGAAGAACATCACTGTCATCGAGAAACAACAAATAATCGCAATTATTGTTCGTTGTTCTGATAATTTAGTGTTCGCTGAACCATCTGGATGTTCACTATGTGAACACTGGGCACAGGTGGGTACTATGTGAACACTGGGCACAGGTGGGTACTATGTGAACACTGGGCACAGGTGGGTACTATGTGAACACTGGGCACAGGTGGGTACTATGTGAACACTGGGCACAGGTGGGCACTATGTGAACACTGGGCACAGGTGGGTACTATGTGAACACTGGGCACAGGTGGGTACTATGTGAACACTGGGCACAGGTGGGTACTATGTGAACACTGGGCACAGGTGGGTACTATGTGAACACTGGGCACAGGTGGGTACTATGTGAACACTGGGCACAGGTGGGTACTATGTGAACACTGGGCACAGGTGGGTACTATGTGAACACTGGGCACAGGTGGGTACTATGTGAACACTGGGCACAGGTGGGTACTGGAGAGTACAACTTTCTTACTTTTCTTATTATGCTTTCAACTTTTTCCTCGCGTAGCTCATTTTAATCCTTACACTACTGGCTTGTCCTAGAACACGATCCATATATATAGATTTATAACCAGGTCCATATAGTTACCTCTTGATGACATGGGATGAATTATTAAGGATCTGTGCCTAGTAACTCGGCCTCCCGGTCTATTACTCGAACCCCGCCGTGTTCGCATGCGCACCGTGGACGTGATACCACTGCGCCGTAGAGACGGTCCTCGTCAGCCACTGCTCATAAGAACTCAAACTTTGTCGTCGTCACTTCCCGTCAATAATATATCTCTATGAGGGTTTATGTACATAAAATAAAATGATCAAGTACGCTCAGAACAACACTCTGAGCGAGGGCACGTATCACCCCTCACAGGGACACATATCACCCCTCGAAGGGAGTGCATCACACACCAACAAATCAATATTCTTCCCAATATTGCTAAGAGCATCAGTTCCTCAGCCGTTCTGCAGCATCATTAACTTTTGCTCCAGCATCTCTTCCACTTCCCTCCCGCCGGACCCGCGCCGCACAGCTTGTATTTATACAAGGATAAATACGACAGTTTTCTATTACACCTTAGTTTCAGTCGTGTATATATATATATATATATATATATATATATATATATATATATATATATATATATATATATATATATATATATATATATATATATATATTGGTAGCAGTCTTTCCTGTAGACATATATTATTAAATATGACCGAAAAAGTAAGATTAATAATTCTAACACGAATTTTCTCTTTGTTTCTTATATTTCTTATCACTGTTGATGGTAACTGAAAAATCAATTCTCCAAAATTCATTTTTATTTCTAGTCTGACGCGACATTTGAACGCGTTTCGTAAAACTTATTACATTTTCAAAAACTTTAGTTTACACACACACAACTATAACTGAACAGAGTTCAAACAGCTTCGATTTTATACCTGCATTTGGGTGAGGTGATATGTTACAACAGTTTTGGATGAGGTGAAAACAAACTTTCAACACAAGACAGAACACGAAACCGTGTGTATAATATTTTGTAAGTCAAAGGGAAGAATGGAAGTAACTGCAGAGGGCCTATTGGCCCATATTTCTTGATGCTTCTATATTGGTGCGGAGTCTTGAAGTGGGTAGAATATAGTTGTGCATTAATTGGCTGTTGATTGCTGGTGTTGACTTCTTAATGTGTAGTGCCTCGCAGATATCAAGCCGCCTTCTATCGCTGTATCTATTGATGATTTCCGTGTTTTTTGTTAAGATTTCTCTGGTGATGGTCTGGTTGTGGGAAGAGATTATATGTTCCTTAATGGAGCCCTGTTGCTTATGCATCGTTAATCGCCTGGAAAGAGATGTTTTTGTCTTGCCTGTATACTGAGTTCTTTGAGGCTTACAGTCCCCAAGTGGGCATTTGAAGGCATAGACGACGTTGGTCTCTTAAAGCGTTCTGCTTTGTGTCTGGAGAGTTTCTCATGAGTAGGTTGGCAGTTTTCTTGGTTCTATAGTAAATCGTCAATTGTATCTTCTGATTTTTGTCTGTAGGGATAACGTTTCTATTAACAATATCTTTCAGGACCCTTTCCTCCGTTTCATGAGCTGTGGAAAAGAAGTTCCTGTAAAATAGTCTAATAGGGGGTATAGGTGTTGTGTTAGTTGTCTCTTCAGAGGTTGCATGGCGTTTCACTTTCCTTCTTATGATGTCTTCAACGAAACCATTGGAGAAGCCGTGAGAAATTGAGAAACTCGTGTTAGAATTATTAATCTTACTTTTTCGGTCATATTTAATAATATACGTCTACAGGAAAGACTGCTACCAAAATATACTAATATATATATGTGTCGTACCTAGTAGCCAGAACGCACTTCTCAGCCTACTATGCAAGGCCCGATTTGCTTAATAAGCCAAGTTTTCATGAATTAATTGTTTTTCGACTACCTAACCTACCTAACCTAACCGGTCTTTTTCAGCTACCTAACCAAACCTTACCTATAAAGATAGGTTAGGTTAGGTTAGGTACGGTCATATATCTATGTTAATTTTAACTCGAATAAAATAAAATTGACCTCATACATAATGAAATGGGTAGCTTTATCATTTCATAAGAAAAAAATTAGAGAAAATATATTAATTCATAAAAACGTGGCTTATTAGGCAAATCGGGCCTTGCATAGTAGGCTGAGAAGTGCGTTCTGGCTACTAGGTACGACATATATATATATGTCGTATATATATATATATATATATATATATATATATATATATATATATATATATATATATATATATATATATATATATATATATATATATATATATATAATGAAGGTGAAAACATGGGGGGATACATAAGGGATAAATGTGAGGTGAAACATAGAGGCTGCAGAAGGCTTATTGGCCCATACGAGGCAGCTCCTATCTAAACACAAAGAGAGTAAGGACAAGACAAGAACATATCGATGCCAACACAGAAGACAATGTCCAACATAACAGGCCAATTACACTGGATTAATCTTTGTGTTTAGATAGGAGCTGCCTCGTATGGGCCAATAAGCCTTCTGCAGCCTCTATGTTTCACCTCACATTTATCCCTTATGTATCCCCCCATGTTTTCACCTTCATTGTATTATCACCTGACCCAGTGCGGGTATAATATATATATATATATATATATATATATATATATATATATATATATATATATATATATATTTATATATATATATATATATATATATATATATATATATATATATATATATATATATATATATATATATATATATATATATATATATATATATATATGAGCTCCTCAGGTCAATATTCAGGAAGGCGCTCAACCTAGATTTAGATGACAGTCAGTGGGACCAAGCTACACTACCAGTGAGATTTGGAGGGATAGGCATACGAAAGGCAAATGAGGTAGCACTTCCAGCATTCTTATCCTCATGTACAGCAGCCAACGAATTGGTAGGGCAGATCCTACCAGAGCGTATGAGAGAGACAGCGGGAACTCATGATCAAACGTTCATCGAAGCAGCCAGACAATGGGACACCATTGCACACCCTCAACCCCGACCACAAGTCCCAAAAGACCACAAGCAGGCCCACTGGGATAGCCCCATAATGGAAAAGACTGTCACAGCAATGATTGACAACGCTGATGCTGAAAACAAAGCCCGCCTCCTAGCGGTAACAGCACCCCACGCCGGGGATTTTTTATTTGCTGTGCCCAATGCAGCCCTGGGAACTCGCCTCAGTCATGACGCTCTCCGCATTGGAGTTGCCCTTCGCCTTGCCGCCCCCATCCTCACCGAACATAGGTGCATCTGCGGAACTGCGATGGCAGACCAATATGGTCGTCATGGTCTGGTATGTCGTAAATCACAGGGTAAAATTGCAAGGCATGAAGAAGTCAACGACATCATCAAGAGGAGCCTCGCCACAGCCCGCTGCCCGGCACAAAGAGAACCACACTTATCCAGACCTAACGACCCTCAGAAGCGCCCTGATGGGGTCACCTTGCTACCTTGGAAGGATGGTAAGCAAGTGGTATGGGACTACACGTGCGCTGCCACACTGGCCAGTACCTACCTCCACTACAGCACACGTGAAAGCGGTGGTGCTGCTTCTTTCAGGGAATCGCAGAAAATTATTAAATACAGAGGTCTAGCACACTGCTACAGCTTTGTTCCGATCGGCTCGGAGACCCTCGGTTCGTGGGGAAAATGTGCATTGAAGTTCCTGAAGGAATTGGGGGACAAATTGATCAGCGCTACAAAAGACCAGAGAGCAAAAAGTTTCTTGTTCCAGCGCCTCAGTGTTGCGATTCAGAGGGGAAATGCCTGTTGCGTCTTGGGCACTAGTCCAACTTAAGAGGAATTCGAAGAAGTGTTTGACTTGCAACAATGATCGAACCCGTCTGTGACATTCATCAATGTTTCCCATTGTTGTGTTTTTCAAGAGATCCATAACCTTTAAGCACCTTTTTGCATTATTATTTTTGTATCAACCCATGTATATCTTGTAACTATCAAATGCATAATAAAGCACAAAAAATATTCAAGGAAGGGGGTGGTAGGAGAAAAGCACACAGAAACTGTATTGGAGGGGATCTAAACATTCCCTCTAATGCGTTATGCGTGGTTTCCTCCGAGGCTATGGGTCCCCCTTCTTCCAGCTAGAGGTGGTACTCCCTTCCATATTAAAAAAAATATATATATATATGTATATATATGTATATAAATATATATATATATATATATATATATATATATATATATATGTATATATATATAAATATGTATATATAGGTATATATGCTACTAGGTATATATGTCGTACCTAGTAGCCAGAACGCACTTTTCAGCCTACTATGCAAGGCCCAATTTGCCTAATAAGCCAAGTTTTCCTGAATTAATATATTTTCTCTATTTTTTTTCTTACGAAATGATAAAGCAACCCTTTTCTCTATGTATGAGGTCAATTTTTTTTTATTGGAGTTAAAATTAACGTAGATATATGACCGAACCTAACCAACCCTACCTAACCTAACCTAACCTATATTTATAGGTAAGGTTAGGTTAGGTAGCCAAAAAAAGCTAGGTTAGGTTAGGTAGGTTAGGTAGACGAAAAAACATTAATTCATGAAAACTTGGCTTATTAGGCAAATCGGGCCTTGAATAGTAGGCTGAGAAGTGCGTTCTGGCTATTAGGTACGACATATATATATATATATATATATATATATATATATATATATATATATATATATATATATATATATATATATATATATATATATATATATATATATATATATATATATATATATATATATATATATATATATATGTCGTACCTAATAGCCAGAACGCACTTCTCAGCCTACTATTCAAGGCCCGATTTGCCTAATAAGCCAAGTTTTCATGAATTAATGTTTTTTCGTCTACCTAACCTACCTAACCTAACCTAACCTAGCTTTTTTGGCTACCTAACCTAACCTTACCTATAAATATAGGTTAGGTTAGGTTAGGTAGGGTTGGTTAGGTTCGGTCATATATCTACGTTAATTTTAACTCCAATAAAAAAAAATTGACCTCATACATAGAGAAAAGGGTGGCTTTATCATTTCATAAGAAAAAAATTATAGTAAATATATTAATTCAGGAAAACTTGGCTTATTAGGCAAATCGGGCTTTGAATAGTAGGCTGAGAAGTGAGTTCTGGCTACTAGGTGCGACATATATATATATATATATATATATATATATATATATATATATATATATATATATATATATATATATATACATATATATATATATGTCGTACCTAGTAGCCAGAACGCACTTCTCAGCCTACTATGCAAGGCCCGATTTGCCTAATTAGCCAAGTTTTCCTGAATTAATATATTTTCTCTAATTTTTTTCTTATGAAATGATAAAGCTACCCATTTCATTATGTATGAGGTCAATTATTTTTTATTGGAGTTCAAATTAATGTAGATATATGACCGATCCTAACCAACCCTACCTAACCTAACCTAACCTATCTTTATAGGTTAGGTTAGGTTAGGTAGCCGAAAAAGTTAGGTTAGGTTAGGTTAGGTAGGTTAGGTAGTCGAAAAACAATTAATTCATGAAAACTTGGCTTATTAGGCAAATTGGGCCTTGCATAGTAGGCTGAGAAGTGCGTTCTGGCTACTAGGTACGACATATATATATATATATATATATATATATATATATATATATATATATATATATGTCGTACCTAGTAGCCAGAACGCACTTCTCAGCCTACTATGCAAGGCCCGATTTGCCTAATAAGCCAAGTTTTCATGAATTAATTGTTTTTCGACTACCTAACCTACCTAACCTAACCTAACCTAACTTTTTCGGCTACCTAACCAAACCTAACCTATAAAGATAGGTTAGGTTAGGTTAGGTAGGGTTGGTTAGGTTCGGTCATATATCTACGTTAATTTTAACTCCAATAAAAAAAAATTGACCTCATACATAATGAAATGGGTAGCTTTATCATTTCATAAGAAAAAAAATAGAGAAAATATATTAATTCAGGAAAACTTGGCTTATTAGGCAAATCGGGCCTTGAATAGTAGGCCAAAAAGTGAGTTCTGGCTACTAGGTACGACATATATATATATATATATATATATATATATATATATGTCGTACCTAGTAGCCAGAATGCACTTTTCTGCCTACTATGCAAGGCCCGATTTGCCTAATAACCCAAGTTTTTACTGAATTAATATATTTTTTCTAATTTTTATCTTATGAAATGATAAACCTACCCATTTCATTACGTATGAGGTCATTTTTTTTTTATTGGAGTTAAAATTAACATAGATATATGACCGAACCTAACCAACCCTACCTAACCTAACCTAACCTATCTTTATAGGTTAGGTTAGGTTAGGTAGCCGAAAAAGTTAGGTTAGGTTAGGTTAGGTAGCCGAAAAAGTTACGTTAGGTTAGGTTAGGTAGGTTAGGTAGTCGAAAAAAATTAATTCATGAAAACTTGGCTTATTAGGCAAATCAGGCCTTGCATAGTAGGCAAAGAAGTGCGTTCTGGCTACTAGGTACGACATATATATATGTATATATATATATATATATATATATATATATATATATATATATATATATATATATATATATATATATATATATATATATATATATATATATATATATACATATATATATATATATATATATATATATATATATATATATATATATATATATGTATATATATATATTTATATATATATATATGTTTCATTGAATATGACCGCATATTCTGTATTTATTATTTTCTGGTTTAGGGCTTCTATCCCTCTAACTATTTTCTTAGCATCAGGGCTTAAGTGAAATAGGAGTTCTCCAAAACTCATTTTCGTACTTTTAAGGTGAAGAAAAGAAGTGATTTACTATAGAGTGTATTACACTTATTTGTATAATTTGCACAACGTTTCGAACCTCCATGGTTCATTCTCAAGTGAACAGATCTTACAATACTAGAATATTTTATACCCGCACTGGGTCAGGTGATAATACAATAAAGGTGAAAACATGGGGGGATACATAAGGGATAAATGTGAGGTGAAACATAGGGGTAACTGCAGAAGGCTTATTGGCCCATACGAGGCAGCTCCTATCTAAACACAAAGATTAATCCAGTGTAATTGGCCTATTATGTTGGACATTGTCTTCTGTGTTGGCATCGATATGTTCTTGTCTTGTCCTTACTCTCATGGTGGGTAGAGTAAATAGTTCCGTGATTTGGGTGTTCATGGTAGGTCGCTCTATTCTTATGTGAATTGCCTCAAGAATTTGTAATCTTCTTGCATCTTGAGTTTTGTCTATTATGCAGGTATTCTTGTTCAACATTTCTCTTGTTAGAGTGATGTCGTGGGCTTGTCTCATGTGATTCCTAGGGGCACCGGATTGAAGATGGCATGTCAAACGCCTCGTCAGCTTGGTCGACGTCATACCTATGTACTTACATTGAAGGTTACATCCTTCATGGGGGCAAGTGTACATGTATACAACGCTTGACTGCTGTAGAAGGTTCTCCGTCGGCTTCGGGCTGTTTTTGATAAGGAGTTCGGAAGTCTTCTTGGTTTTGTAGAATATTATCAGGTTTATGTTTTGGTTAGGAGTAGTGCTTTTTACTCCTTTACAGATTATTTCTTTCATTATTCTTTCCTCTTTTATATGTTCACTGTGCATGGTTGATTTGTAATATAATTTTATTGGAGGTGTTGTGGTTTCTGTTCTAGGTTCTGAATTATACCAACGGTCCAAGTGTCTTCTTATAGCAGCGTTTATTTCCGCGTTGCTATATCCGTTGTTCACCAATACCTGAGTTACTCTTTCAAACTCTCTACTCACGTTGCTCCATTCAGAGCAGTGGGTAAGCGCTCGACGAATATAAGCATTGAGAACACTGGCTTTGTATCTTTGGGGGCACTCACTTCTACCGTTCAGGCATAATCCTATGTTGGTGGGCTTGGTATATTCGTTGGTGCTTAAAGAGGTTCCTGTTTTTGTTATTAGTACATCCAGGAATGGCAGACTGTTATTTTCACTATTTTCATGTGTAAATCGGAGTACTGACTCTCTCTCTAGGTGTCTTTTTAGGTAAATTAGTTCATCTGAGTCTTTTACTATTACGAATATGTCATCTACATAACGGCAGTATACAGTTGGTTTTTGTCTGCTACTGAAGACCTTGTCATCGATGGTTCCCATATAAAAAATAGCAAATAAAACTCCTAAGGGGGAGCCCATTGCTACTCCGTCTATTTGTAAATACATGTCTCCTTGCGGACTGATGAAAGGGGCTTCCTTTGTACATGCTTCGAGAAGACTCTTCAAGTGTGGCTCAGGTATGTCTAATTTGGGGGTGCTCTCGTCTCTGTATACTCTGTCTAGTATCATTCCTATGGTTGTGTCGACTGGGACTTTGGTAAATAGGGATTCAACGTCCAGGGAAGCGATGATACCATCGGGCTGGGTAGATTTGATCAATTCTAGGAAATCTGCTGATGATTGTAGACTAAACTTACTTGGAGTGTATGGAGTTAGGAGTTCATTGAGTTTCTTTGCCAGGTGATAAGTTGGGGTTGGTATTTGGCTGATTATAGGGCGTTGTGGGTTACCTGGTTTATGAGTCTTAACATTGCCGTAGGCATATCCTAAGCCATAGTCGCCTTGAAGTTTATTGAAATCACACTACCTTTCTTTGCGTTGATTGCTGTAATTGTTTTGTTTACTTTCCGCTTGAGGTCTTCTACGGGGTTCCTCGTGATTCGTTGAAATTTGGAGTCGTCACTAAGGATGTCGCTAATTTTGTTCATGTATTCATGGGTAGGAATCAATACATATGCAAAAGAGGAAAGTATAATGAAAGAAATAATCCGTAAAGGAGTAAAAAGCACTACTCCTAACCAAAACATAAACCTGATAATATTCTACAAAACCAAGAAGACTTCCGAACTCCTTATCATAAACAGCCCGAAGCCGACGGAGAACCCTCTACAGCAGTCAAGCGTTGTATACATGTACACTTGCCCCCACGAAGGATGTAACCTTCAATGTAAGTACATAGGTATGACGTCGACCAAGCTGACGAGGCGTTTGACATGCCATCTTCAATCCGGTGCCCCTAGGAATCACATGAGACAAGCCCACGACATCACTCTAACAAGAGAAATGTTGAACAAGAATACCTGCATAATAGACAAAACCCAAGATGCAAGAAGATTACAAATTCTTGAGGCAATTCACATAAGAATAGAGCGACCTACCATGAACACCCAAATCACGGAACTATTTACTCTACCCACCATGAGAGTAAGGACAAGACAAGAACATATCGATGCCAACATAGAAGACAATGTCCAACATAATAGGCCAATTACACTGGATTAATCTTTGTGTTTAGATAGGAGCTGCCTCGTATGGGCCAATAAGCCTTCTGCAGTTACCCCTATGTTTCACCTCACATTTATCCCTTATGTATCCCCCCATGTTTTCACCTTTATTGTATTATCACCTGACCCAGTGCGGGTATAAGATATTCTAGTATTGTAAGATCTGTTCACTTGAGAATGAACCATGGAGGTTCGAAACGTTGTGCAAATTATACAAATAAGTGTAATACACTCTATAGTAAGTCACTTCTTTTCTTCACCTTAAAAGTACGAAAATGAGTTTTGGAGAACTCCTATTTCACTTAAGCCCTGATGCTAAGAAAATAGTTAGAGGGATAGAAGCCCTAAACCAGAAAATAATAAATACAGAATATGCGGTCATATTCAATGAAACATGTTTGAAAGAAAACCTGCTGCCAATATACACCAATATATATATATATATATATATATATATATATATATATATATATATATATATATATATATATATATATATATATATATATATATATATATATATATATGTATATATATGTCGTACCTAGTAGCCAGAACGCACTTCTCAGCCTACTATGCAAGGCTTGATTTGCCTAATAAGCCAAGTTTTCCTGAATTAATACATTTTCTCTCAATTTTTTCTTATGAAATGATAAAGCTACCCATTTCACTATGTATGAGGTCAATTTTTTTTATTGGAGTTAAAATTAACGTAGATATATGCCTGAACCTAACCAACCCTACCTAACCTAACCTATCTTTATAGGTTAGGTTAGGTAGCCGAAAAAGTTAGGTTAGGTAGTCGAAAAAACCATTAATTCATGAAAACCTGGCTTATTAGGCAAATCGGGCCTTGCATAGTAGGCTGAGAAGTGCGTTCTGGCTACTAGGTACGACATATATATATATATATATATATATATATATATATATATATATATATATATATATATATATATATATATATATATATATATATATATATATATATATATATTGGATTAATCTTTGTGTTTAGATAGGAGATGCCTCGTATGGGCCAATAAGCCTTCTGCAGCCCCTATGTTTATCCCTTATGTATCCCCCCATGTTTTCACCTTCATTGTATTATCACCTGACCTAATGCGGATATATATATATATATATATATATATATATATATATATATATATATATATATATATATATATATGTCGTACCTAGGAGCCAGAACTCAATTCTCAGCCTACTATGCAAGGCCCGATTTGCCTAATAAGCCAAGTTTTACTGAATTAATATATTTTCTCTATTTTTTTCTTATGAAATGATAAAGCTACCCATTTCATTATGACTGAGGTCAATTTTTTTTTATTGGAGTTAAAATTAACGTAGATATATGACCGAACCTAACCAACCCTACCTAACCTAACCTAATCTATCTTTATAGGTTAGGTTAGGTTAGGTAGCCAAAAATGTTAGGTTAGGTAGGTTAGGTAGTCGAAAAACAATTAATTCATGAAAACTTGGCTTATTAGGCAAATCGAGCCTTGCATAGTAGGCTGAGAAGTGAGTTCTGGCTACTAGGTACGACATATATATATATATATATATATATATATATATATATATATATATATATATATATATATATATATATATATATATATATATATATATATATAAATATATATATATATATATATATATATATATATATATATATATATATATATATATATATATATATATATATATATATATATATATATATATATATATATATATATATTAGTATATTTTGGTAGCAGTCGTTCTTGTAGACATATATTATTAAATATGACCGAAAAAGTAAGATTAATAATTCTAACACGAATTTTCTCTATCTTTCTTACGTTTCTTTTCACTGTTGATGGTAATTCAAAGATCAATTCTCCAAAATTAATTTTTATTTCTAGTCTGACACGACACTTAAGCGCGTTTCGTAAAACTTATTACATTTTCAGACTTTAGTTTACAAACACACAACTGAAACTGAATAGAGCTTACACATCTTCGAGGTTTATATCTACATTTGGGTGAGGTGGATAAGGTGAAAAACGAACTTTCAACAATGGGTATTCAATGGGTATTAAATTCCAACACAAGACAGAACACGAAACAATGGGTATTGAATGGGTATTAAATTCAAACACAAGACAGAACACGAAACGATGGGTATTGAATGGAAGTAATTGAAGAAACCCTATTGGTCCATATTTCTTGATGCTTCTATATTGGAGCGGAGTCTTGAAGTGGGTAGAATATAGTTGTGCAATAATTGGCTGTTGATTGCTGGTGTTGACTTCTTGATGTGTAGTGCCTCGCAAACGTCAAGCCGCCTGCTATCGCTGTATCTATCGATGATTTCTGTGTTGTTTGCTAAGATTTCTCTGGTGATGGTTTGTTTGTGGGAAGAGATTATATGTTCCTTAATGGAGCCCTGTTGCTTATGCATCGTTAAACGCCTGGAAAGAGATGTTGTTGTCTTGCCTATATACTGGGTTTTTTGGAGCTTACAGTCCCCAAGAGGGCATTTGAAGGCATAGACGACGTTGGTCTCTTTTAAAGCGTTCTGCTTTGTGTCTGGAGAGTTTCTCATGAGTAGGCTGGCCGTTTTTCGGGTTTTATAGTAAATCGTCAGTTGTATCTTCTGATTTTTGTCTGTTGGGATAACGTTTCTACTGACAATATCTTTCAGGACCCTTTCTTCCGTTTTATGGGCTGTGGAAAAGAAGTTCCTGTAAAATAGTCTAATAGGGGGTATAGGTGTTGTGTTAGTTGTCTCTTCAGAGGTTGCATGGCGATTCACTTTCCTTTTTATGATGTCTTCCACGAAGCCGTTGTTGACTAGGACCTGCCTTACCCTACAGAGTTCTTCGTCGACTTGCTTCCATTCTGAGCTGTGGCTGAGGGCACGGTCGACATATGCGTTAACGACACTCCTCTTGTACCTGTCTGGGCAGTCACTGTTGGCATTCAGTCACATTCCTCTGTTTGTTTCCTTAGTGTAGACTGCAGTGTGGAAAACTCCGCTCCTTCCCATGACTGTTACATCTAGAAAGGGCAGCTTCCCATCCTTCTCCATATCGTAAGTGAAACGCAACACAGAATTCTGCTCAAATGCCTCCTTCAGCTCCTGCAGATGTCTGACATCAGGTACCTGTGTAAAAATGTCGTCAACATACCTGCAGTATATGGCCGGTTTCAAGTTCATGTCGACTAAGACTTTTTGCTCGATGGTACCCATCGACAAGCGAGCTAAACATCTGGACCTAGATTGAGGAAGCTCTGTGTATTTCTTCGTAAGTGTGTTTGCTGCGAAGGTTCCTAAGTGCGCCCTAAGAACTTGAAATACTACTTGAAATAAGTAAGAAAGGCCCTTTGCCCTTCCTTACTTATTTCAAGTCTTGACATTGTACATTATTATAATCTTTTATTTAGGATATATAATACATTTTTTGGTATTTAATTTGATTAAATTTTTGAGTTTTTATAAGATTTTGGTTAGTACTTTATAATTGTCGTTTATTCTGGTTGCATTTTATATACATTTTTTGTAGATTTGTAGTCATTATATGAATATTTGTTATAGTGTTTAGTATCTATGTGTTGGGTATCAAGTTTCACTTCTGATCACTTCACTTAAGTTTAATGGAATGTTTTGTTTTAGTAGTTATAAATTTCGTCTTGTAGTCTAATGGATTTTTAAATTAGTTTTAATATATGTGACAGTTAATAAGTTTTATTTGTATTGAACACTTTAAGTGCGCTTAAGTGTTTTGTTTTTTAAGCATTTTCCTTTCCTTGATAGGCAATTATATTCAGTATGAGTTCTTTGTTTACCAGTTATTAGATTGTGATTTCTGTTTTTTCTTTTAGATCTGATGATGAATACGAGAAGTATTCGAAACGTTATGCATTTTAAAGTAAAGAATCTGAAACAAGATGTTAAGTATATCCCTGGTTTTCCTATTCATCTTAAAATAGCCAGAACGCACTTCTCAGCCTAGTATGCAAGGCCCGATTTGCCTAATAAGCCAAGTTTTCCTGAATTAATATATTTTCTGTAATGTTTTTCTTAAACTGATGTTCTGACCATCTCTAGGGAAATGTCCCTCATTTTCTTTTATGTGATTATGGCAAATTTTCACCTTACTTCTATATAGTTCTTGTTGTAAATAAA
Source organism: Procambarus clarkii (assembly GCF_040958095.1). Lineage (NCBI taxonomy): Eukaryota > Metazoa > Arthropoda > Malacostraca > Decapoda > Cambaridae > Procambarus > Procambarus clarkii. The sequence goes on from NC_091191.1 coordinate 28,036,600, forward strand.
TTAAATAAATTTTATTATTTTGCTAATTAATTATTTCTGGTCGTTTAGGATGGTCCTGACCAGGTTAATATTGCACGAGGAGCGGCGCGAGAGAGAGAGAGCTGCCTTAAATACAACAGCTCAAGTTGGGAGTGCCTGAAAAAGACACACACACACACACACACACACACACACACACACACACACACACACACACACACACACACACACGGACGGCATTTTTTGGACTGTCGGAAAGCCTTCGACACAGTACCCAATAAAAGGCTGATGCATAATCTGGAGAAACAACCAAGAGTAACTGGTAGAGTGCTCCAGTGGGTAAGGGAGTACCTAAGCAATAGGAAGCAGAGAGTAACAGTGAGGGGTGAGACCTCATATTGGCGTGAAGTCACCAGTGGAGTCCCGCAGGGCTCTGTACTCGAACCTATCCTGTTTCTGATATACGTAAATGATCTCCCAGAGGGTATAGACTCATTCCTCTCAATGTTTGCTGACGACGCCAGAATTATGAGAAAGAATAAGACAGAGGAGGACAGCTTGAGGCTTCAAGAAGACCTGGACAAGCTGCAGGAATGGTAGAACAAATGGATGTTAGAGTTTAACTCAAGTAAATTTGATGTAATGACGATAGGTGTAGGGAGCAGGTGACCAGATACAAGGTATTATTTGGGAGATGAAATACTTCAAGTGTTAGAGAAAGACCTGATTGTTATCACGCCAAACCTGTCCCCTGAAGCTCATATCAAGAGGATAACATCAGCGGCATATGCCAGGTTGGCTAACTTAAAAACGACCTTTAGAAACTTGTGTTAGGTATCTTTCAGAACTTTCTGTAAAACGTATGTCAGATCAATCTTGGAGTATGCGGCTCCAGCATGGAGTCCATATCTAGTCAAGCATAAGACTAAACTGGAAAAGGTTCAAAGGTTTGCCACCAGACTAGTACCCGAGCTGAGAGGTATGAGCTACGAGGAGAGACTACGGGAATTAACCCTCATGTCACTGGGAGACAGAAGCGTTAGAGCGGACAGGATCACCACATACAAGATTCTCAGAGGAATTGATAGAGTAGATAAAGACTGACTATTTAAAACAAGGGGCACACGCACTAGGGAATACAGGGGGAGATTGAGTGCCCAAATTAGCCATAGAGACGTAAGAAAGAATTTTTTCAGTGTCAGAGTAGTAGACAAATTGAAGGCTTTAGGAAGTGATGTGGTGGAGGCTGATTCCATACACAGCTTCATGTGTAGATATAATAGAGCCCAGTAGGCTCACGAATCTGTACTTTAGTTGATTGACAGTTAAGAGGCGAGACCAAAGAGCCAGAGCGCAACCCCCGCAAGCACAACTAGGTAAGTACACACAGAAACTGCTGTCTGTCGGTGGGCTGGTTTTACCTGCGTTTGGTTCTGGAGCGAACACAATGTTACGGTGAGGATTGTACAACACCCAGAGGACATGCTAGGGCATTATCTTAAAAGCAGCTTCTATTAGATATTTGCACTTAAGTACCTTGTGCAAATAAGGTACTCATCTTTTTCCAAAGATGGGAATTGTCTACGAACTTCCCAATAGACAGGACCTTTTTTTGTATTCTCTTTTAAATGTCGTTCCAATTTCTCGGTAATACGAGTACAAGGAAACGATGAGCGTAGCGGAATGTACAATAATGGCGTGATAGTGGCGCAGTACGACATTAATCGGACAGACGTATGACTGCGCAGTGGGTGGGTTGCCAGGGGCAATAAATCCTTAATGTTTTATTTCGACCCCTCGGCCATTACCATATTCCTTCTCTTAGACATCATCACATTCTTCATCCGACGATCATTATCGCATTTCACCACTTCTCACTGTCGTTATCATATTTTCCTTCGTACGACCCTCATTTTCTTCTGACTTATGTAACTCGCAACGAATGTAAGTAAAAAATAACAATGGACTTCAATGACAGATCAGGAAATATGTAGTACAAAGACAAATGGCTTTTTCTCAGTTGGTTCAGCGACGGTTTCACTCCTTGCATGATTGGCGTTCCAGGGGCCAGATCCACGAAGGTACTTACGAAGGTTTTTCTTCTTAGCTACAAATGTTTTCCTTCTTAGCGCCTTCGTGGCGGCTACGTCGGTATTCAGGTAGCTACACTAAGTCGAAAAACCTTCGAAAGTTTGGTCCGGTATCTAAGTGTGGTGTCGACAACTCGTAGCTTTACGTAAACTGGATGTAACTAAATTTTTCTCTACTACATAACACTCGGATCGATTTTAAGATACTGGAACATGACCAAAATATTATAGCTGGCGAATCTCGTGAAGAGGAGTCCTTCGTGTTAGTTATAAATGCATTCTCTGCTTGAAACTTGAAGTAAAATGTATTTTATGATAGGAGAATTAGTTCTATAATAGCACGATATTATATCAGTAGTTTTTAGGTAAATAAACACTGGTGAACATGAAATATGAGAGAAGGTGATGAGCTCTGCCTGATGGGATCATTTACTATCACCAAATGCCCCTGTTCACCAAGTAGTAAGGGTGTACCTTAGCTAAAAATACCTATTTCTAATTTATTTAGTTTGGTTTTATTTTGAAATTAAATCTGGGTGAGACATAAAATAAAAATATGCTGCACAAATGATGTTAGGTAAGGAGAAGAGTAAAAATGTCAAAAACTTTATTCATTGAATACTTAAACTATAATTATGACTATATGGACTATTAAAAAAGAGAGAGGGAAGTAGGGGTCCAAGACCTCTTTCTGTTATACAATTTGGGTGTGGAACAAGTAATTATCAAAAGAAGGCACCATGCCGGGAAGGCTATGTAGCAGTAAGGCAGTGAGGTAAGGCAGCTACTTATTTGAGAAATGCTTATTTTATTTACCGTTATAAGCTGAGGCAGCTTATTTTATTTGAGGAATACTCAGCTGATTCCTCTACATTCAGCATGGAACAAATTTGTGGCCAAGACCTCTTCCTGTTACACAATTTGGCTGTGTGTAACCAAACTAGAAGTGCTCTACAAATCAAGGGACCCAGAATGTGGAATGACCTCCTGAATCATGTCAAAGGCTGTACCTCTCTCAACCAGTTTAAGAGTAAAACCAAGTACTACCTAATTAACTCCATGTAACCTACCTTACCCCCTAAATGTCAACCCATGTCTTGCTATTTTTTAAACAATGCTGTTTGTTCACCAACATGTACAATTGCTGATTTCTGCTATGTTACCTTCTTTTTTTATTTTTTATTCCTTCTTTCAACACAATTTATACCTAATCCCGATTACTATTAAGTTTTAGTCTAAGTGTTTTTCCCCCACACCTAACCTGAAATGCTATGAGTATTAGTGGCTTTAGGTATTGTATGTACTAGCTCTGTCTATAAATCCAACATTATGTTTGTAAATCAACTGTATGTATTTTTCCTGAATAAAATTTATTTATTATTTATTATTAATCAGTAAGTATTAAAAGAAGGCACCAAGCTGGGAAGGCTATGTAGCAACATTGTAACATTAAACCAATTTTTTTTTAACAAATAATGCACCGGTATGGTAAAACAAATCCTGTCAGTTGTAAAAATATTGATGCAATTATTCAAATAAAAAAATATAATGAAAGAAATATTACTGGAATATTTTTATCCTATCTTTTGTACTGTACAGTATATCCAAGGAAGTGAAAAATTGAGACATAATGCACAATTTAATGAATGATTAAAAAATGATTTGCATGGATTAGCTGTTCAAAAGAAATATGACTATTACATATCAATATGAGATCTTAAGGATCCATGGTTAATATGATTTAATAAGGATAATACAGTATTTGTAATAATACAAACTATAATTTAAAATCTTTATTACTGATTTTTTTTATTAAAAAGATTATGTATACACAGCAATGTGCTGCTACCCTATTCTATAAGGAATATTACACAGAGGAGATAAAAAACTAGCTATAAGTTTATCTAAACTCCCATCTCACAGGATGGTTAGACATACATGTGTGAAGATAATCTCTTTCAAGAGAGATTAAGCCTTCTCTTCCCTACATCATTACGTCGTAACATACAAGATACTATATAGAAGATACGTCCACCAGTATCGCCAAACGTTTTGCCCAGGAAGCAAATCGTACCCTGCACACCCCGACACCTGCTACAGCCGCCGTAACCAGCAAACTGCTCATCCTCTGCCTGCCTGTTGCTGATTGGCTGGTGTCTCGTCGCACCTGCACTCCGCCACCACCACAAGTCGTCGTCTGGGCTGCAGCACACCAGACTCGTCAGAATATCTTTGTGCTCCTTGAAGTTGACATCTCTCGCTAGTAGACTAAGCCTTGGCTTTCGTGTACTAAGGGAGGTGGCAGCTTGAAGCCAGTATTCCAGCACCCATTATTAATTTATATTGCTATCACTATTTTTGCATTCTGGTCTTAGAGTAACTTTTCATTGCCATTTATTATTTATGTTATTTTGTTTGTTGACCAGTGTTGAATTTTATGAGATTGTCTTTATTTATGTCTTGTTTTCTAGAGTAATTAAAATTTCATTGTTTATATACTTGTGTTTTGTGTGTCTTCCCATTACCTTACCACAGACGAAAGGACAAACTTTTCTCTTTTTTTTGTGATGTGACGAGGCCCTGCTCCCAGCTTTTGAAACAGCCGAACACCAACGCTTTACCGTCACACATGGAATCAAGGTACAAAATACCAGCCTCAATACAAAAAACAAATCAACTCTGACTAAACAACTCTTCACGATTTTCACAAGAGGTAAGCACTGAATCATGGAAACATTATATTATAATTACTCTTACCAGTTTCTACAGGACTCCTCTCAAACAATGTATTTTTTAACATGTTTAGGTATACACAGCAATGTGCTGCTTCCCTATTCTGTATGAAGGACCACACAGTGTAGATCAAAATCCAGGTACAAGCTCATCCAACATCCTCACCTCACAGGATGGCCAGTCATACATGGAATCAGGAGAGAACAAAATACTTAAAGCTGATCTATTAGCCCCCCCACTGACAAAATCTGGGTACAGCACAAAAATATCTTCCAATATTCCTGAGTGTATAAAGTAATTACAGAGCTCAAAGTACCTCATACCATTTGGTATGAAGTCACTGATAACAGGGCAATCACAGATATAGTGTTGGAGAGTATGTCCTCTCAAGTAGAACTGAAAACAGTAGTTTTCTCCACCAAGAGGGGTATAAACCCTTGGAACCGCCTACCCGCTGAAGTCGTAAATGCCAAATTCCAGCTAAAAAATATCATTAAGGCATGTTGACCAGACCACACACTAGAAGTTGAAGGGACGACGACGATTCGGTCCGTCCTGGACCATTCTTAAGTCGATTGTGATGAGGAGTTGTTGTTGTTGTTTAAGATTCGCTACTTAGAACGATAAGTTCCAGTAGCACGGGCTATGGTGAGCCCGTATGATGAGGAGGTAGAGACAGGCAATAAATAGGCAAGAGAGAGCTGAGGCGGAAAGTAAGGTGTAGGGGATAGTAGTAATAATGAGAACTGCAGAAGGCCTATTGGCCCATTGTCTTCTCCTACGCTCCCTTGCTATCCTCTTCTTATTCCTATTACTATCTCCTTCGGTGGTTATAATAGGAGCTGCCTCGTATGGGCCAATAGGCCTTCTGCAAATCTCATTATTACTACTATCCCCTACACCTTACTTTGCTCCTCAGCTCACTCTTGCCTGTTTATTGCCTGTCTCTACCTCCTCATCACAATCGACTTGAGAATGGTCCAGGACGGACCGAAACGTCGTCGTCTCTTCAACTTCTAGTGTGTGGTCTGGTCAACATACTTCAGCCACGTTATTGTGACTCGTCGCCTGCATCATTAAGGCAATTAACGGGCCTTTAACAAGCCGCCGACTTTCTGTCCTCTTCGAGGCCATTAGATAGTTAGTGGCCCTTGGGTAAATTCAGTAAATATATACAATAATTATCAGCGCATCTTCCGAGCAACAAGGACAGCTACACAGTATCTCATATAATTACGTAGGTAAACAACAAATGTAACATATTTGTTTACTACAATGTCGGTGCTGGCTGTAGAAGTTGAAAAAACATTGTTTTACTTCGAAATATAATAATTTTATAAGAAAATTCGACGTAAATAGGAGGCAGTAGAGCTCCGATAAGCCAGCGCTAAATCTTCAATATGAAGAATGTTGCCTGCTCTCTGATTGGCCAAACGAAACACAGTAGTGAGAAAGACATGGAGCATCGTGAATCTAGGTACAGACCCCGTTAGTCCAAGGGACTGGGTACAGTTCCTTCGCAACATCCTTCTCTTCCAACTCTTTAGTGTACCTTCCATCACTGTTCTTATTCTGTCCTCATATAAGGAGCTTGTAGGTCACCTTAATACCCTGTACCAGAGCTATAGTCACACGGGCTAAGCTTTCCTTACAACCTCGTACAGGATGTTTCGTTATGAGGAAACTGCCGCTGGAATATTATTGAGATCAAAAGAGAAAAGATGAGGACAGGAATAATATACTTTCCTTTTGCAATGGAATCAAATTAAATTATATCTATGGTGACAATTGGGAACAGCGCCACACGAAAGATAAAAGTACAAGAGTGGGAAATGACGCTCTGATGAACTGGAATCTGATTGGGAATTCCATGTGAGAACATCCATTAACACCGCAGCTGCCGCGTCAGCTGGAAAGGCTTTGGAGAGAATGGATGGTCAGAATATATTTCAGATCTCGTCATGCGCTTTACGAGGCAAAGCTTAGCTGATTCGGTTGTCCAAGCAGTTAGTAATTGCCCCAACTGTTGGTGCGTCACGACGTTGGTGCGACCCGCACTTTAACGTGTAATATAAATGTATTCACGCATCCCACTCGATAATTCAGGGACACGTGGGAGTTGATTTGTGAACTTGACCAGAGTGCTCGTGTTATGTCGTGTACTGGGCCAGAGTGCTCGTGTTCTGTCGTGTACTGGGCCAGAGTGCTCGTGTTCTGTCGTGTACCGGGCCAGAGTGCTCGTGTTCTGTCGTGTACTGGGCCAGAGTGCTCGTGTTCTGTCGTGTACTGGGCCATAGTGTTCGTGTTATGTCGTGTACTGGGCCAGAGTGCTCGTGTTCTGTCGTGTACTGGGCCAGAGTGCTCGTGTTCTGTCGTGTACTGGGCCAGAGTGCTCGTGTTCTGTCGTGTACTGGGCCATAGTGCTCGTGTTATGTCGTGTACTGGGCCAGAGTGCTCGTGTTCTGTCGTGTACTGGGCTAGAGTGCTCGTGTTCTGTCGTGTACTGGGCCATAGTGCTCGTGTTCTGTCGTGTACTGGGCCAGAGTGCTCATGTTCTGTCGTGTACTGGGCCATAGTGCTCGTGTTCTGTCGTGTACTGGGCCATAGTGCTCGTGTTCTGTCGTGTACAGGGCCAGAGTGCTCGTGTTCTGTCGTGTACTGGGCCATAGTGCTCGTGTTCTGTCGTGTACTGGGCCATAGTGCTCGTGTTCTGTCGTGTACTGGGCCAGAGTGCTCGTGTTCTGTCGTGTACTGGGCCATAGTGCTCGTGTTCTGTCGTGTACTGGGCCATAGTGCTCGTGTTCTGTCGTGTACTGGGCCAGAGTGCTCGTGTTCTGTCGTGTACTGGGCCATAGTGCTCGTGTTCTGTCGTGTACTGGGCCATAGTGCTCGTGTTCTGTCGTGTACTGGGCCAGAGTGCTCGTGTTCTGTCGTGTACTGGGCCAGAGTGCTCGTGTTCTGTCGTGTACTGGGCCATAGTGCTCGTGTTCTGTCGTGTACTGGGCCAGAGTGCTCGTATTCTGTCGTGTACTGGGCCAGAGTGCTCGTGTTCTGTCGTGTACTGGGCCATAGTGCTCGTGTTCTGTCGTGTACTGGGACAGAGTGCTCGTGTTCTGTCGTGTACCGGGCCAGAGTGCTCGTGTTCTGTCGTGTACTGGGCCATAGTGCTCGTGTTCTGTCGTGTACTGGGCCAGAGTGCTCGTGTTCTGTCGTGTACCGGGCCAGAGTGCTCGTGTTCTGTCGTGTACTGGGCCAGAGTGCTCGTGTACTGTACCAGAGTGCTCGTGATCTCTCGTGTACTGGGCCAGAGTACTCGTGTTCTGTCGTGTACTGGGCCAGAGTACTCGTGTTCTGTCGTGTACTGGGCCAGAGTGCTCGTGTTATGTCGTGTACTGGGCCAGAGTGCTCGTGTTCTGTCGTGTACTGTACCAGAGTGCCCGTGATCTCTCGTGTACTGGGCCAGAGTGCTCGTGTTCTGTCGTGTACTGTACCAGATTGCTCGTGATCTCTCGTGTACTGTACCAGAGTGCTCGTGTTCTGTCGTGTACTGTACCAGATTGCTCGTGTTCTGTCGTGTACTGTACCAGAGTGCTCGTGTTCAGTCGCGTACTGGGCCAGAGTGCTCGTGTTCAGTCGCGTACTGGGCCAGAGTGCTCGTGTTCAGTCGTGTACTGGGCCAGAGTGCTCGTGTTCTGTCGTGTACTGGGTCAGAGTGCTCGAGTTCTGTCGTGTACCGAGCCAGAGTGCTCGTGTTCTGTCGCGTACTGGGCCAGAGTGCTCGTGTTCTGGGCCAGAGTGCTCGAGTTCTGTCGCATACTGGGCAAGAGTGCTCGTGTTCTGTCGTGTACTGGGCAAGAGTAATGCGCCTAAAAAGAGAGATCCGTATGGTCACTGGCATATTGTCAGCTAGTCATGTGTTGAAGAATCTAGTTAGTTCCAGCAGGAGGCCCTGTGCAATGTCTCCCAGTGCAGGGTTGAGCACTTGTTTGATGTTGTTGGGTCTTAGTCCTGTGAACCCGCCTGCTGATCTTAGTGGGAAGGATTAATCTGCTTTATGGACCACAGATTCGACCACACTCAGGGGTTCTGCTCTTGTGACACTGACTAGTTGAACACTGTCGTCACGTGGAGCTCTGGGTGGGTGTTTGGTTCTCAGGACTTGTACTGTATCGGCATCGCTGGTGGCAACTGTGGCCTCACTGGCGATGACTGATTGCCCCTACAGTGTTGACTTCTTCTATTTTCTTGCTGACTGTTGCTCTGATTTTGAATGCCTCGGTTCTGTTGTTATTATCTTTCCTGCGGTGGGTATTTTTGGCACAGGTGGGGAGGGGTGCCTGGTTGTTTTCTCTAGGGAAACTATTGATGGCTCTAATGACTGAGGAAGCTAGTGTTTTGTCTCGCTTTGCAGGGACACGAAGGAATATGGTGCAAACAGTAAGAGTATGTGACATGCTTGGGTTGGTCCAAGAGAGTCGTCCACGTTTTTCAGGTTAGTGAGGTTGGTTGCTGTTTGGGTAGCGAACCACCTTGCAACTGGAAGCGTTGCAAGGTTGTACTCGACGACGCTCTGATGGGTTCTAGTAGGTTATCTGTCGACATGAAGCGGTGGGAGATTTTTTCTGACTGTTGGTGTTGGCTGTTGATTTGTGTTCTCCTTGGGAGGGCGCCAAGAACTCAAACAATTTAATCCTAAACATTTTCTTGTGTGATGCCCAGCGCTATTCCGGCGTGTTCACACAACTGATGAAGTATTTCTGCCTAGAAACTACCACCATCAGAGACACTCTCTTCCACTGGTGTGGTGGCCACGCTAGCCCTCCCCTCACCCTGTACTGCTGGTGTGGTGGCCACGCTAGTCCTCCCCTCCCCCCGTACTGCTGGTGTGGTGGCCACGCTAGCCCTCCCCTCCCCCCGTACTGCTGGTGTGGTGGCCACGCTAGTCCTCCCCTCACCCCGTACTGCTGGTGTGGTGGCCACGCTAGCCCTCCCCTCCCCCCGTACTGCTGGTGTGGTGGCCACGCTAGTCCTCCCCTCACCCCGTACTGCTGGTGTGGTGGCCACGCTAGTCCTCCCCTCCCCCCGTACTGCTGGTGTGGTGGCCACGCTAGCCCTCCCCTCACCCCGTACTGCTGGTGTGGTGGCCACGCTAGCCCTCCCCTCCCCCCGTACTGCTGGTGTGGTGGCCACGCTAGTCCTCCCCTCCCCCCGTACTGCTGGTGTGGTGGCCACGCTAGCCCTCCCCTCACCCCGTACTGCTGGTGTGGTGGCCATGCTAGTCCTCCCCTCCTCCCGTACTGCTGGTGTGGTGGCCACGCTAGCCCTCCCCTCACCCCGTACTGCTGGTGTGGTGGCCACGCTAGCCCTCCCCTCCCCCCGTACTGCTGGTGTGGTGGCCACGCTAGCCCTCCCCTCACCCCGTACTGCTGGTGTGGTGGCCACGCTAGCCCTCCCCTCACCCCGTACTGCTGGTGTGGTGGCCACGCTAGCCCTCCCCTCACCCCGTACCGCTGGTGTGGTACCCTTGCCACAACCACCATCGTTGGTGTGGTACCCATGCCACCACCACCATCGTTAGTGTGGTACCCATGCCACCACCACCACAACCACCATCGTTGGTGTGGTACCCTTGCCACCACCACCATCGTTGGTGTGGTACCCTTGCCACCACCACCATCGTTAGTGTGGTTCCCATGCCACAACCACCATCGTTGGTGTGGTAACCTTGCCACCACCACCACCATCGTTGGTGTGGTACCCATGCCACAACCACCATAGTTGGTGTGGTACCCTTGCCACCACCACCATCGTTAGTGTGGTACCCATACCACAACCACCATCGCTGGTGTGGTAACCTTGCCACCACCATCACCATCGTTGGTGTGGTACTCTTGCCACAACCACCATCGTTGATGTGGTACCCTTGCCACCACCACCACAACCACCATCGTTGGTGTGGTACTCTTGCTACCAACACCACAACCACCATCGTTAGTGTGGTACTCTTGCCACAACCACCATCGTTGGTGTGGTACCCTTGCCACCACCACCACAACCACCATCGTTGGTGTGGTAACCTTGATACCACTACCACAACCACCATCGTTAGTGTGGTACCCTTGCCACAACCACCATCGTTGGTGTGGTACCCTTGCCACCACCACCACAACCACCATCGTTAGTGTGGTACCCTTGCCACAACCACCATCGATGGTGTGGTAACATTGCTACCACTACCACAACCACCATCGTTAGTGTGGTACCCTTGCCACCACCACCACCACCATCGTTGGTGTGGTACCCTTGCCACCACCACCACAACCACCATCGTTGGTGTGGTAACCTTGCTACCACTACCACAACCACCATCGTTAGTGTGGTACCATTGCCACAACCACCATCATTGGTGTGGTACCCTTGCCACCACCACCACAACCGCCATCGTTGGTGTGGTACCCTTGCCACCACCACCACAACCACAATCGTTGGTGTGGTACCCTTGCCACAACCACCATCGTTGGTGTGGTACCCTTGCCACCACCACCACAACCACCATCACTGGTGTGGTACCTTGGCGCCACCACCACCACCAATTGTGCATTTCAATCGGGAGTCAATGGGCTCATAAAACATTTTACAGCCAGAATTTTTTGTTCTTTTATGAGACATCTTTGCTTCCTTCTGGCATCATCGGAAAGTCCACCATGTCCAGCACGTTTACTCCTCTGGGTAACCCGTATTTATTTCCCCTCTACAACACAAAACTGCCATTATTCCTGCACTCTCTTCTCCTGTTGTGATCCAATAGAGGATTTTCAAAGTTCGTTCTACGTACTACGCTCTATTGAACTCTATCACAAAAGCTTTCATTATTCATACTGTCTAAAGCATAATGTTTTTGTTCGTTATATTTCAAAAAAGTTTGGCTGGGGTTTTACAGGCAAAGTAAATTAACACGTCTATTCCCTTTTAGAATTTATGAATTTTGGATTTTTTATATTGTTTAATTTATGTAATTATCTCTATTTTAGAGTTGATATTTTCGGTATTTTCGTCAATGGATCAAGGGCCATATAGCATTATACATACATATATATATATATATATATATATATATATATATATATATATATATATATATATATATATATATATATATATATATATATATATATATATATATATATATATATATATATATATATATATATATATATATATATATATATATATATATATATATATATATATATATATATATATATATATATATATAAATGGAAATGTTCGTTTGTTCAAAATCGCTAATCTCCGAACGTTCTTCATCGATTGCTTTGAAATTTTCACACAACGTTCCATTCGCATCCGAGCGGGTTTTTATATACATACTATGTAGATGTCACGTCTGTGACAAAAAAAAACATGCTTTTTTGAAAAACTATGTTTTTCATGTGAGGGGAAATCTTCGAACCCTCTTTACCAATTGCTTTGAAATTTTGACACAACGGTGCATTCGATTAGACGAGTGTTTTTATATACCTACTATATACATGCCTCAACTGTGACAGGAAAAAACATGAGTTTTTTTAAAACAGCGCCATCTGTAGGACGTAAGAGCAACAAATGCTGTACTCTCCGAAAGTTCTTCTCCAATTACTTTGAAATTTAGACACATCGTTCCATTCGAATACGTGCATGTTTTTATATACCTACTATTTAGATGCCACATCTGTGACAGGTAAAAACTTTTTTTTTAAACAGCGCCATCTGTTGCACGTAAGAGCAACACACGATATTCAAAATACGTTATGATTTCTTTTCAGTGTTTCCGATTGCATTGATTTATTGACTTTACATAGATTTTGAATTATTTTTTATTTGGATTTAATTATTTTCTGTGACATTGCGTTGGAATTAAGCTGCATTGTTTACCATAGTGCTCATTTCGTGAGTATAGTTTGTTTCTTTTTTATTGTTTTCATTTCGTTTTTTTAACTGTTCTTATTTTTCAGTGCAATTGGTGGTGAACTTGAGCTGTGTCAATTGATCGGCGTTTGAATTGAAATATTTCGTTAGTATTTTTTCGTTTTGTTTTGAAAACAAGAAAATGAACAACACATTTATTTCACAGCTGCAAATGTGCAACAAACAGCAATAAATCCACCGGCTACAGCGTTAACTGCTTTCTTCACGTTATGTCAAATGACGCTTTTGCAAAAACACCGCTGTATTCGGAAGTGCCTACGTATTACACTTGGAATGCCAGTAGAAAATCATTTGAACGACGCAAACGAGGAGAGCGAGTCGACGGACAACCTGGCATATTGAAATAAACTACGATAGGCAGACTGTTCACTATGCATTCCATTCATGATAAATGCTTCTTTCTTCGTAAGTTGTTGGTAAATGTGCCCGGTCCAACGTCTTTCCAGCAATTGAGATTTTTCAAATCTTTTTCAAATCAAATATTCCTAATCTAACGCTTGAGCGAAAAGGCATTTACAATCAAATAGTTCAAACTGTCAATAACGGGCTTGGAGAAATCTTCTTAGATGCGCCAGGAAGAACTGGTAATACCTTCCTAATTAGATTGATTCTGGCAGCATTTCGATCCCAAAATAGCATAGCCTCAGCTCTTGCATCGTCCGAAATAGCTGCGACATTGCTACCAGGTAGAAAAACTGCTACCCCCGGTTTTGAAATTGCCTCTGAACATGCAATTCATTGAAACTCCCAAGTGCAACATTTCTAAAGCATCCGGCACACGAACCTAACAATATTATTCAGTCTAACATTCAAAGCGAGGCAGGCACATACAAGTCCGCCGACACTGTTGAGGAAGCAGATGAAGCGGTTAATTATCAAAAAGAGTTTTTTAATTCACTCGATCTGCCGGGGATACCATCACACGTACGGCAATTGGAAATCGGCGTGCCAATTATCATGTTGCGAAATATCAACCAGCCAAAACTTTGCAATGCTACGCGGCTTGCAGTAAAAAACTTAATAAGCGACGTCATAGAAGCAACAATCTTGACAGGACCTTTCAAAGGTGAAGATGTCCTCATTCCTCACATTACTCTGATTCCAACAGATATGACATTTCAATTTATGAGATTGTAATTTCCAATTCGCTTGGCGTTTGCAATCTCCACCAACAAAGCTCAGAGCCAATCTTTAGAATTGTGCAGTATATATCTAGACAAGGTTTGCTTCTCACATAAACAATTATATTTTGCGTTTTCTAGAGTCGGCAAACCAGACAATTCCTATATCTCCACAGACAATGGAACAACAAAAATATTGTATACCAACAACCATTGTAAAATTTAACATAGTAGAACCGTGCACTTTTCCTTCCTTTTCACTTACCCAGACTGAGAAACAGCAATGCGTGGTGGGTACTGCCAGTATATATATATATATATATATATATATATATATATATATATATATATATATATATATATATATATATATATATATATATATATATATATATATATATATATATGTCGTACCTAGTAGCCAGAACTCACTTCTCAGCCTACTATGCAAGGCCCGATTTGCCTAATAAGCCAAGTTTTACTGAATTAATATATTTTCTCTAATTTTTTTCTCATGAAATGATAAAGCTACCCATTTCATTATGTATGAGGTCAATTTTTTTTTATTGGAGTTAAAGTTAACAAAGATATATGACCGAACCTAACCAACCCTACCTAACCTAACCTAACCTATCTTTATAGGTTAGGTTAGGTTAGGTAGCCGAAAACATTAGGTTAGGTTAGGTTAGGTAGGTTAGGTAGTCGAAAAAACATTAATTCATGAAAACTAGGCTTATTAGGCAAATCACGCCTTGCATAGTAGGCTGAGAAGTGAGTTCTGGCTACTAGGTACGATATATATATATATATATATATATATATATATATATATATATATATATATATATATATATATATATATATATATATATATATATATATATATATATATATATATATATATATACGACAGTGTCAGACCACGGAGGATTTTTTTCTTTTCTCACCAATTTTCCTCCGTGGTCTGACACTGTCACATTTTTAATCACGTGTTTATTTTCGTGATACACACACACACACATAGATAGAGCCCGATAGGCTCAGGAATCTGTACACCTGTTGATTGACGGTTAAGAGGCGGGACCAAAGAGCCAGAGCTCAACCCCCGCAAACACAACTAGATGAGTAACTAGGTGAGTACACACACACACACACACACACACACACACACACACACACACACACACACACACACACACACATATATATATATATATATATATATATATATATATATATATATATATATATATATATATATATATATATATATATATATATATATATATATATGCGGAAAATCCACAGAGAAATATGAAATGAGGTGAACGTTTCGGCTTTGTTAAAGCCTTTGTCAACACCAGACTGACTAAGGAGAAGGGAGAAGGGGGAGGATATATAGGCCGACACCTGACCAACCCATCCCTAGGGTTGGTCAGGTGTAATTAACCAAAAACAAATTGTTTTTGGTTAATATATATATATATGGTATATATATATATATATATATATATATATATATATATATATATATATATATATATATATTGTGATAAGAAAGTGTTGGAGTGTAGATGTTCGGCAGTCCTCCAATGGCAGGTGTCAATGCCTAGTCACACTTACAAAAAAAAGATAGACTGCTTGCCTGTTTGTCTGTCTGTCTGTGGTAAAGTAAGAGAAGACACGCAAAACACAAAGTATGAGCAATGAAACTTTAATTAATATAGAAAACAAAATATAAACAAAGATAATCCCTTGGCAATGTACAGTGCAAAAGAACAAGTCAAAAACAATATAACATAAATGAATAATAGGGATGAAGTTACTCTACAAGAATATAAAGTTAAAGGTGAAAAATAATCAGGTGCTGAGAATATGGTGCTAGCTGCGAGACATCCAGCTGATACAGCATATATCAGTTAGTTATTCAAGGCTTGAGAGCACAAGAATATTCTGACTTGAATGGCTGGACCAAGCCCAGACATCGACTCAGGTAGAGGGCACTGAGGTGTAGTGTGCAGGTGTGCAGTCGGCGAGTCACCAATCAGGAGCAGGCAGGCTGGGAAGGGTAGTTGGCTGGTTGATGACGAGCCGGCATGGAGGGAGTGGAGTAGAGGGTGAGTTTCGGGTACGTTTTGCCTCCTGGTCAAAACGTTTTGTGCTACTGGTAGACGTATCTTGAAGGTAGCATCTTACTCTTCTTGAATAAAATACGTAACTTCATGTAGAGAAGAGCAGGCCCAATCTCTCTTGAAAGAGATTCCTGTCACAATATATATATATATATATATATATATATATATATATATATATATATATATATATATATATATATATATATATATATATATATATATATATATATATATATATATATATATATATATATATATATATAGTGTTGTGCTTTATTATGCATTTGATGGTTACAAGATATACATGGGTTGATACAAAAATAATAATGCAAAAAGGTGCTTAAAGGTTATATATATATATATATATATATATATATATATATATATATATATATATATATATATATATATATATATATATATATATATATATATATATAAATATATATATATATATATATATATATATATATATATATATATTTATATATATATACATATATATATATGTATACATATATATATATAGAGAGAGAGAGAGAGAGAGAGAGAGAGAGAGAGAGAGAGAGAGAGAGAGAGAGAGAGAGAGAGAGAGAGAGAGAGAGAGAGAGAGAGAGAGAGAGAGAGAGAGAGAGAGAGAGAGAGAGACGTGCCAAAAACACCCAAAGCAGGAAAGGTATCAACAGCAGAACCGAGGCATCCAAAATCAGAGCAACAGTCAGCAAGAAAATAGAAGAAGGCAACACAATAGGGGCGATCAGAATCATCACCAGTGAAGACACAGTTGCCACCAGGGATGCCCATACAGCACAAGCCCTGAGGGAAAAACACCCACCCAGAGCACCTCGTGATGACAGTGTTCCCCTAGTCGGTGTCACCAGAGCAGAACCCCTGTGTGTGCTCGAATCCATGGTGCATAAAGCAGCTTTATCCTTCCCACCAGGATCAGCAGGTGGGTTCACAGGACTACGACCCAACCACATCAAACAAATGCTCAACCCTGCACTGGGAGACATTGCACAGGGCCTCCTGGTGGAACTAACTAGATTCGCCAACACATGTCTAGCTGGCAACATACCAGAAACCATACGGCCTCTCTTTTTTGGCGCTACCCTCTGTGCCCTGAGGAAAAAAGATGGGGGAATCAGACCGATAGCTGTGGGCAATTCACTCCGGCGTCTCGTCGCTAAGGCTGCTGCTAGAGCAGTTAGTCAGGCAGCAGCCGACATGCTGAAGCCAAAACAGCTTGGGTTTGGCATTCCCCAAGGGTGTGAGGCATCGGCTCATGCAGCTAGAGCCTACATTGCCAACATTACGAATGAAAAAGCCCTGATAAAGCTGGACTTCAAAAATGCTTTCAATCTGGTTAGAAGGGATGCAGTACTCAGTGCAGTTCATCGCCTTTTTCCTTCCCTCTACCCGTTTGTAAACTCATGCTATAGCAAGAATCTAACTCTGCTTTTTGGGGAACATGAAATTGAATCACAAGAAGGTGTCCAACAGGGTGACCCCCTTGCTCCTTTTCTTTTCTGCCTAGTTGTCAATGAAGTCACCGATAACCTGTCCAGTGAGCTCAACATTTGGTTTTTGGACGATGGTACTCTAGCCGGCTCCCCAGCCTCACTCTTGGACGACATAAGAATAATTCAGGAGCAAGGAGCAAGCCTAGGCCTCACCCTGAACCCTTCCAAGTGCGAAATAACCTCCACCAACCAGCACATAATAGAGCAAATAAAGGTTGTTTTGCCTGACATTCATACAACCAACCCTGAGGACAGCACACTCCTAGGTGCTCCTCTTGGAAGGAATGCCATCGATGGGGTCCTTAGTAAGAAGATCACTGACCTGAAGAGGATGAACGAGAGGATTGAAGACATCGGTGCTCATGATGCACTTTACCTCATCACCAGATGCTTGTCCCTCCCCGGGCTGACCTACTTTCTAAGATGTTCGCCATCTTTCAACAATATTAAATTAGAAGAGTACGACCGCTTGCTGAAATCAACACTAGAAAAAGCCCTCAATCTTTCCCTCAGCGAATTACAGTGGAAACAGGCCTCCCTTCCTGTCAGACTCGGGGGCCTTGGCGTGCGCACAGCAACACAAATTGCTGTACCAGCGTTCCTGTCCTCTTCAGTGGCGTCTGGCAACTTGGTGAAGGAAATCCTACCTGAGCACCTAGTTCAACAGGCAGGGGTATATGATCCCAGCTTCACAGACTTCACAACCAAATGGGTCTCTCTCGCAGGACCAGCACCCCAACCACCGCCTTCTGAAGCCCATAAACAATCCAGCTGGGATCGCCCCATTGCCGACCAAGAAGCGGCGACTTTGCTAGAAGCTGCGACAACACCACATGACACTGCCCGACTTAGAGCTGTTGCAACTCCCCATGCAGGTGATTTCCTATTAGCAACCCCAATGTCAGCAACCGGCACCCGTCTCACACCGCAGGCCCTCCGAATTGCCGTGGCTCTCCGCCTCGCTGCCCCAATCCACACCGAATACAGGTATATTTGCGGCGAGGCAGAGGCCGACAGATACGGATGGCATGGCCTTCTCTGCCAAAGGACAGGAGGATGGCATGCAAGACATGGCGAGGTCAATGACATTATTAAGAGAAGCCTTACCACAGCCGGTTGTCCAGCAGAGAGAGAGCCCCGTTACCTAATGTCCCGCAACTCTGATGAGCCTGTCGGTCGCCCAGACGGAATCACGGTGAACCCCTGGAAGAATGGTAGACAGTTGGTGTGGGACTACACATGCGTTTCAACTTTAGCCAATACCTATGTTGACTTCAGTGCTACACAAGCAGAAGGAGCTGCCAATCACCGGGAAGCGGCCAAGTCACGTAAATACAGAGACCTTGGGCACCACTACAATTTTGTCCCCATTGCCTCAGAGACACTTGGTGCCTGGGGTAAAAGTGCTGCTAGCTTTTTGAAGGAGTTGGGGTCTAAGCTAATCGAAACAACTAGAGACCCTAGAGCTGCCAGTTTTCTTTTTCAGCGCCTTAGTGTGGCAATCCAGAGAGGAAATGCTCACTGCATCCATGGTTCCTGCCCGCCATCTGAGGAGCTGGAAGAGCTGTACAACTTGTGACAAGCAGCCTTGCACCCTGCATGTAATCAATATTGTAACTTTTTTTTGTGTAATGACATTTTCAAATAAAGTTAGATAAATATACACACATACCAAAAGAATAGGGGTGGTAGGAGAAGAAAATATCAAAGTGTTCAGTGAGGATCCACAAGGTCTTCTCTGAGTACTCTTTATTTTCTTCTCCGAGGCTATGGGTCCCTACACTTGCACCAGTGGTGGTACCCTTTCTAGGGACGAAAAATGCAGACTGACCCCTCACTCATCTGGTGCCTTCGGGAAGTGGAGATGTTTGAGATATATATCTCGAACTATCTATTTCTTTGTAAGGTCTGATGGTGTAGTGGGTTAAAGCATACTAGTTATGCCAGCTACTGGAAGGTGGTTGTGCTTTCTGGGTTCGAGTCCCACTGGTGGGTGTTGTCCAATGATTGTTAATCTTCACTTGTGGTTTATGCAAGTATAGGCTTATAAGCTGGACACGAGTTCTCTCACATTGACAGTGGCTTGACGAGAAATGCAGACTGACCCCTCACTCATCTGGTGCCTTCTGGAAGTGGAGATGTTTGAGATATATATCTCGAACTATCTACTTCTTTGTAAGGTCTGATGGTGTAGTGGGTTAAAGCATACTAGTTATGCCAGCTACTGGAAGGTGGTTGTGCTTTCTGGGTTCGAGTCCCACTGGTGGGTGTTGTCCAAAGATTGTTAATCTTCACTTGTGGTTTATGCAAGTATAGGCTTATAAGCTGGACACGAGTTCTCTCACATTGACAGTGGCTTGACGAAAAATGCAGACTGACCCCTCACTCATCTGGTGCCTTCGGGAAGTGGAGATGTTTGAGATATATATCTCGAACTATCTACTTCTTTGTAAGGTCTGATGGTGTAGTGGGTTAAAGCATACTAGTTATGCCAGCTACTGGAAGGTGGTTGTGCTTTCTGGGTTC
Source organism: Procambarus clarkii (assembly GCF_040958095.1). Classification (NCBI taxonomy): domain Eukaryota; kingdom Metazoa; phylum Arthropoda; class Malacostraca; order Decapoda; family Cambaridae; genus Procambarus; species Procambarus clarkii. The sequence continues at coordinate 28,056,693 of NC_091191.1, forward strand.
GAGTCCCACTGGTGGGTGTTGTCCAAAGATTGTTAATCTTCACTTGTGGTTTATGCAAGTATAGGCTTATAAGCTGGACACGAGTTCTCTCACATTGACAGTGGCTTGACGAAAAATGCAGACTGACCCCTCACTCATCTGGTGCCTTCGGGAAGTGGAGATGTTTGAGATATATATCTCGAACTATCTACTTCTTTGTAAGGTCTGATGGTGTAGTGGGTTAAAGCATACTAGTTATGCCAGCTACTGGAAGGTGGTTGTGCTTTCTGGGTTCGAGTCCCACTGGTGGGTGTTGTCCAAAGATTGTTAATCTTCACTTGTGGTTTATGCAAGTATAGGCTTATAAGCTGGACACGAGTTCTCTCACATTGACAGTGGCTTGACGAAAAATGCAGACTGACCCCTCACTCATCTGGTGCCTTCGGGAAGTGGAGATGTTTGAGATATATATCTCGAACTACCTACTTCTTTGTAAGGTCTGATGGTGTAGTGGGTTAAAGCATACTAGTTATGCCAGCTACTGGAAGGTGGTTGTGCTTTCTGGGTTCGAGTCCCACTGGTGGGTGTTGTCCAAAGATTGTTAATCTTCACTTGTGGTTTATGCAAGTATAGGCTTATAAGCTGGACACGAGTTCTCTCACATTGACAGTGGCTTGACGAAAAATGCAGACTGACCCCTCACTCATCTGGTGCCTTCGGGAAGTGGAGATGTTTGAGATATATATCTCGAACTATCTATTTCTTTGTAAGGTCTGATGGTGTAGTGGGTTAAAGCATACAAGTTATGCCAGCTACTGGAAGCTGGTTGTGCTTTCTGGGTTCGAGTCCCACTGGTGGGTGTTGTCCAAAGATTGTTAATCTTCACTTGTGGTTAATGCAAGTATAGGCTTATAAGCTGGACACGAGTTCTCTCACATTGACAGTGGCTTGACGAAAAATGCAGACTGACCCCTCATTCATCTGGTGCCTTCGGGAAGTGGAGATGTTTGAGATATATATCTCGAACTATCTACTTCTTTGTAAGGTCTGATGGTGTAGTGGGTTAAAGCATACTAGTTATGCCAGCTACTGGAAGGTGGTTGTGCTTTCTGGGTTCGAGTCCCACTGGTGGGTGTTGTCCAAAGATTGTTAATCTTCACTTGTGGTTTATGCAAGTATAGGCTTATAAGCTGGACACGAGTTCTCTCACATTGACAGTGGCTTGACGAAAAATGCAGACTGACCCCTCACTCATCTGGTGCCTTCGGGAAGTGGAGATGTTTGAGATATATATCTCGAACTACCTACTTCTTTGTAAGGTCTGATGGTGTAGTGGGTTAAAGCATACTAGTTATGCCAGCTACTGGAAGGTGGTTGTGCTTTCTGGGTTCGAGTCCCACTGGTGGGTGTTGTCCAAAGATTGTTAATCTTCACTTGTGGTTTATGCAAGTATAGGCTTATAAGCTGGACACGAGTTCTCTCACATTGACAGTGGCTTGACGAAAAATGCAGACTGACCCCTCACTCATCTGGTGCCTTCGGGAAGTGGAGATGTTTGAGATATATATCTCGAACTATCTACTTCTTTGTAAGGTCTGATGGTGTAGTGGGTTAAAGCATACTAGTTATGCCAGCTACTGGAAGGTGGTTGTGCTTTCTGGGTTCGAGTCCCACTGGTGGGTGTTGTCCAAAGATTGTTAATCTTCACTTGTGGTTTATGCAAGTATAGGCTTATAAGCTGGACACGAGTTCTCTCACATTGACAGTGGCTTGATGAAAAATGCAGACTGACCCCTCACTCATCTGGTGCCTTCGGGAAGTGGAGATGTTTGAGATATATATCTCGAACTACCTACTTCTTTGTAAGGTCTGATGGTGTAGTGGGTTAAAGCATACTAGTTATGCCAGCTACTGGAAGGTGGTTGTGCTTTCTGGGTTCGAGTCCCACTGGTGGGTGTTGTCCAAAGATTGTTAATCTTCACTTGTGGTTTATGCAAGTATAGGCTTATAAGCTGGACACGAGTTCTCTCACATTGACAGTGGCTTGATGAAAAATGCAGACTGACCCCTCACTCATCTGGTGCCTTCGGGAAGTGGAGATGTTTGAGATATATATCTCGAACTATCTACTTCTTTGTAAGGTCTGATGGTGTAGTGGGTTAAAGCATACTAGTTATGCCAGCTACTGGAAGGTGGTTGTGCTTTCTGGGTTCGAGTCCCACTGGTGGGTGTTGTCTAAAGATTGTTAATCTTCACTTGTGGTTTATGCAAGTATAGGCTTATATATATATATATATATATATATATATATATATATATATATATATATATATATATATATATATATATATATATATATATATATATATATATTGGTAGCAGTCTTTCTTGTAAACGTATGTTGTTAAATATGACCGAAAAAGTAAAATTAATAATTCTAACACGAATTTTCTCAATATTTCTTATGTTTCTTTTTACTGTCGATGGTAATAGAAAAATCAATTCTCCAAAATTCATTTTTATGTCTAGTCTGACGTGACGCTTGAACGCGTTTCGTAATAACGTATTACATTATCAAAGACTGTAGTTTACACACACACAACTGTAACCTGAAAACACTTAACAGAGTTTTACTAATTCTGACGCTAAACAGCTTTTCTTATATACTCGCATTTGGGTGAAGTGATATGTTGAAACAGTTTTGGATGAGGTGAACAAACTTTTGATCAACACATGACAGAACATGGTGCAATGGGTATAAATTGGATAAGTGAAAGGGAAGAATGGAAGTAACTGCAAAGGGCCTATTAGCCTATACTTCCTCTTGATGCTTCTATATTGGTACGGAGTCTTGAAGTGAGTAGAATATAGTTGTGCATTAATTGGCTGATTGTGCATTAATTGCCAATTAATCTTTGGGGTGTATAAATACTCTGAAATTACCCTCTCTTTTTAAGGGTCTGAGCGTGGTGCAGTGGGTTAAAGGCGTACCTGTTATGCCAGTTGCTGGAAGGCTTCTGTGCTGGCTAGGGTTTGAGTCTCCTGGTGGGAAAGTGTTCTAAAGTTGTATAACTTCACTTGCGCGTTTAGGCAAGTTGTGCATCAAGCATAGACACAGATTTCTCCCATATTAACAGGGACTTGATGAAAAACGTAAAAGTGACCCCTCACTTGCTCTAGTTGCCCTTGGGAGGTGGTAATCTTTGGGGTGTATAAATACTCCGAAATTACCATCTCTTTTAAGGGTCTGAGCGTGGTGCAGTGGGTTAAAGGCGTACCTGTTATGCCAGTTGCTGGAAGGCTTCTGTGCTGGCTAGAGTTCGAGTCTCCTGGTGGGAAAGTGTTCTAAAGTTGTGTATATTTATATATATATATATATATATATATATATATATATATATATATAAATAATATATATATATACACATCTGTATCCAGGCTACGGAAAGACAACGAAGCACCAGGTGTGTCGTCCAACACAAACTAATTAGCAACTTGGGCAGGTATACAGGTGTGAGCAACGCCGACGAGAACGGGGAGGGGGAAGGGGTGGTTGAGGGGTGGAAGCTGTAGCTCAAGCTTGGACCCAAGTTATAGCTGTGCCGGCGGCGGCTGACTGATTTGAGAGGAATAAAAATCTTAGCCTCCGGGCTCCCTGGAGGTGCCCTCCACCAGCACAAATTCGGAGGGGAAAATATGGCCGCGGAATTATTGGTATTTCTCTTCGTGTCAGTACAGAGATAAAACAGGACGATATGTAGCTGTCATTTAGGTGGGCTTCGCAGTTGCCATGATCGACTCACATACAATGCTTATGGGCACTAGGGAGAAGCGAAGCGTGCGTTATTATACTGAAGTCAAGATATTAGATCATCAGCTCGTTACATATGCACTTTTGCTGACGAAGGCGCCTAGATGCCGTATATCTGGGCGAGTGCGTGTGTGTGTGTGTGTGTGTGTGTACTCACCTAGTTGTACTCACCTAGTTGTGTTTGCGGGGGTTGAGCTCTGGCTCTTTGGTCCCGCCTCTCAACCGTCAATCAACAGGTGTACAGATTCATGAGCCTATCGGGCTCTGTCATATCTACACTTGAAACTGTGTATGGAGTCAGCCTCCACCACATCACTTCCTAATGCATTCCATTTGTCAACCACTCTGACACTAAAAAAGTTCTTTCTAATATCTCTGTGGCTCATTTGGGCACTCAGTTTCCACCTGTGTCCCCTTGTGCGTGTTCCCCTTGTGTTAAATAGACTGTCTTTATCTACCCTATCAATCCCCTTCAGAATCTTGAATGTGGTGATCATGTCCCCCCTAACTCTTCTGTCTTCCAGCGAAGTGAGGTTTAATTCCCGGAGTCTCTCCTCGTAGCTCATACCTCTCAGCTCGGGTACTAGTCTGGTGGCAACACTAAATACCTAATGATTATGGACAAATTTCAATGAAGTTGATCATGTGAGTCGAGCTGGGGTCAGACGAGTCATGCTGGGGTCAGACGAGTCATGCTAGGGTCATAAGAGTCCTGCTGGGGTCAGAAGAGTCAAGCTGGGGTCACACGATTCATGCTGGGGTCAGACTAATCATGATGGGGTCAAACGAGTCATGCTGTGGTCTGGCGAGTCATGATGGGGTCACACGAGTCATTCTGTGGTCACACGAGTCATGCTGTGGTCTGGCGAGTCATGATGTGGTCACATGAGTCATGCTGTGGTCTGGCGAGTCATGATGGGGTCACATGAGTCATGCTGTGGTCACACGAGTCATGCTGTGGTCTGGCGAGTCATGATGGGGTCACACGAGTCATTCTGTGGTCACACGAGTCATGCTGTGGTCTGGCGAGTCATGATGGGGTCACACGAGTCATTCTGTGGTCACACGAGTCATGCTGTGGTCTGGCGAGTCATGATGGGGTCACATGAGTCATGCTGTGGTCTGGCGAGTCATGCTGTGGTCACATGAGTCATGCTGTGGTCTGGCGAGTCATGATGGGGTCACATGAGTCATGCTGTGGTCACACGAGTCATGCTGTGGTCTGGCGAGTCATGATGGGGTCACACGAGTCATGCTGTGGTCTGGCGAGTCATGATGGGGTCACACGAGTCATGCTGTGGTCACACGAGTCATGCTGTGGTCTGGCGAGTCATGATGGGGTCACATGAGTCATGCTGTGGTCACACGAGTCATGCTGTGGTCTGGCGAGTCATGATGGGGTCACATGAGTCATGCTGTGGTCTGGCGAGTCATGATGGGGTCACATGAGTCATGCTGTGGTCACACGAGTCATGCTGTGGTCTGGCGAGTCATGATGGGGTCACACGAGTCATGCTGTGGTCTGGCGAGTCATGATGGGGTCACATGAGTCATGCTGTGGTCACACGAGTCATGCTGTGGTCTGGCGAGTCATGATGGGGTCACACGTGTCATGTGTATGTGTGTATTCACCTAGTTGTATTTGCGGGGGTTGAACTTTGCTCTTTGGGACGCCTCTCAACTGTCAATCATATTGTAACGGGGGGTGGGGGAAATAGCTCTATCTTGTCCATTATTCCAACCCCCCAGTTAACTAACGAGGTCGGGGAAAACAGCTTTCTCTAGTCCGTTATCCCGTCCCCAGTTAGCTAACTATTCTAGAGCACCTCCAGAGTTCCTACGGCAACCTCTCTCGTTCAACACCTTGTAACCTAGGTATTTGACTACCTAGGTGCTAAGACTACAAGGCGCAGTAACTTGATCAGCTACCCGAAACCCTAGAGAGAACTCTAGAATACATTTCTCTGCCACAAACGTATAAGAGACACGAAAGGAAAGAGAAGACTAGTGAAGTAATTAGTGAAGGTGTGGGGTGAGAGAGGTAGAGAGGTGGGAGGAGCGAGGAGGGTCATTAGTTGAAAGTGAGAGTCTGGAGAGGGGTGGAGGGAGAGTAGTAGATAGGTAGAAGTAGAAAAGTAGATAGTAGAAGTAGAAGAGTAGATAGTAGAAGAAGAAATGCTGCCACCATCCATTCTAGACCATTACATACAAGACAAGGAATGGAACTTGTCTGTATCAAAATATTCTCAAAAGATGTTATTACCATGTATCAACTCCAAACATGTACTCATTAATATCATGAACCAGTAACCACAGAGGCTTTCTCACCTCAACTCAAAAACTCTAGGGAACCAAGTTAAAGGCAATTTAACAAATAAATTCAATTATATTTCACATGATAACTATCATAATTTAAGCAATTCAAATGTTCAAGATTTATATGCAAAGTGAGTCATCAGCCAAGAATTTGAGAACCCTACAACTGACTGCCCCTGATCATCACACAACATATGTAAACACGACCAAGTCACCTTAATGCTCAACTCACCAAGTGTCTGCCTATAGCTGGATTGAGAGGGGGGGGGGGTCTGTAGTTGACAGAGACTGTCCCGCCCTGCCGGCCGACAGCCTCCCTGCTAGGCCGTCTTCTCTCCTCTGCTGGCTGCTGTTCTTCTCGTATTGCTAATGCTCTCGAATCGATAGCTCTCCGAGTATATATTGGGGAACCTAGTAACTAACTCCGCCCACAAGTAGACAGCCTCAGGCACTCTACCAAGCCACTCCTTAAACGTCGGCATGTTTGAAGGCTACCAGACTCCAATTATAAGATTAGCAGAAGCAAGTTGAAATTCGCATGATCTGACCTCAGGTCACTTGGTGGTCATTAACTCTTAGAGGTGTGAGATTCAGGCCGCCAGAATGGCGCCTGTCAAATCCTTGTCTGTGACTCCTGAATCTCTATGTATTAAATAAAACTAAACCAAACACTTTTACAGTGTTACAAATCAACTGTTTATTAACTACTCCTTTTTTGTCCATACCACACACACACACACCTCAGGAAGAAGCCCGTGACAGCTGACTAACTCCCACGTACCTATTTACTGCTAGGTAACAGGGGCACTCAGGGGGAAAGAAACTTTGATCATTTGTTTCTGCCTGGTGCGGGAATCGAACCCGCGCCACAGAACTACGAGTCCTGCGCGCTATCCACCAGGTTACCAGGCCCCCGCACTATCCACCAGGTGTGTGTGTGTGTGTGTATACTCACCTATTTGTGTCTGCAGGATCGAGCATTGACTTTTGGATCTTGCCTTTCTAGCCATTGGTTGTTTACAGCAATGACTCCGGTCCTATTTCCCTATCATACCTAGTTTTAAAATTATGAATAGTATTTGCTTACACAACCTGTTCCCCAAGTGCATTCCATTTTTCCACTACTCTCACGCTAAAAGAAAACTTTCTAACATCTCTGTGACTCATCTGAGTTTTCAGCTTCAACCCATGTCTCCCAGTTCTGTTACTATTCCGTGTGAACATTTCGTCTATGTCCACTCTGTCAGTCCCCCTGAGTATTTTGTACGTTCCTATCATGTCCCCCCCTCTCTCTTCTTGTTTCTAGTGTCGTAAGGCTCAATTCATACCCCAGGCGCTTTTCATACCCCATCCCTCGTAACGCTGGGGCGAGTCTCGTTGCAAACTTCTGATCCTTTTCGAGTTTCCTATTGTGTTTCTTTAGGTGGGGACTCCATGATGGGGCTGCATTCTCTAAGACTGGCCTCACTTAAGCATTGTAAAGCACCCTAAATGACTCCCTACTTAGGTTTCTGAATGATGTTCTAATTTTTCCCAGTGTAGAGTACGCTGCTGTCGATATCCTATTTATATGTGCCTCAGGAGTTAGATTAGGTTTTACGTCCACGCCCAAGTCTCTTTCACGTGTCGTCACAGGTAGGCTGTTTCCCTTCATTGTGTACTGACCCTTTGGTCTCCTATCACCTAGTCCGATTTCCATAACTTTACATTTGCTCGTGTTGAACTCCAGTAGCAATCTGGCCATCTCTGCAACCTGTTCAAGTCCTCTTGAAGGCTCCTACAATCCTCATCTGTCACAACTCTTCTCATCAACTTAGCGTCATCCGCGACATCGACATGTAGGATTCTACTCCTGTAAACATGTCGTTAACGTATATTGAAAATAGAATTGGTCCCAGCACCGATCCTTGAGGTACTCCACTCGTTACTGTTCGCCAGTCCGATTTCTCGCCCTTTACCGTAACCCTCCTTCCTGTTAGGAATTTCCTTACCATGCTAGGGCCTGTCCGCTCACTCCCGCCTGCCTCTCATGTTTGAATAGCAGTCTCATGTGTGGTACTGTATCAAAGGCTTTTTGCCAGTCCAGAAATATGCAGTCTACCCAACCTTCTTTGCCTTATCCTCGTTATTCTATCATAGAATTCCCAAAGGTTTGTTAGGTAAGATTTCCCTTTCCAGAACCCATGTTGACGTTTGTTAACAAACCTAATGTTCTCTAGGTGTGCAACCAGTCTAACCTTCTTGAGGTTATCTTGAGATGATTTCGGGGCTTTTTTTTAGTGTCCCCACGGCCCGGTCCTCGACCAGGCCTCCACCCCCAGGAAGCAGCCCGTGACAGCTGACTAACACCCAGGTACCTATTTACTGCTAGGTAACAGGGGCATTCAGGGTGAAAGAAACTTTGCCCATTTGTTTCTGCCTCGTGCGGGAATCGAACCCGCGCCACAGAATCACGAGTCCTGCGCGCTATCCACCAGGCTACGAGGCCCCTAGCTTAGTCTTTAGTCACCTTAGCTTAATCTTTCAAGTATTTTACAGGGGGTGCTTGTTAGTGATACGGGTCTGTCGTTAAGTGCTTCCTCCCTATCACCTTTCTTGAAAATCGGTGCAACATTTGCCTTCTTCCAGCAATCGGGCAATTCTCCCAACAAACGTGTTTCATTAAAGATCCTTGCCAGAGGCATGCTGAGGACCTGCTCTGCCTCTTTTAGTATCCACGGTGATACTTTGGTACAACAGCTTTAGTTGCATCCAGTGTTGTCAACTATTTCATTACCTCCTCTGCTGTCACCTCTATACCTGATAGTCTTTTATCTAGGGTAATCTGTTCTAACAATGGGAGCTGCTCAGGCTCGGTTGTGAACACTCCATGGAAACTTGCATTTAGTGCTTTGCAGATTTCTTTGTCACTTTCTGTATATGCCCCTTCTGTTTTTCTTGTTCTTGTCATTGGTTGTTCACCGACATTTTCTTCTTTTATGGCTATGTAGTAATTTAGGTTGCTTTTTCGCATTGATCGCAATATCGTTCTCATAATTTCTTTCCGATGCTCGTCTTATGTTAATGTAATCGTTCCTAGCTCTGTTGCATCTGATCCTGTTGTCCTCTCTCCTTTGTCTTCTGTACTTCCTCCACTCCCGCCTGCTGGCCATTTTTGCTTCCTGACACTGTCTATTATACCATAGGTTATTATAATTCCTCTTACTTTTTTCCTTTACTGTTGGTACAAATGTCTCTTCGGCCTCCTGGCATTTTCATGTGACTAGGTTCATCATATCTTGGACTGTTTTTGCAGGCGAGTAGTCACAATAACGTGGCTAACGTATGTTGACCAGACCACACACTAGAAGGTGAAGGGACGACGACGTTTCGGTCCGTCCTGGACCATTCTCAAGTGGATGGACTGTTTTTCCTCTAATTTCTTCCTGCCACTGCACTTCTCCCAGATAGTCCCTTATCCTCCTGTATTTCCCCTTTCCTGTAGTCAACTCTCCTTTCCCAGACCTCTTGTCCCTTGGTCACAAGTTTGAGTTCCATCTTGTAGTCAAAGACTAGGACACAATGATCCCTGGCCCGTAGAGGTCTTTCATGTTCCAAATTCTCCAAACTGTGTACTCACCTAGTTGTACCCACCTAGTTGTGCTAGCGGGGGTTGAGCTCTGGCTCTTTCGTCCCGCCTCTCAACCGTCAATCAACAGGTGTACAGGTTTCTGAGCCTATTGGCCGCTATCATATCTACACTTGAAACTGTGTATAGAGTCAGCCTCTACCACATTACTTCCTAATGCATTCCATTTGTCAACCACTCTGACACTAAAAAAGTTCTTTCTAATATCTCTGTGGCTCATTTGGGCACTCAGTTTCCATCTGTGTCCCCTAGTGCGTGTGCCCCTTGTGTTAAATAGCCTGTCTTTATCAACCCTGTCGATTCCCCTGAGAATCTTGAAGGTGGTGATCCTTACCCCACTAACTCTTCTGTCTTCCAACGAAGTGAGGTTTAATTCCCCTAGTCTCTCCTCGTAGCTCATACCTCTCAGTTCGGGTACTAGTCTGGTGGCAAACCTTTGAACCTTTTCCAGTTTAGTCTTATGCTTGATTAGATATGGACTCCATGCTGGAGCCGCATACTCCAGGATTGATCTGACATATGTGGTATATAATGTTCTGAAAGATTCCTTACACAAGTTTCTAAAGGCCGTTCTTATGTTAGCCAACCTGGCATATGCTGCTGATGTTATCCTCTTGATATGAGCATCAGGGGACAGGTCTGGCGTGATATCAACCCCCAGGTCTTTCTCTCTGACTCTTGAAGTATCTCATCTCCCAAATGATACCTTCTATCTGGTCTCCTGCTTCCTACCCCTATCTTTATTACCTTACATTTGCTTGGGTTAAACTCTAACATCCATTTGTTCGACCATTCCTGCAGCTTGTCCAGGTCTTCTTGAAGCCTCAAGCTGTCCTCCTCTGTCTTAATCCTTCTCATAATTTTGGCGTCGTCAGCAAACATTGAGAGGAATGAGTTTATACCCTCTGGGAGATCATTTACGTATATCAGAAACAGGATAGGTCAAAGCACAGAGCCCTGTGGGACTCCACTGGTGACTTCACGCCATTCTGAGGTCTCTCCCCTCACTGTAACTCTCTGCTTCCCATTGCTTAGGTACTCCCTTATCCACTGGAGCGCCTTACCAGTTACTCCTGCCTGTTTCTCCAGCTTATGCATTAACATTTTATGGGGTACTGTGTCAAAGGCTTTCCGACAGTCCAAAAAAATGCAGTCCGCCCATCCTTCTCTTTCTTGCTTAGTCTTTGTCACCTGATCATATAATTCTATCAAGCCTGTAAGGCAAGATTTACCCTCCCTGAACCCATGTTGATGGGTTGTCACAAAGTCTCTTCCTTCCAGATGTGTTACTAGGTTTTTTCTCACAATTTTCTCCATCACCTTGCATGGTATACAAGTTAAGGACACTGGCCTGTAGTTCAGTGCCTCTTGTCTGTCACCCTTTTTGTATATTGGGACTACATTAGCAGTCTTCCATATTTCTGGTAGGTCTCCCGTTTCCAGTGACCTACTATACACTATGGAGAGTGGCAAGCAAAGTGCTTCTGCGCACTCTTTCAATACCCATGGTGAGATTCCGTCCGGCCCAACAGCTTTTCTCACATCCAACTCTAATAGGTACTTCTTGACCTCATCTCTTGTAATTTCAAACCTTTCCAAGGTCACCTGGTTTGCTGCCACCTCTCCTAGCGCCGTGACTTCTCCCTGTTCTATTGTAAAGACCTGGAAACCTTTGTTGAGTTCTTCAGACACCTCTTTGTCATTCTCTGTGTACCTGTCCTCCCCCACCCTAAGTTTCATCACCTGTTCCTTCACTGTTGTCTTCCTCCTGATGTGACTGTGTAGTAGCTTTGGTTCGGTCTTGGCTTTATTAGCTATATCATTTTCATACCTTTTCTCAGCTGCTCTTCTCACACTAACATACTCGTTCCTGGTTCTCTGGTATCTCTCTCTACTTTCTGGTGTTCTGTTATTACGGAAGTTCCTCCATGCCCTTTTGTTCAGCTCCTTTGCTTTCATACATTCCCTATTAAACCACGGATTCTTCCTTTGCTTCTCTGTTTTTTCCTGTCGGGCTGGGACAAACCTGCTGACAGCCTCCTGACATTTTTGGGTGACATAGTCCATCATGTCTTGTACGGACTTGGTTCCGAGTTCTGTGTCTCAATGTATATCCCATAGGAATTTATTCGTCTCCTCATAGTTTCCCTTTCGGTACGTCAGCCCTCTGTTTCCCAGTTCTTTTTTGGGGGTGATAATTCCTAGTTCAACCAGGTACTCAATGCTCAATACACTATGATCACTCATTCCCAAGGGGGCTTCCAACTTAACTTCCCTTACATCCGACTCATTTAGGGTAAATATCAGATCAAGCAAGGCTGGTTCATCCCCTCCTCTCATTCTTGTCGGTCCCTTGACGTGTTGACTTACAAAGTTTCTCGTTGCCACATCCAGCAGCTTAGCTCTTCATGTGTCTGGGCCTCCATGTGGGTCTCTGGTAACACAATCTATCTTCCCATGGTTTAAGTCTCCCATGATTAGTAGCCTGGATCCGTTCCTGCTAGCCACAGAAGCTGCTCACTCTATTATATTGATGGTGGCCAAGTTGTTTCTATCATATTCCTGTCTGGGTCTTCTGACATTCGGTGGGGGTTATATATGACTACTACTATAATTTTCTGTCCTCCAGTTGCTATGGTGCCTGATATGTAGTCACTGAAACCTTCACAGTTCTGAATTACCATCTCATCGAAACTCCAACCTTCTCTTAGTAGCAAAGCTACACCACCTCCTCCTCTCCCTTCTCTCTCTTTTCTCACTACATAGTAGCCCTGTGGAAACACTGCGTTTGTTATAGTTTTCGTTAGCTTTGTTTCTGTGAGTGCTATTATGTCTGGGTTTTCTTCTAGTGCCCATTCTCCGAGTTCACTTGTTTTATTTGTAATCCCATCTATGTTAGTGTACATCGCCTTGAAGCTCACTTTCTTCTGTTCATTTTCATGTTCCTTTCTAGGCGAGCATTCTGCTGGTGTGGGAAGCTGTTCCGTGGGTGAGATGATCTGTGAGGTGGTTTGCAGGGTCTCAGAGGATTATGGGGTGGGGGGTGGGGGTTTAAGGGAAGGGGGGACAGGTAGGGTGTGGGTTAAGGAGATAGGGGGGACATGGATACTGGGTGAGGGGGGGAGGAGGGATAGGGGGGGTATGGGATGAAGGGGGAGGGAAGACAGGGGGGAAAGGTGGGAGGGGGGACATGACGGGAATAGGGAAGGGGTGACAGGGTCAGAATGGGGTGAGGGGGGGGGAAGGGGGGTTGGCTGGGGCAGTTAGGGTGAGGGGAAGGGGGGTTTCTATGTGTGTGTGTGTGTGTGTGTGTGTGTGTGTGTGTGTTGTGTATGAAACAAATAGTAGAAACAATTGATTGACAGTTGAGAGGCGGGCCGAAAGAGCAGAGCTCAACCCCAGCTAGTACAATTAGATGAATAAAACTAGGTGAACACACACACACACACACACACACACACACACACACACACACACACACACACACACACACACACACACACACACACACACACACACACAGGCGCTGTGGCGCGGGTTCGATTCCCGCACGAGGCAGAAACAAATGGGCAAAGTTTCTTTCACCCTAAGTGCCCCTGTTACCTAGCAGTAAATAGGTACCTGGGAGTTAGTCAGCTGTCACGGGCTGCTTCCTGGGGTGTGTGTGTGTGTGTGTGGTGTAGGGGGAAAAAAAAAAAGTAGTTAGTAAACAGTTGATTGACAGTTGAGAGGCGGGCCGAAAGAGCAAAGCTCATCCCCCGCAAAAACACAACTAGTAAAGACAACTAGTAAACACACACACACACACACACACACACACACACACACACACACACACACACATTGGCGCCTTGTGGCTAAGTGGACAGCACGCTGAATAGGTAGTCCTGTGGACCGAGGTTCAATTCCCGGAGCCGCCGGAAACAAATGGAGGAAGCCTCCATTTGTTTCCGCCGGAAACCGCCGGAAACAAATGGGCAGAGTTTCTTTCATCCTGATGCCACTGTTATCTAGCAGTAAATAGGTACCTGGGAGTTAGACAGCTGTTACAGGCTGCTTCTTGGGGGGGGGGGGAGAAAGGAAGGTGAGTTTGTGTGTGTGTGTGGAAAAAAATTGATTGATTGACAGGTTAGAGGCGGCCCGAAAGAACCAGAGCTCAAACCCCCGCAAGCACAATTAGGTGAGTACAACTAGGCGAATACGGAGACAGAAGAGCCCGCGGTCGAGCGGAGAGAGCTCGGAAGTTGTAGTAGTGAGGGGCCGGGTTCGATTCCCGCTCGAGAGAGAAACAAATGAGCAGAGGTGCTTTAACTTGATCCTCCGGTTCACCTAGCAGCAAATACCTATCAATGAGCTTACCTATTAGGTAAGCACAAATTGGTAAACACACAAATGTGTACATTTACCTGAGGGCCTCGACGACGACAGGAAGCCGGCGGCTTGTCAAATGTTCTCAAAGAATATGAATAACAACAAACACTGAAGACACAGTAATTATTCATACCTCAGGCACCTTCATTTGGGAGAACATATTACGTATCAAATACTTACCTTATATAACAATAACGATACTAATCACATAATAAATACTTATATAAAAAATGTGTTATTCACGCAACATTAGCCCAGTAAACGTACAATAATCCAGGTAAACCCAACACAGCTGTCAGTAACAGATCCAGAGAAGGTTTTTCAAAACTCGTTCACGACACACACTTCGGCACAATATTCAAGCAAAATCTAATTATATAACTTAATCACATTTCTACCGGGCCTGGGAGCTGGCTGGTCTACCGTCTAGGCCTCCTCCTCCTCCTCCTCCTCCTCGGGAAGAGCAGGAAGGTAAAAGTTTGTCTCATTAATTCAGCAAGTTATGAGGCGCTGAGGGACACATATGATGGTCCAAAATTGGAGAGTAACTGACGCCGAGCTCGTGAGGTGGGACATTCGATTATGTGTATTTAATTTGTACTTTATGTAATTTTGAGTGTGTGTGTGTGTGTGTGTGTGTGTGTGTGTGTGTGTGTGTGTGTGTGTGTGTGTGTGTGTGTGTGTGTGTGTGTGTGTGTGTGTGTGTGTGTGTGTGTACTCACCTAGTTGTGTCTGCAGGATCGAGCATTGACTCTTGGATCCCGCCTTTCGAGCATCGGTTGTTTACAGCAATGACTCCTGTCCTATTTCCCTATCATACCTGGTTTTAAAATTATGAATAGTATTTGCTTCCACAACCTGTTCCTGAAGTGCATTCCATTTCCCCACTACTCTCACGCTAAAAGAAAACTTCCTAACATCTCTGTGACTCATCTGAGTTTCAAGCTTCCATCCATGTCCTCTCGTTCTGTTACTATTCCGTGTGAACATTTCGTCTATGTCCACTCTGTCAATTCCTCTGAGTATCTTATACGTTCCTATCATGTCCCCCCTCTCCCTTCTTCTTTCTAGTGTCGTAAGGCACAGTTCCCTCAGGCGCTCTTCATACCCCATCCCTCGTAGCTCTGGGACGAGTCTCGTTGCAAACCTCTGAACCTTTTCCAGTTTCATTATACGCTTCTTCAGATGGGGACTCCATGATGAGGCGGCATACTCTAAGACTGGCCTTACGTAGGCAGTGTAAAGCGCCCTAAATGCCTCCTTACTTAGGTTTCTGAATGATGTTCTAACTTTTGCCAGTGTAGAGTACGCTGCTGTCGTTATCCTATTAATATGTGCCTCAGGAGATAGATTAGGTGTTACGTCCACCCCCAGGTCTCTTTCACGCGTCGTTACAGGTAGGCTGTTCCCCTTCATTGTGTACTGTCCCTTTGGTCTCCTATCTCCTAGTCCCATTTCCATAACTTTACATTTGCTCGTGTTGAATTCTAGTAGCCATTTCTCTGACCATCTCTGCAATCTGTTCAGGTCCTCTTGGAGGATCCTGCAATCCTCATCTGTCAACAACTCTGTGTGTGTGTGTGTGTGTGTGTGTGTGTGTGTGTGTGTGTGTGTGTGTGTGTGTGTGTGTGTGTGTGTGTGTGTGTGTGTGTGTGTGTATGTGTGTGTGTGTGTGTGTGTGTGTGTGTGTGTGTGTGTGTGTGTGTGTGTGTGTGTGTGTGTGTGTGTGTGTGTGTGTGTGTGTATGTGTGTGTGTGTGTGTGTACCTCACTTAGTTGTGCTTGCGGGGGTTGAGCTTTGGCTCTTTGGTCCCGCCTCTCAACGGTCAATTAACTGATGTACAGGTTCCTGATCCTACTGGCCTCTATCATATCTACATTAAAAGCTATGTATGGAGTCAGCCTCCACCACATCACTTCCTAATGCATTCCATTTGTCAACCACTCTGACACTAAAAACGTTCTTTCTAATATCTCTGTGGCTCATTTGGGCACTCAGTTTCCACCTGTGTCCCCTAGTGCGTGTGCTCCTTGTGTTAAATAATCTCTCTTTATCTACCCTATCAATTCCTTTGAGAATCTTGTATGTGGTGATCGTGTCCCCTCTAACTCTTCTGTCTCTCAGTGACGTGAGGTTTAATTCCCGTAGTCTCTCCTCGTAGCTCATATCCCTCAGTTCGGGTATTAGTCTGGTGGCAAACCTTTGAACCTTTTCCAGTTTAGTCTTATGCTTGACTAGATATGGACTCCATGCTGGAGCCGCATTCTCCAGGATTGGTCGTGTGTGTGTGTATGTGTGTGTGTGTCTGTGTATGTGTGTGTGTGTGTGTGTGTGTGTGTGTGTGTGTGTGTGTGTGTGTGTGTGTGTGTGTGTGTGTGTGTGTGTGTGTGTGTGTGTGTGTGTGTGTACTCACCTAGTTGTACTCACCAAGTTGTGCTTGCGGGGGTTGAGCTCTGACTCTTTGGTCCCGCCTCTCAACCGTCAATCAACAGGTGTACAGGTTCCTGAGCCTATTGGGCTCTATCATATCTACACTTGAAACTGTGTATGGAGTCAGCCTCCACCACATTGCTTCCTAATGCATTCCATTTGTCAACCACTCTGACACTAAAAACGTTCTTTCTAATATCTCTGTGGCTCATTTGGGCACTCAGTTTCCACCTGTGTCCCCTAGTGCGTGTGCCCCTTGTGTTAAATAGCCTGTCTTTATCAACCCTGTCGATTTCCTTGAGAATCTTGAATGTGGTGATCATGTCCCCCTTAACTCTTCTGTCTTCCAACGAAGTGAGGTTCAATTCCCGTAGTCTCACCTCGTAGCTCATACCTCTCAGCTCGGGTACTAGTCTGGTGGCAAACCTTTGAACCTTTTCCAGTTTAGTCTTATGCTTGACTAGATATGGACTCCATGCTGGAGCCGCATACTCCAGGATTGGTCTGACATATGTGGTATATAATGTTCTGAAAGATTCCTTACACAAGTTTTTAAAGGCCGTTCTTATGTTAGCCAACCTGGCATATGCTGCTGATGTTATCCTCTTGATATGAGCTTCAGGGGATAGGTCTGGCGTGATATCAACCCCCAGGTCTTTCTCTCTCTCTGACTCTTGAAGTATTTCATCTCCCAAGTGATACCTTGTATCTGGTCTCCTGCTTCCTACTCCTATATTCATTACATTACATTTGCTTGGGTTAAACTCTAACATCCATTTGTTCGACCATTCCTGCAGCTTGTCCAGGTCTTCTTGAAGCCTCAAGCTGTCCTCCTCTGTCTTAATCCTTCTCATAATTTTGGCGTCGTCAGCAAACATTGAGAGGAATGAGTTTATACCCTCTGGGAGATCATTTACGTATATCAGAAACAGGATAGGTCCAAGCACAGAGCGTGTGTGTGTGTGTGTGTGTTTGTGTGTGTGTGTGTATGTGTGTGTATGTGTGTCTGTGTGTGTGTGTGTAAATGTGCGTGTACTCGCCTAGTTGTACTCAACAAGTTGCGCTTGAGAGGGTTGAGCTTTGGCTCTTTGGTCCCACCTCTCAACCGTCAATCAACTGGTGTACAGATTCCTGAGCCTACTGGGCTCTATCATATCTACATTTGAAACTGTGTATGGAGTCAGCCTCCACCACATCACTTCCTAGTGCATTCCATTTACTAACTACTCTGACACTGAAACATTTTTTTTAATATCTCGATAACTCATTTGGGTATTCAGCTTTAACCTGTGTCCCCTTGTGAGTGTACCGTGTTAACTTCTTTATCTCTGTTTACCTTGTTAATTCCCACGAGATTTTTGTATGTGATGATCACGTCTTCCCGAACTCTTCTCTCTGCCAGTGGCATGTGCGCGCGCGTGTGTATGTGTGTGTGTATATATATATACTACAGTTGTTTTTACTATTTGTACCTGCCGAACCTAGCTGTCACCTTGTGGATCCCGTCTTTCTAACTGTCGGTTGCTAATATACTGACTCTTGTCCTAACTGTTTCTATCAGTCCTACTACATAATTCTGTGTGTGTGTGTCTCACACACACACACACACACACACACACAAGTGGAGTACCACAGGGTTCAGTTCTTGCACAAGGGATGTTTATTGTCTACATAAATGATCTACCAGTTGGTATACAGAATTATATGAACATGTTTGCTGATGATGCTAAGATAATACGAAGGATAAGAAACTTAGATGATTTTCATACCCTTCAAGATGACCTGAACAAAATAAGTATATGGAACATCACTTGGCAAATGGAATTTAATGTTAATAAATGCCATGTTATGGAAATGTGGAATAGGAGAACATAGACCCCACACAACCTATATATTATGTGAGAAATCTTTAAAGAATTCTGTTAAAGAAAGAGATCTAGGGGTGGTTCTAGATAGAATACTTTCACCTGAGGACCACATAAAGAATTTTGTGCGAGGAGCCTATGTCACGCTTTCTAACTTTAGAATTGCTTTTTAAATACATGGATGGCGATATACTAAAGAAATTGTTCACGACTTTTGTTAGGCCAAAACTAGAATATGCAGCAGTTGTGTGGTGCCCATATCTTAAGAAGGACATCAACAAACTGGAAAAGGTGCAAAGACATGCTACTAAGTGGCTCCCAGAACTGAAGGGCAAGAGCTACGAGGAGAGGTTAGAGGCATTAAATATGCACAAAACTAGAAGACAGAAGAAAAAGAGGTGATATGATCACTACATACAAAATAGTAACAGGAATTGATAAAATCAATAGGGAAGATTTCCTGAGACCTGGAACTTTAAGAACAAGAGGTCATAGATAT
The DNA here is from genome assembly GCF_040958095.1 of Procambarus clarkii. Taxonomy (NCBI): domain Eukaryota; kingdom Metazoa; phylum Arthropoda; class Malacostraca; order Decapoda; family Cambaridae; genus Procambarus; species Procambarus clarkii. The sequence goes on from NC_091191.1 coordinate 28,075,592, forward strand.
AAACTAGCTAAACACAGATGCCGAAGAAATATAAGAAAATTCACTTTCGCAAACAGAGTGGTAGACGGTTGGAACAAGTTAGGTGAGAAGGTGGTGGAGGCCAAGACCGTCAGTAGTTTCAAAGCGTTATATGACAAAGAGTGCTGGGAAGACGGGACACCATGAGCGTAGCTCTCATCCTGTAACTACACTTAGGTAATTAAACTTACGTAATTACACACATATTCCCGGAATTCAGCCCGTAGCAGCTGTCTAACTCCCTGGTACGAATTTACTGCCTGGTGAAAAGAGGCATCAGTTGAAAGAAATCCTGCCCATTTGTACTGTATATAAGTGGAGTCATATGAGCATTAAATCATGAGGCAGACTTAACGCGAGCTGTCGGAGTGCAGGCAGTCTATACTCCAGGAGGAAACAGCGACCGGCTTTAGCATATTCCAGACGTGAGTGTGATCCCACCCACACTCGCAGACACCAACCCACTCCTGTCCACGCCAACCCACAGTTACACATAGCTGTCCACAGTAGCCTACACCCACTCACACCTTTCAAAATTCACTCTCTCACAACCACAAACGACTACCCACAGCCTACCATCATCAACCATATCGACCTAAAACCTCCCATCATTGCAGACGAGGAGTTACAATAACGTGGCTGAAATATGTCGACCAGACCACACACTAGAAAGTGAATGGACGACGACGTATCGGTCCTTCCTATACCTTTCTCAAGTCCATTGTTAATGTCACAATCGACAATCGATCGATCTCACAATCGATTTGATAATGGTCCAGGACGAACCGAAACGTCGTCGTCGTCCCTTCACTTTCTAGTGTGTGGTTTAGTCAACTCCCATCATTGCCCTTACCCTTCCTCCCACACCTCGGTCGAGTGTAGCATTTTAAAGTGTACACAGACAACTCTACCTGAACCAGGGATCGAGTCCAGTAACAATGTTGAAGCCTCTGTCAGCTTCAGTTATATATAACATTTCAGCATATGGAATGCAAATATTTTTCTGTTATATAATATCCCTCGACTCGCGGTATTGTTTCCCAAGCCTTTAGTGGTTTACCTGTGGGAAAAAAGATTAACAATATATTTTACACATCATTTTATAAAGTGTATATAATTGGCACCGATCACCGATTACCTCGTTAATTAGACGGGTGGTTTTAGAGTCGGGTATTATACGTTCGAGAGATTATTACTGGTTGTTAGGTTGAAAAAATTCGCATTATACACATGTATATGCATACATGTATTCAGTCATACATTTAGACATGTATATACAAACACACACCTATATTTACGCATTCTGTTACGATGTTACAGTATAGCGTTGCACCTTTTAGCTCTCTTCCAGAGTCGTAGACACTCGAAAGTGAAATATGAGAATGTAGAATATACATTTAATTTAAAATGGAATATATTAATATTTGTAATGTATATATATATACATATATATATATATATATATATATATATATATATATATATATATATATATATATATATATATATATATATATATATATATGTCGTACCTAGTAGCCAGAACGCACTTCTCGGCCTACTATTCAAGGCTCGATTTGCCTAATAAGCCAAGTTTTCCTGAATTAATATATTTTCTCTAATTTTTTTCTTATGAAATGATAATGCTACCCTTTTCATTATGTATGAGGTCAATTTTTTTTATTGGAGTTAAAATTAGCGTAGATATATGACCGAACCTAACCAACCCTACCTAACCTAACCTAACCTATCTTTATAGGTTAGGTTGGGTTAGGTAGCCGAAAAAGTTAGGTTAGGTTAGGTTAGGTAGGTTAGATAGTCGAAAAACAATTAATTCATGAAAACTTAGCTTATTAGGCAAATCGGGCCTTGCATAGTAGGCTGAGAAGTGAGTTCTGGCTACTAGGTACGACATATATATATAAATATATATATATATATATATATATATATATATATATATATATATATATATATATATATATATATATATATATATATATGCAGAATAACCACATATGAAAAATAGAAAATGCTTAACGCGTTTTCGGCTAATTCGCCTTCATCAGAGCAAAGTAGAATGAAGATAAGATTGCTGATCAGACCTTTATATCCGCCTGGGCAGATCACCTGACCACCAAAAATAAGTGGAGGAAAAGAATTATAAGAAAGAATGTAACTGCAGAAGGCCTATTGGCCCTTACAAGGCAGCTCCTATTAATATCTCCAAGTGCCATACGTGTTTAAATGATTGCTATATTGTATAGCAATCATTTAAACACGTATGGCACTTGGAGATATTAATAGGAGCTGCCTTGTATGGGCCAATAGGCCTTCTGCAGTTACATTCTTTCTTATAATTCTTTTCCTCCACTTATTTTTGGTGGTCAGGTGATCTGCCCAGGCGTATATAAAGGTCTGATCAGCAATCTTATCTATATTCTACTTTGCTCTGATGAAGGCGAATTAGCCGAAAACGCGTTAAGCGTTTTCTATTTTTCATATGTGGTTATTCTGCATACTTGGATCAGTGTTTTTGTGATCATTGTTGCATATTGGTGTATACTGGCAACAGGTTTTCTTTCAAACATGTTTCATTGAATATGACCGCATATTCTGTATTTATTAATTTCTGGTTTAGGGCTTCTATCCCTCTAACTATTTTCTTAGCATCAGGGCTTAATTGGAATAGGAGTTCTCCAAAACTCATTTTCGTAATTTTAAGGTGAAGAAAAGAAGTGATTTACTATAGAGTGTATTACACTTATTTGTATAATTTGCACGACGTTTCGAACCTCCATGGTTCATTCTCAAGTGAACAGATCTTACAATACTAGTTGATTTTATACCCGCATTAGTATAATATATAGGTCAATTTATATATATATATATATATATATATATATATATATATATATATATATATATATATATATATATATATATATATATATATATATATATATATATATATATATATATATATATATATATATATATATATATGGCGATGTACGGCACAAAGTACTGCATCTCTTCTGACCATGTTGAAGGCATTCTTAAAGTCCAGTTTGAGCAGGGCCTTTTCATCAGAAATGTTGGTGATGTATGCTCGTGCTGCATGGGCAGCCGCTTCACAGCCTTGGGGGATTCCAAATCCTAGCTGGATTGGTTTCAGCAATTCAGCCGCTTGCTGGCTGACAACCCTCGTAGCAGCCTTGGCAATCAGGCGTCGGAGAGTATTGCCAACAGCGATTGGCCTGATTCCTTCGTCCTTCTTTTTGAGAGCACAGAGGGAGGCACCAAAAAAGAGAGGCCTGATGACCTCAGGTATATCACCAGCCAGGCACATGTTGACGAACCTTGTGAGTTCCATAAGAAGATCTTGTGCAGCATCACCAACCGCAGGATTTAACATCTGCTTGATGTGTTGAGGTTTTAACCCTGTAAAGCCGCCTGCTGACCCATGTGGAAAAGAAAGGGCTGCTTTGTAGACCTCAGATTCACCAACGATTAATGGGTCTGAAATGGTGTCTGCTGATGGCAGAACGATATTGTCGCCTTGAGGGGCTCTGGGTGGGTGCTTGCTTTGCAGGGCCCGTGCTGTGGCTGAGTTTCGAGGAGCAATTTTCTCGTCACTGGTGAGGACTCTAATAGCACTTGCGGTATTTCCCTCTTCAGTTTTCTTGCTGATTTGTGCTTTGATTTTGTACGTTTCCGGTATGTTGTTGTTACCATTTCTGCGGTGGATGTGTTTTGCTCGGAGAGGCAGGCGAACTAGGTTGTCCCCCCTTGGGTATTCATTTATCGCCCTCAGGACCGAGGAAGCAAGTGATTTGTCCCTCCTTGGAGGGACGGTGAGGCATACATTGCCAAACTGAAGGACATTATGCCATGCTTGAATGTTTTCCGGGGAATCATTGACCCTTTTCAGAAGATTACAGAGTTTGGCTGCTGCATTTGGGCGGGCTGCTTTTGGGATGTGTGGTAATGTTCTAGCAGACGTCGCTATGATCGCTTGGGTGAGGTTTTCAGATGAGATTAAGTTAATGGGAGTCTCTTCTCTAACTGTCAATGGCAGCTGGCCATTGCTTCCCTTTGGAAGCTGGAGGGAACCACTGCATCTTAAATCGTTGACGGTGTGAAAGCGGATAACACCACTGTTGGAGTTTATGGCGGTGTTTTTGTTGCATACTCGGCAAAAACCTCTTTTAGGAGCAGTTGTTGGCACCTCAAGGCTTGAGGAGTCCTGCCCGACCGCTGGGACCCCTTCCATTTCAACTCGGTTGGGAGAATTAAACTGTGCATTGTTCTATAGAGGGGAGCAAACACACTGGGTCATGGCCAAGCAACTGCCAGCAACTGGGTGTGGAGGCATCACCTGGGTGTGGAGGCAGCACCTGGGTGTGGAGCCAGCAACTGGGTGTGGAGGCATCAACTGGGTGTGGGGGCCGCAGCTGGGTGTGGAGGCATCAACTGAGTGTGGGGGCCACGGCTGGGTGTGGAGGCATCAACTGGGTGTGGAGGCATCAACTGGGTGTGGAGGCATCAACTGGGTGTGGAGGCCACGGCTGGGTGTGGAGGCATCAACTGGGTGTGGGGGCCACGGCTAGGTGTGGAGGCATCAACTGGGTGTGGAGGCATCAACTGGGTGTGGAGGCATCAACTGGGTGTGGAGGCATCAACTGGGTGTGGAGGCATCAACTGGGTGTGGAGGCATCAACTGGGTGTGGAGGCATCAACTGGGTGTGGAGGCATCAACTGGGTGTGGAGGCATCAACTGGGTGTGGAGGCATCAACTGGGTGTGGAGGCATCAACTGGGTGTGGAGGCATCAACTGGGTGTGGAGGCATCAACTGGGTGTGGAGGCATCAACTGGGTGTGGAGGCATCAACTGGGTGTGGAGGCATCAACTGGGTGTGGATGCATCAACTGGGTGTGGAGGCATCAACTGGGTGTGGAGGCATCAACTGGGTGTGGAGGCATCAACTGGGTGTGGAGGCCGCGGCTGGGTGTGGAGGCATCAACTGGGTGTGGAGGCCGCGGCTGGGTGTGGAGGCCGCGGCTGGGTGTGGAGGCATCAACTGGGTGTGGAGGCCGCGGCTGGGTGTGGAGGCATCAACTGGGTGTAGAGGCATCAACTGGGTGTGGAGGCAACAGCTGGGTGTGGAGGCATCAACTGGGTGTAGAGGCATCAACTGGGTGTGGAGGCATCAACTGGGTGTGGAGGCATCAACTGGGTGTGGAGGCATCAGCTGGGTGTGGAGGCATCAGCTGGGTGTGGAGGCATCAACTTGGTGTGAAGGCCGCGGCTGGGTGTGGAGGCATCAGCTGGGTGTGGAGGCCGCGGCTGGGTGTGGAGGCATCAACTGGGTGTGGAGGCATCAGCTGGGTGTGGAGGCATCAACTTGGTGTGGAGGCCGCGGCTGGGTGTGGAGGCATCAACTTGGTGTGGAGGCATCAGCTGGGTGTGGAGGCATCAACTTGGTGTGGAGGCATCAGCTGGGTGTGGAGGCATCAACTTGGTGTGGGGGCCGCAGCTGGGTGTGGAGGCATCAACTGAGTGTGGGGGCCACGGCTGGGTGTGGAGGCATCAACTGGGTGTGGAGGCATCAACTGGATGTGGAGGCATCAACTGGGTGTGGAGGCATCAACTGGGTGTGGAGGCCACGGCTGGGTGTGGAGGCATCAACTGGGTGTGGGGGCCACGGCTGGGTGTGGAGGCATCAACTGGGTGTGGAGGCATCAACTGGGTGTGGAGGCATCAACTGGGTGTGGAGGCATCAACTGGGTGTGGAGGCCGCGGCTGGGTGTGGAGGCATCAACTGGGTGTGGAGGCATCAACTGGGTGTGGAGGCCGCGGCTGGGTGTGGAGGCATCAACTGGGTGTGGAGGCCGCGGCTGGGTGTGGAGGCCGCGGCTGGGTGTGGAGGCCGCGGCTGGGTGTGGAGGCATCAACTGGGTGTAGAGTCATCAACTGGGTGTGGAGGCAACAGCTGGGTGTGGAGGCATCAACTGGGTGTGGAGGCATCAACTGGGTGTGGAGGCATCAACTGGGTGTGGAGGCATCAACTGGGTGTGGAGGCCACGGCTGGGTGTGGAGGCATCAACTGGGTGTGGGGGCCACGGCTGGGTGTGGAGGCATCAACTGGGTGTGGAGGCATCAACTGGGTGTGGAGGCATCAACTGGGTGTGGAGGCATCAACTGGGTGAGGAGGCATCAACTGGGTGTGGAGGCATCAACTGGGTGTGGAGGCATCAACTGGGTGTGGAGGCATCAACTGGGTGTGGAGGCATCAACTGGGTGTGGAGGCATCAACTGGGTGTGGAGGCATCAACTGGGTGTAGAGGCATTAACTGGGTGTGGAGGCAACAGCTGGGTGTGGAGGCATCAACTGGGTGTAGAGGCATCAACTGGGTGTGGAGGCATCAACTGGGTGTGGAGGCATCAACTGGGTGTGGAGGCATCAGCTGGGTGTGGAGGCATCAGCTGGGTGTGGAGGCATCAACTTGGTGTGAAGGCCGCGGCTGGGTGTGGAGGCATCAGCTGGGTGTGGAGGCCGCGGCTGGGTGTGGAGGCATCAACTGGGTGTGGAGGCATCAGCTGGGTGTGGAGGCATCAACTTGGTGTGGAGGCCGCGGCTGGGTGTGGAGGCATCAACTTGGTGTGGAGGCATCAGCTGGGTGTGGAGGCATCAACTTGGTGTGGAGGCATCAGCTGGGTGTGGAGGCATCAACTTGGTGTGGGGGCCGCAGCTGGGTGTGGAGGCATCAACTGAGTGTGGGGGCCACGGCTGGGTGTGGAGGCATCAACTGGGTGTGGAGGCATCAACTGGGTGTGGAGGCATCAACTGGGTGTGGAGGCATCAACTGGGTGTGGAGGCCACGGCTGGGTGTGGAGGCATCAACTGGGTGTGGGGGCCACGGCTGGGTGTGGAGGCATCAACTGGGTGTGGAGGCATCAACTGGGTGTGGAGGCATCAACTGGGTGTGGAGGCATCAACTATGTGTGGAGGCATCAACTGGGTGTGGAGGCATCAACTGGGTGTGGAGGCATCAACTGGGTGTGGAGGCATCAACTGGGTGTGGAGGCATCAACTGGGTGTGGAGGCATCAACTGGGTGTGGAGGCCGCGGCTGGGTGTGGAGGCATCAACTGGGTGTGGAGGCCGCGGCTGGGTGTGGAGGCCGCGGCTGGGTGTGGAGGCCGCGGCTGGGTGTGGAGGCATCAACTGGGTGTAGAGGCATCAACTGGGTGTGGAGGCAACAGCTGGGTGTGGAGGCATCAACTGGGTGTGGAGGCATCAACTGGGTGTGGAGGCATCAACTGGGTGTGGAGGCATCAACTGGGTGTGGAGGCCACGGCTGGGTGTGGAGGCATCAACTGGGTGTGGGGGCCACGGCTGGGTGTGGAGGCATCAACTGGGTGTGGAGGCATCAACTGGGTGTGGAGGCATCAACTGGGTGTGGAGGCATCAACTGGGTGAGGAGGCATCAACTGGGTGTGGAGGCATCAACTGGGTGTGGAGGCATCAACTGGGTGTGGAGGCATCAACTGGGTGTGGAGGCATCAACTGGGTGTGGAGGCATCAACTGGGTGTGGAGGCATCAACTGGGTGTAGAGGCATCAACTGGGTGTGGATGCAACAGCTGGGTGTGGAGGCATCAACTGGGTGTAGAGGCATCAACTGGGTGTGGAGGCATCAACTGGGTGTGGAGGCATCAACTGGGTGTGGAGGCATCAGCTGGGTGTGGAGGCATCAGCTGGGTGTGGAGGCATCAACTTGGTGTGAAGGCCGCGGCTGGGTGTGGAGGCATCAGCTGGGTGTGGAGGCCGCGGCTGGGTGTGGAGGCATCAACTGGGTGTGGAGGCATCAGCTGGGTGTGGAGGCATCAACTTGGTGTGGAGGCCGCGGCTGGGTGTGGAGGCATCAACTTGGTGTGGAGGCATCAGCTGGGTGTGGAGGCATCAACTTGGTGTGGAGGCATCAGCTGGGTGTGGAGGCATCAACTTGGTGTGGGGGCCGCAGCTGGGTGTGGAGGCATCAACTGAGTGTGGGGGCCACGGCTGGGTGTGGAGGCATCAACTGGGTGTGGAGGCATCAACTGGGTGTGGAGGCATCAACTGGGTGTGGAGGCATCAACTGGGTGTGGAGGCCACGGCTGGGTGTGGAGGCATCAACTGGGTGTGGGGGCCACGGCTGGGTGTGGAGGCATCAACTGGGTGTGGAGGCATCAACTGGGTGTGGAGGCATCAACTGGGTGTGGAGGCATCAACTATGTGTGGAGGCATCAACTGGGTGTGGAGGCATCAACTGGGTGTGGAGGCATCAACTGGGTGTGGAGGCCGCGGCTGGGTGTGGAGGCATCAACTGGGTGTGGAGGCCGCGGCTGGGTGTGGAGGCCGCGGCTGGGTGTGGAGGCATCAACTGGGTGTGGAGGCCGCGGTTGGTGTGGAGGCATCAACTGGGTGTAGAGGCATCAACTGGGTGTGGAGGCAACAGCTGGGTGTGGAGGCATCAACTGGGTGTAGAGGCATCAACTGGGTGTGGAGGCATCAACTGGGTGTGGAGGCATCAACTGGGTGTGGAGGCATCAGCTGGGTGTGGAGGCATCAGCTGGGTGTGGAGGCATCAACTTGGTGTGAAGGCCGCGGCTGGGTGTGGAGGCATCAGCTGGGTGTGGAGGCCGCGGCTGGGTGTGGAGGCATCAACTGGGTGTGGAGGCATCAGCTGGGTGTGGAGGCATCAACTTGGTGTGGAGGCCGCGGCTGGGTGTGGAGGCATCAACTTGGTGTGGAGGCATCAGCTGGGTGTGGAGGCATCAACTTGGTGTGGAGGCATCAGCTGGGTGTGGAGGCATCAACTTGGTGTGGGGGCCGCAGCTGGGTGTGGAGGCATCAACTGAGTGTGGGGGCCACGGCTGGGTGTGGAGGCATCAACTGGGTGTGGAGGCATCAACTGGGTGTGGAGGCATCAACTGGGTGTGGAGGCATCAACTGGGTGTGGAGGCCACGGCTGGGTGTGGAGGCATCAACTGGGTGTGGGGGCCACGGCTGGGTGTGGAGGCATCAACTGGGTGTGGAGGCATCAACTGGGTGTGGAGGCATCAACTGGGTGTGGAGGCATCAACTGGGTGTGGAGGCATCAACTGGGTGTGGAGGCCGCGGCTGGGTGTGGAGGCATCAACTGGGTGTGGAGGCCGCGGCTGGGTGTGGAGGCCGCTGCTGGGTGTGGAGGCATCAACTGGGTGTGGAGGCCGCGGCTGGGTGTGGAGGCATCAACTGGGTGTAGAGGCATCAACTGGGTGTGGAGGCAACAGCTGGGTGTGGAGGCATCAACTGGGTGTAGAGGCATCAACTGGGTGTGGAGGCATCAACTGGGTGTGGAGGCATCAACTGGGTGTGGAGGCATCAGCTGGGTGTGGAGGCATCAGCTGGGTGTGGAGGCATCAACTTGGTGTGGAGGCCGCGGCTGGGTGTGGAGGCATCAGCTGGGTGTGGAGGCCGCGGCTGGGTGTGGAGGCATCAACTGGGTGTAGAGGCATCAACTGGGTGTGGGGGCATCAGCTGGGTGTGGAGGCATCAACTTGGTGTGGAGGCCGCGGCTGGGTGTGGAGGCATCAACCTGGTGTGGAGGCATCAGCTGGGTGTGGAGGCATCAACTTGGTGTGGAGGCATCAGCTGGGTGTGGAGGCATCAACTTGGTGTGGAGGCCGCGGCTGGGTGTGGAGGCCGCGGCTGGGTGTGGAGGCCGGTGGGGCGAGGGTCAGCTCAGGTAGTGAGGTGCGGGGGGGGGGGGGGGGATGGGGTCGGTTTTGGGGGGGAGGCGTGGTATCGAGTGGGCTATACACATGACACACAATATACATTCATATATATGTACACCAGGGTATGTATGACACTGAGAATATGGGGTTGGCACTTTGTTATATGTATGACACTATAAACTGGGGTTGACACTTTGTGGTGTGTATGGCACTGAGTATCGGAGTTGGCACTTTGAGATGTATATTTCACTATGGCACTATATATACATGGTATTCACTTTGTATGTCGGGGCAGCAAAGTATACACCAAACTGACAGAAATTGTTCACTATCATTCACTGAGCCCACGAGGGAGGTGGTGGGGTGGTGTGGTGGTGAGGGCAGTTTGAAATGCGGCCACTACCAGCCTCCTCCGCCTGACTGGTGAGCGGGTGTTCCTAGTGACGACTTACTCTAAGGTTCACTTTCCCTCACGCGCCTCCCTCCGTCCCCGCCCTTCCCCATCCCGCCCCGGCCGTTAAGGTGGTAGGCCTCCCTCACTGGCACTGTTGCTGGTGTGTTCAAGCTTGGCAAAAAGGAGAAAATTGTAAAATACCGTTGACTGGGGCGATGGAGGGACTTCAAACGCTGAAGATGTCTTCTAATGATGTTCACATATGTCCCGGCCGACGCCTCACCTGCTTGACCTCACTGTTTTGTGATAAAGTATGAAGGTAGCCCGGAGCTCCACGGTGCGTCCGGTCTCCACGGTACCCCGTGAATATATATATATTATATATATAATATACAAGCCTTATATATATATATATATATATATATATATATATATATATATATATATATATATATATATATATATATATATATATATATATATATATATATATATATATATATATATATATATATATATATATATATATATATATATATATATATATATATATATATATAAGGCACAACTCTCCTAAACACGAGAGTTAAGTATACAACTTTAGAACACTTTCCCACCAGGAGACTCGAACCCTAGCCAGCACAGAAGCCTTCCAGCAACTGGCATAACAGGTACGCCTTAACACGCTCCACCACCCGCTCAGACCCTTAAAAGAGATGGTAATTTCGGAGTATTTAAATACACCAAAGATCAACACCTCCCAAGAGCACTAGAGCAAGTGAGGGGTCATTTAGACGTTAATTTCATCAAGTCCCTGTTAATATGGGAAGACACAGTGTCTATGCTTAAGGCACAACTCTCCTAAACACGAGAGTTAAGTATACAACTTTAGAACACTTTCCCACCAGGAGACTCGAACCCTAGCCAGCACAGAAGCCTTCCAGCAACTGGCATAACAGGTACGCCTTAACCCGCTCCACCACCCGCTCAGACCCTTAAAAGAGATGGTAATTTCGGAGTATTTAAATACACCAAAGATCAACACCTCCCAAGAGCACTAGAGCAAGTGAGGGGTCATTTAGACGTTAGGGACTTGATGAAATTAACGTCTAAATGACCCCTCACTTGCTCTAGTGCTCTTGGGAGGTGTTGATCTTTGGTGTATTTAAATACTCCGAAATTACAATCTCTTTTAAGGGTCTGAGCGGGTGGTGGAGCGGGTTAAGGCGTACCTGTTATGCCAGTTGCTGGAAGGCTTCTGTGCTGGCTAGGGTTCGAGTCTCCTGGTGGGAAAGTGTTCTAAAGTTGTATACTTAACTCTCGTGTTTAGGAGAGTTGTGCCTTAAGCATAGACACTGTGTCTTCCCATATTAACAGGGACTTGATGAAATTAACGTCTAAATGACCCCTCACTTGCTCTAGTGCTCTTGGGAGGTGTTGATCTTTGGTGTATTTAAATACTCCGAAATTACCATCTCTTTTAAGGGTTTGAGCGGGTGGTGGAGCGGGTTAAGGCGTACCTGTTATGCCAGTTGCTGGAAGGCTTCTGTGCTGGCTAGGGTTCGAGTCTCCTGGTGGGAAAGTGTTCTAAAGTTATATATATATATATATATATATTCCTAGGGCTGACAACCTAGTCCGCCTCCACAAACACACCAAACACCGCCGAGGCAGACCAAGTACGACAATCAGCGACAACAGAAAATTAGGTACCCAAGTCAGCAAGAAAACTGAAGAGGGCAATACAGTCGGGGCACTCAGGTTGATCACAAGTGAGGACAAAATTTTGCCCAGGGATGAAACCACAGCCCAAGCACTGGGAGAAAAACACTCCCTCAGGGTCGTAGGTGGACCTTCCCCGCAGGTCAGGGTCCCCCGTAACCAGGAACCTCATGGTCCTCCGGGAGTCAGAGGTTTATAAAGCTATCGTTTCATTTCCCCCGGGCTCCTCAGGAGGCTACACAGGGGTAAGACCTCAACATGTGAAGGAAATGGTGAACCCTGTTCTTGGCCCAGCTGCAGAAGCGCTCCTGACAGAAATCACAACGTTTGTCAACAACTGCCTCGCCGGGTTAGTCCCTGATGAAATCGAACCATTCTTCTTTGGTGCATCCCTATATGCCCTGAAAAAGAAGGGGGGAGGGATCAGACCCATTGCCGTTGGTAATACCCTTCGCCGCCTAGTTGCAAGGGCTGCTGTCAGAAGTATCCGAATGGAAGCAGCCACCCTGCTGCAACCCAACCAGCTGGGGTTTGGAGTCCCCCAAGGCTGTGAAGCAGCGGCTCATGCTGCACGAGCCTACATTAGCTCTATTACTGAAGACCAGGCAGTAGTAAAATTAGATTTTAAAAACGCTTTCAACTCGGTCAAAAGGGAAGCAATCCTCACTGCAGTCCAGGAACATTGCCCAAACATTCTCCCGTTTGTGTCAGCAGGCTACAGCAAAGACTCAACCCTCCTGTTTGGCAAACATGAAGTCACCTCAGCAGAGGGAATTCAACAGGGAGACCCACTTGCACCGTTCCTCTTTTGCATAGCGGTTCGAGAAATTACAACTAGACTGTCCAGTGAGCTCAACATCTAGTTCCTGGATGATGGCACTCTGGCAGGCACACAAGATTCCCTGCTAGAAGACCTACAGCTGGTGAAGACACGGGGGGAGTCCATGGGTCTCGTTCTTAACTCCTCCAAGTGCGAAATTATTGCATCCAGTGAAGTAATTATTAGAGCAGTGAAATCAGTTTTACCAGAAGCCTCATGCAGTCGTTAAACCCACCGACAGCACACTACTTGGAGCACCTCTAGCCACAATGCCATTGCTGCAGTCCTTGATGAAAAGTTTAGAGACCTAAAGAGGATGGAAGAGAGAATAGGGGACTTGCACTCCCACGATGCCCTCTACCTTCTCACAAAGTGCCTTATCTGGCCCAGGCTAACATACTTCTTAAGGTGTGCACCAACTTTTGGCAACCCACTTCTAAATCAATATGATGAGCTCCTCAGGTCAATATTCAGGAAGGCGCTCAACCTAGATTTAGATGACAGTCAGTGGGACCAAGCAACAATCCCAGTGAGATTTGGAGATTTGGAGATTAGAGGATTTGACAGGCATCCGAAAGGCAACTGAGGTAGCACTTCCAGCATTCTTATCCTCTTGTACAGCTGCCAACGAATTGGTAGGGCAGATCCTACCAGAGCGTATGAGAGAGACAGCGGGAACTCATGATCAAACGTTCATCGAAGCAGCTAGACAATGGGACACCATTGCACACCCTCAACCCCGACCACAAGCCCCAAAAGACCACAAGCAGGCCCACTCGGATAGCCCCATAATGGAAAAGACTGTCACAGCAATGATTGACAACGCTGATGCTGAAAACAAAGCCCGCCTCCTAGCAGTAACAGCACCCCATGCCGGGGATTTTTTCTTTGCTGTGCCCAATGCAGCCCTGGTAACTCGCCTCAGTCATGACGCTCTCCGCATTGGAGTTGCCCTTCGCCTTGCCGCCCCCATCCTCACCGAACATAGGTGCATCTGCGGAACTGCGATTGCAGACGAATATGGTTGTCATGGTCTGGTATGTCGTAAATCACAGGGTAAAATTGCAAGACATGAAGAAGTCAACGACATCATCAAGAGGAGCCTCGCCACAGCCCGCTGCCCGGCACAAAGAGAACCACACTTATCCAGACCTAACGACCCTCAGAAGCGCCCTGATGGGGTCACCTTGCTACCTTGGAAGGATGGTAAGCAAGTGGTATTGGACTACACGTGCGCTGCCACACTGGCCAGTACCTACCTCCTCTACAGCACACGTGAAAGTGGTGGTGCTGCTTCTTTCTGGGAATCACAGAAAATTATTAAATACAGAGGTCTGGCACACTGCTACAGCTTTGTTCCGATCGGCTCGGAGACCCTCGGTTCGGGAGGAAAATATGCATTGAAGTTCCTGAAGGAATTTGGAGACAAACTGATCAGCGCTACAAAAGACCAGAGAGCAAAAAGTTTCTTGTTCCAGCGCCTCAGTGTTGCAATTCAGAGGGGAAATGCCTGTTGCGTCTTGGGCACTAGTCCAACTTCAGAGGAATTCGAAGAAGTGTTTGACTTGCAACAATGATCGAACCCGTCTGTGACATTCATCAATGTTTCCCATTGTCATGTTTTTCAAGAGATCCATAACCTTTAAGCACCTTTTTGTATTATTATTTTTGTATCAACCCATGTATATCTTGTAACCATCAAATACATAATAAAGCACAAAAAAATGGAAGGAGGTGGTAGGAGAAAAGCACACTGAAACTGTATTGAAGGGGATCTAAACATTCCCTCTAATGTGTTATGCGTGGTTTAATGCGTAATTCGTATTACATTTTCGAAGACTTAATTTGTACACAAATTCTTCGTACTTATACTCTATTTGATGAGATGATATGGTACAAAAGTTTTGAGTGAGGTGACAAACACAAGACAGAACACGAAACAATGGGTATAAATTGGATAAGTGAACATATGAATGAAAGTAACTGCAGAAGGTCTTTTGGCCCATACTTCCTCTTGCTGCTTCCATATTGGTTCGGGGTCTTGAAGTAGGTAGAATACAATTATTTCGTGTTCTATCTTGTGTTTGTCACCTCACCCAAAACTTTTGAACCATATCATTTCATCCGATACAGTATAAGTACAAATAATTTGTTTGTAATTTAAGTTTTTGAAAATGTAATACAAATTACGAAACGCGTTCAGGCGTCAGACAATTAAAAAAATTAATTTTGGAGAATTGATATTTTTATTACCACCGACAATGAAGAAAACATAATAAATATTGAGGAAATTTTGGTTAGAATTATTAATCTTATCATTTCGGTCACATTCAACAACATATGTTTACAAGAAAGACTGCTACCAAACCATACTAAAATATATATATATATATATATATATATATATATATATATATATATATATATATATATATATATATATATATATATATATATATATATATATATATATATATATATATATATATACATATATATATATATATATATATATATATATATATATATATATATATATATATATATATATATATATATATATATATATATATATATATATATGACAATGTCAGACCACGGAGGAAAATGAAACAGGAATTTCCTTAAGTACTTTCGTATATTAAATACATCTTCAGATGTATTCCTTCTGAAGATGTATTTAATATACGAAAGTACTTAAGGAAATTCCTGTTTCATTTTCCTCCGTGGTCTGACATTGTCACATTCTTAATCACGTGTTTATTTTCGTGATATACACACACACACACATATATATATATATATATATATATATATATATATATATATATATATATATATATATATATATATATATATATATATATATATATATATATATATATATATATATATAGATATATAGATATATATATATATATATATATATATATATATATATATATATATATATATATATATATATATATATATATATATATATATATATATATATATATATATATATGACTGAAAACTCACACCCCAAAAGTGACTCGAACCCATACTGCCAGGAGCAACTAGTACGCAGTTATGGCAGCTACTGGAAGGTAGTTGTGCTTTCTGGGTTCGAGGCCCACTGGTGGGTGTTGTCCAAAGATTGTTAATCTTCAATTGTAATTTAAGCAAGTATAGGCTTATAGCATGGACACGAGTTCTCCCACATTAACAGTGGGTTGATGAAAAACGCATAGTAACCTCTCACTTGTCTAGTGCCCTTGGGAAGTGGAGATATTTGGGGTGTACATATGTCTCGAAGTTTCTACTTCTTTTAAGGGTCTGATGGTGTAGTGGGTTAAGGCGGACTAGTTATGGCAGCTACTGGAATATATATATATATATATATATATATATATATATATATATATATATATATATATATATATATATATATATATATATATATATATATATATATATATATATATATAAATATATTTTATTAAATATGACCGAAAAAGTAAGATTGATAATTCTAACACGAATTTTCTCAATCTTTCGTACATTATGCTTCACTGTTGGAGGTAAATCAAAAATCACTTCTCCAAAATTCATTTTTATTTCTAGTCTGACGCGACACGGGCGCGTTTCGTAAAACTTATTACATTTTCAAAGACTTCACAAATACACAACTGATTAGAACTTGCGTTTCCCTGATTTTATATCTACATTTGAGTGAGGTGGGAAGGGTGATGTGGCATTACATTTGAGTAAGGTGGGAAGGATGATGTGGCATTAGAGGATATTAATAGGGTATTAAAAGTATCAACACAAGACAGAACACGAAACAATGGATATTGAATAGAAGTGTTTGTAGAAAGCCTATTGGTCCATATTTCTTGATGCTTCTATATTGGAGCGGAGTCTTGAGGTGGGTAGAATATAGTTGTGCAATAATTGGCTGTTGATTGCTGGTGTTGACTTCTTGATGTGTAGTGCCTCGCAAACGTCGAGCCGCCTGCTATCGCTGTATCTATCGATGATTTCTGTGTTGTTTACTAGGATTTCTCTGGCGATGGTTTGGTTATGGGAAGAGATTATATGTTCCTTAATGGAGCCCTGTTGTTTATGCATCGTTAAACGCCTAGAAAGAGATGTTGTTGTCTTGCCTATATACTGGGTTTTTTGGAGCTTACAGTCCCCAAGTGGGCATTTGAAGGCATAGACGACGTTAGTCTCTTTTAAAGCGTTCTGTTTCGTGTCTGGAGAGTTTCTCATGAGTAGGCTGGCCGTTTTTCTGGTTTTATAGTAAATCGTCAGTTGTATCCTCTGATTTTTGTCTGTAGGGATAACGTTTCTATTAACAATATCTTTCAGGACCCTTTCCTCTGTTTTATGAGCTGTGGAAAAGAAGTTCCTGTAAAATAGTCTAATAGGGGGTATAGGTGTTGTGTTAGTTGTCTCTTCGGAGGTTGCATGGCTTTTCACTTTCCTTCTTATGATGTCTTCGATGAAACCATTGGAGAAGCCGTTATTGACTAGAACCTGCCTTACCCTACAGAGTTCTTCGTCGACTTGCTTCCATTCTGAGCTGTGGCTGAGAGCACGGTCGACTTATGCGTTAACAACACTCCTCTTGTACCTGTCAGGGCAGTCGCTGTTGGCATTTAGGCACATTCCTATGTTTGTTTCCTTTGTGTAGACTGCAGTGTGGAAACCTCCGCCCTTTTCCATGACTGTTACATCTAGAAAAGGCAGCTTCCCATCCTTTTCCGTCTCGTAAGTGAAACGCAGCACGGAACTCTGCTCAAATGCCTCCTTCAGCTCCTGCAGATGTCTGACATCAGGTACCTGTGTAAAAATGTCGTCAACATACCTGCAGTATATGGCCGGTTTCAAGTTCATGTCGACTAAGACTTTTTGCTCGATGGTACCCATGTAGAAGTTTGCAAACAGGACACCTAGGGGAGAACCCATAGCGACCCCATCTACTTGCTTATACATGTGCCCATCCGGGCTCAAGAAGGGTGCCTCTTTAGTACAAGCTTGGAGTAGTTTCCTCAGAATACTTTCTGGCATGTCAAGAGGAGTACAGGCTGGATCACGATACACTCTGTCGGCTATCATTCCGATTGTCTCGTCCCCTATTAGACTATTTTACAGGAACTTCTTTTCCACAGCTCATAAAACAGAGGAAAGGGTCCTGAAAGATATTGTTAATAGAAACGTTATCCCTACAGACAAAAATCAGAGGATACAACTGACGATTTACTATAAAACCAGAAAAACGGCCAGCCTACTCATGAGAAACTCTCCAGACACGAAACAGAACGCTTTAAAAGAGACTAACGTCGTCTATGCCTTCAAATGCCCACTTGGGGACTGTAAGCTCCAAAAAACCCAGTATATAGGCAAGACAACAACATCTCTTTCTAGGCGTTTAACGATGCATAAACAACAGGGCTCCATTAAGGAACATATAATCTCTTCCCATAACCAAACCATCGCCAGAGAAATCCTAGTAAACAACACAGAAATCCTCGATAGATACAGCGATAGCAGGCGGCTCGACGTTTGCGAGGCACTACACATCAAGAAGTCAACACCAGCAATCAACAGCCAATTATTGCACAACTATATTCTACCCACCTCAAGACTCCGCTCCAATATAGAAGCATCAAGAAATATTGACCAATAGGCTTTCTACAAACACTTCTATTCAATATCCATTGTTTCGTGTTCTGTCTTGTGTTGATACTTTTAATACCCTATTAATATCCTCTAATGCCACATCATCCTTCCCACCTTACTCAAATGTAATGCCACATCACCCTTCCCACCTCACTCAAATGTAGATATAAAATCAGGGAAACGCAAGTTCTAATCAGTTGTGTATTTGTGAAGTCTTTGAAAATGTAATAAGTTTTACGAAACGCGCCCGTGTCGCGTCAGACTAGAAATAAAAATGAATTTTGGAGAAGTGATTTTTGATTTACCTCCAACAGTGAAGCATAATGTACGAAAGATTGAGAAAATTCGTGTTAGAATTATTAATCTTACTTTTTCGGTCATATTTAATAAAATATGTCTACAGGAAAGACTGCTACCAAAATATACTAATATAAATATATATATATATATATATATATATATATATATATATATATATATATATATATATATATATATATGTCGTACCTAGTAGCCAGAACTCACTTTTTGGCCTACTATTCAAGGCCCGATTTGCCTAATAAGCCAAGTTTTCATGAATTAATTGTTTTTCGACTACCTAACCTACCTAACCTAACCTAACCTAACTTTTTCGGCTACCTAACCAAACCTAACCTATATAGATAGGTTAGGTTAGGTTAGGTAGGGTTGGTTAGGTTCGGTCATATATCTACGTTAATTTTAACTCCAATAAAAAAAAATTGACCTCATACATAATGAAATGGGTAGCTTTATCATTTCATTAGAAAAAAATTAGAAAAAATATATTAATTCAGGAAGACTTGGCTTATTAGGCAAATCGGGCCTTGAATAGTAGGACAAAAAGTGAGTTCTGGCTACTAGGTACGACATATATATATATATATATATATATATATATATATATATATATATATATATATATATATATATATATATATATATATATATATATATATATATATATATATATATATATATTAGTATATTTTGGTAGCAGTGTTGTAAACATATGTTGTTGAATATGAACGAAAGGGTAAGAGTCTAACACGAATCTCCTCAGTATGTCTTACGTTCTTCTTCACTGTCGAGGGTAATTGATAATTAACCTCTCCAAAATTCATTCTTTATTTCCGATCTGACGCCTGAATGCGTTTCGTAACGCTTATTACATTTTCAAAGACTTAGTTTACACATAAAATACATCATAATTATATTCGTTTTGGGTGAGGTGATATGGTACAAACGTTTTGGGTGAGGTGACAGTGCATATGCCAGAACACGAAACAATTGGTATAAATTGGGTATGAAAACATAAGAATGGAAGTAACTGCAGAAGGCTTATTGGCTCATACTTCCTCCTGCTGCTTCTATGTTAGTTTGGGGTCTTGATGTGGATAGAATATAGTTGTGCATTAATTGGCTGTTGATTGCATGTTTTGATTTTTTTATGTGTAGTGCCTCGCTGATGTCGAGTCTCCTGCTATCGCTGTATTTATCGATGATTTCTGAGTTGCTTGTTAAGATTTCTCAGGTGATGGTCAGGTTGTGACAAATGATTATACATTCTTTGATTGAGCCCAGGTGTTTGTGCATAGTTGATTACCTAGAAAGAGACCATGTTGTCTTGCCTATTTTCTGAGTTCTTTGGGGCTAACAGAGCAGATACCCATCAGCCACATACCCACATATATATATATATATATATATATATATATATATATATATATATATATATATATATATATATATATATATATATATATATATATATATATGTCGTACCTAGTAGCCAGAACGCACTTCTCAGCCTACTATGCAAGGCCCGATTTGCCTAATAAGCCAAGTTTTCATGAATTAATGTTTTTTCGACAACCTAACCTACCTAACCTAACCTAACCTAACTTTTTCGGCTACCTAACCTAACCTATAGAGATAGGTTAGGTTAGATTAGGTAGGGTTGGTTAGGTTCTGTCATATATCTACGGTAATTTTAACTCCAATAAAAAAAAAATTGACCTCATACATAATGAAATGGGTAACTTTATCATTTCATGAGAAAAAAATTAGAGAAAATATATTAGTTCAGGAAAACTTGGCTTATTAGGCAAATCGGGCCTTGCATAGTAGGCTGAGAAGTGCGTTCTGGCTACTAGGTACGACATATATATATATATATATATATATATATATATATATATATATATATATATATATATATATATATATATATATATATATGTATATATATATATATATATATATATATATATATATATATATATATATATATATATATATATATATATATAAACCTGGATATGCGTATGGAAATGTCAAGACACACAAGCCTGGAAACCCACTTCGGCCAATCATTAGCCAGATTCCCACACCCACGTACAGACTGGCAAAGCGACTCAACGGCCTGCTGACTCCTTATGTTCCTTGCGCCTTCAGCCTGAAGTCTCCAAAGGAATTTGTTGACTTACTGTGGGGCACACGGGCCACAGGGATAAGAGCCTCGTTGGACGTAGAATCACTGTTCACCAACGTACCTGTGGACGAGACAATCGGGATGATAGCCGACAGAGTGTATCGTGATCCAGCCTGTACTCCTCTTGACATACCAGAAATTATTCTAAGGAAACTACTCCAAGCTTGGAATAAAGAGGCACCCTTCTTGAGCTCGGATGGGCACATGTATAAGCAAGTAGATGGGGTCGCCATGGGTTCTCCCCTAGGTGTCCTGTTTGCAAACTTCTACATGGGTACCATCGAGCAAAAAGTCTTAGTCGACATGAACTTGAAACCGGCCATATACAGCAGGTATGTTGACGACATTTTTACACAGGTACCTGATGTCAGACATCTGCAGGAGCTGAAGGAGGCGTTTGAGCAGAGCTCCGTGCTGCGTTTCACTTACGAGATGGAAAAGGATGGGAAGCTGCCCTTTCTAGATGTAACAGTCATGGAAAAGAGCGGAGGTTTCCACACTGCAGTCTACACTAAGGAAACGAACATAGGAATGTGCCTAAATGCCAACAGCGACTGCCCAGACAGGTACAAGAGGGGTGTTGTTAACGCATATGTCGACCGTGCTCTCAGCCACAGCTCAGAATGGAAGCAAGTCGACGAAGAACTCTGTAGGGTAAGGCAGGTCCTAGTCAACCATGGCTTCTCCAATGGTTTCATCGAAGACATCATAAGAAGGAAAGTGAAACGCCATGCAACCTCTGAAGAGACAACTAACACAACACCTATACCCCCTATTAGACTATTTTACAGGAACTTCTTTTCCACAGCTCATAAAACGGAGGAAAGGGTCCTGAAAGATATTGTTAATAGAAACGTTATTCCTACAGACAAAAATCAGAGGATACAACTGACGATTTACTATAAAACCAGAAAAACGGCCAGCCTACTCATGAGAAACTCTCCAGACACAAAGCAGAACGCTTTAAGAGAGACCAACGTCGTCTATGCCTTCAAATGTCCTCTTGGGGACTTTAAGCTCCAAAAAAAACAGTATATAGGCAAGACAACAACATCTCTTTCTAGGCGTTTAACGATGCATAAGCAACAGGGCTCCATTAAGGAACATATAATCTCTTCCCACAACCAAACACTCGCCAGAGAAATCCTAGTAAACAACACAGAAATCATCGATAGATACAGCGATAGCAGGCGGCTTGACGTTTCGAGGCGCTACACATTAAAAAGTCAACACCAGCAATCAACAGCCAATTAATGCACAACTATATACTACCCACCTCAAGACTCCGCTCCTATTTAGAAGCATCAAGAAATATGGACCAATAGGCTTTCTACAATCACTTCCATTCAATAACCATTGTTTCGTGTTCTGTCTTGTGTTGATGAAATTAATACCCTATTAATACCACCTCACCCCATCCACCTCACTCAAATGTAGATATAAACAAATCGGAGATGTGTAAGTTCTATTCAGTTGTGTATGTGTAAACTAAAGTCATTGAAAATGTAATAAGTTTTACGAAACGCGCTCAAGTGTCGCGTCAGACTAGAAATAAAAATGAATTTTAGAGAATTGATCTTTGAATTACCACCAACAGTGAAAAGAAATGTACGAAAGATCGAGAAAATTCGTGTTAGAATTGTTAATCCTACTTTTTCGGTCATATTTAATAATATATATATATATATATATATATATATATATATATATATATATATATATATATATATATATATATATATATATATATATATATATATATATATATATATATATATATATATATATATATATATATATATATTATATATATATATATATATATATATATATATATATATATATATATATATATAATATATAATATATATATATATATATATATATATATTATATATATATATATATATATATATATATATATATATATTTATATAGATATATATATATATATATATATATATATATATATATATATATATATATATATATATATATATATATATATATATATATATATATATATATATATATATATATATATATATATATATATATATATATATATATATATATATATTATTAAATATGACCGAAAAAGTAAGATTAATAATTCTAACACGAATTTTCTCGATCTTTCTTACGTTTCTTTTCACTGTTGATGGTAATTCAAAGATCAATTCTCTAAAATTCATTTATTCATTTTTATTTCTAGTCTGACGCGAGACTTGAGCGCGTTTCGTAAAACTTATTACATTTTCAAAGACTTTAGTTTACAAACACACAACTGAAACTGAATAGAGCTTACACATCTTCGATTTTATATCTACATTTGGGTGAGGTGGATGAGGTGAAAACAAACTTTCAACAATGGGTATTGAATGGGTATTAAATTCAAACACAAGACAAAACACAAAACAATGGGTTTTGAATGGAAGTAATTGTAGAAAGCCTATTGGTCCATATTTCTTGATGCTTCTATATTGGAGCGGAGTCTTGAAGTGGGTAGAATATAGTTGTGCATTAATTGGCTGTTGATTGCTGGTGTTGACTTCTTGATGTGTAGTGCCTCGCAGACATCAAGCCGCCTGCTATCGCTGTATCTATCGATGATTTCTGTGTTGTTTGCTAAGATTTCTCTGGTGATGGTTTGTTTGTGGGAAGATATTATATGTTCCTTAATGGAGCCCTGTTGCTTATGCATCGTTAAACGCCTGGAAAGAGATGTTGTTTTCTTGCCTATATACTGGGTTTTTGACGCTTAGAGTCCCCAAGAGGGCATTTGAAGGCATAGACGACATTGGTCTCTTTTAAAGCGTTCTGCTTTATGTCTGGAGAGTTTCTCATGAGTAGGCTGACCGTTTTTCTGGTTTTATAGTAAATATAAATATATAGGCCTTCTGCAGTTTCTTCCATTCTTATGTTTTCATACCCAATTTATACCAATTGTTTCGTGTTCTGGCATATGCCCTGTCACCTCACCCAAAACGTTTGTACCATATCACCTCACCCAAAATGAATATAATTATGATGTATATTATGTGCAAACTAAGTCTTTGAAAATGTAATAAGCGTTACGAAACGCATTCAGGCGTCAGATCGGAAATAAAGAATGAATTTTGGAGAGGTTAAATATCAATTACCCTCAACAGTGAAGAAGAACGTTTGACATATTGAGGAGATTCGTGTTAGACTCTTACCCTTTCGTTCATATTCAACCACATATTTCATATTTTGGTAGCAGTCTACAGGAAAGACTGCTACCAAAATATACTAATATATATATATATATATATATATATATATATATATATATATATATATATATATATATATATATATATATATATATCCCTGTTAATATGGGAGAACACTGTGTCTATGCTTAAGGCACAACTCTCCTAAACACGATAGTGAAATATACAACTTTAGAACACTTTCCCACCAGGAGACTCGAACCCTAGCCAGCACAGAAGCCTTCCAGCAACTGGCATAACAGGTACGCCTTAACCCACTCCACCACCTGCTCAGACCCTTAAAAGAGATGGTAATTTTGGAGTATTTATACACTCCAAAGACCACCACCTCCCAAGAGCACTAGAGCAAGTGAGGGGTCATTTTTACGTTTTTTCATCAAGTCCCTGTTAATATGGGAGAACACTGTGTCTATGCTTAAGGTGTGGGACATTTGGGGCTTGAATCTAATTATTTAAATATTAATGTAGTAAATTAAATTACGAAGGACCACCCACTTTTATAGTAAAGAGGGAAACTGAGAA
Source organism: Procambarus clarkii (assembly GCF_040958095.1). Lineage (NCBI taxonomy): Eukaryota > Metazoa > Arthropoda > Malacostraca > Decapoda > Cambaridae > Procambarus > Procambarus clarkii. The sequence goes on from NC_091191.1 coordinate 28,100,274, forward strand.
ATTATGATCATTTGATAATTCCTAGATGAACAAGTAACTATGGATAAAATACTAGAGAATATGATCATAGAAATAATTAATGGGCTGTATAATTAAATGAATCAAACCTCAAATACCTACATTGGGGGGTTATTACTGGAACTCAGTACGTCCAGGAACTAGTGTGATTCGTTCACTAATCCAAAATATAATAATCTAATCCTATGAATAATTATGAAATCATTGTCATTATCATTAATGAGAACATAGATTATGAATATAATAATGGTAATCATAACAAACACATGTCAATCCAAGAAACAGAGTTCTGCATGTAAATAATTCCAGATAATATATTAGAGGAATACAAAAGAATCTTAGCTTAATGACGATTCCTTAAAGTAAGTCACGACGCTCCCTCTGATTCTCCTGGGCTCGGCTGGATGACGAGTGGGATTGATTAACATGGGAGAGGGCAGCTAGGAGAATTCTTCTCACATGCTGCAAAATAAATATTTACAGTAGCAACTAATTAGACTACTGAATTTCTATATCCAATAAATTACTATTAATAATGGGTAAGAGATAATGACCTGTGCTTTGGTGTTGGTATACGTCGTCACGACAAACTACCCAGCTATAATTCTACACCCTGTCAGATGCATCAAATAAGGATAAGATACTTAGCTAATATTGGCACTGTGTAAGTTTTAAGTTTGCCGAAATTCGCGTCCCAGGCTCTGGCTTCGCCTATCCTGGATAATGACGCGCTTCACTGGCCGGTCACGTGGAGTCACAAAGAACCAGATTTGATAGGTTCCTTGTATGACACTGACACCAGGTGAAGATATTGTCTGCAAGGCTCTTCACGCCTCACAGTGGCGACTTTCTTCGGGAGAATGGATAGCGTTTACCCTGATGGCTGGGTAATGGCGTCTCCTCGTGAGCACTACGTGAACAGGTCCGCTCGGGAGCGTATCAACACGTGCACTCTCGTCCTCTCCCTCCCCGCTCTGCGTCTCGCTTTCATTAACCAAGTTATTATTATGGATATTAGCATTTCTCGCGGTTGTGCTAGAAATGCTCGAGTCAGGACGGGTTTATCATTTGGAAGAGTTAAATATTATTATTTGCCAGTTCAGTGAGAGTAAACATATAATGGAGAAGAATTAATGTCTCTCCAGGGCATTCAATTGTGACGTTAATTTGTATTACTAGATAACTGTTATGACTTTAATGCTCTATTCAACTTTAGTTGGAGGTCAATTTATCTGTAATTAATTATCACACAGAACACCGTTTGTTATAGAGAATCGAATTCAATTCTCAGGCACATTGGATATAAATGTGTTTATTACAATGAAATCTGACGCAATACTGGCGTCGGGTGACGTAAGAATTGTAGCCTATTGTACAGATGTGATTATTAGTACATGTGAATTCTACGCTGTGTTAATTTTACTTACTACTATGATTAGTAGAATTAGTAATAATTAATGAGAATACAAAAGTGTTGTATTCTGTGTTGGAAATTTCCAACATAACTCCGGGGGGAGGATTCTAGGGTCGTAGTGTACTGTGGAGTACTGACCTATCCCGAAGTTGAGATTAATATTAGTATATTAGTAGGTTAATATGTTAGTATGTTAGTACACACATAACGAACGTCCCGTATTTATCAAGGACATACAAGAACTCAAGTCTTGCTATTTACATGTCAAATGAATCATGTTACTTATAGCCTACACAATAATTAAAGAATTGCTCTTAGTTGAGAAGTATAATAGGCTTGTAGTTTCCCTTAGTGGAAACATGTATTAAATATTGAAACATTAAATGATTAAGTTATGGTAATCAGGAACCCTCTAAAGTTCACAATAAACTCAACAACTAGGGTCGCAGTGACATGTAATGGTGTATTACGTAGCTGCTGAATCATAGGCAAACTCAGAATAAGTTCCTAAGAACTAACAACACTATTGTATAATTATACAGTAAAATATTATTAGTCATTTAAGATCAAGGAGACTATGACACTGCAGTAAGGTCACTGTCTAGGGTCGCTGTGACTTGTAACTATTGAGTTACTAGACAATAACATCACGCAGCATCACGATCACCCCAAATTCAAATGAGGAAATTGAATTTAATGTGCACTGCCGTGCAGTAGTCATTCTGACTGATGGTACAACTAATTTGCTAACTAGCTAAAATAATAGAAAAGTAGAGAACTGAAAAGTTTATTCATTAAAATCAAGGAAAATTCTGAGTCGACAGTGAGATTAGTAGCCTAGTCATTCTGACTTATGAGCTAATTAAATGGTAGCTCATAGGCTTGACACTGTAAACTTGTTAATACGAAATCAACTTTACATGAAATTGAGTTTATTAAATCAGTCTCTATAAGTATAGTCAACTGTAATTAATGGTGAGTACAGATTAGGCTAGTACTCAGTTGACCTAACTAAAGTCCCTAAACCTACCTAAATAAATGGTTTGAATTTCTAACCTACCTAAGTAAGGGACTAAGCTAATTGTGAGCAAAAATGTACTCGAATTAACATTGTGAGCAGTATTGAGCTCATTAACAGGTTGAGCTATATTGAACTCGTGAACATAGTGAGCTATATTGAGCTCGTTAGCAGTGCTAACAGGGTGAGTTACAGTGAGCTCGTCAACAGTGTTGACAGGGTGAGCTACAGTGAGCTCGTTAGCAGTGCTAACAGGGTGAGTTGCAGTGAACTCGTCAACAGTGTTGACAGGGTGAGCTGCAGTGAGCTCGTTAGCAGTGCTAACAGGGTGAGTTACAGTGAACTCGTCAACAGTGTTGACAGGGTGAGCTGCAGTGAGCTCGTCAACAGTGTTGACAGGGTGAGCTACAGTGAGCTCGTTAGCAGTGCTAACTGGGTGAGTTACAGTGAACTCGTCAACAGTGTTGACAGGGTGAGCTGCAGTGAGCTCGTTAGCAGTGCTAACAGGGTGAGTTACAGTGAACTCGTTGACAGGGTGAGCTACAGTGAGCTCGTTAGCAGTGCTAACAGGATGAGTTACATTGAACTCGTCAACAGTGTTGACAGGGTGAGCTGCAGTGAGCTCGTTAACAGTTAACAGGGTGAGTTATATTGAACTCGTCAACAGTGTTGACAGGGTGAGCTGCAGTGAGCTCGATAACAATGTTAACAGGGTGAGTTATATTGAACTCGTCAACAGTGTTGACAGGGTGAGCTGCTATGAGCTCGTTAACAGTTAACAGGGTGAGTTCAGTGAACTCGTCAACAGTGTTGACAGGGTGAGCTGAAGTGAGCTCGTTAACAGCGTTAACAGGGTGAGTTCAGTGAACTCGTCAACAGTGATGACAGGGTGAGCTACAGTGAGCTCGTTAACAGTGTTAACAGGGTGAGTTCAGTGAACTCGAATTAACGAGGTGGAGTTTTGCATCATTCAATTATCATGGCGAGCAGTGCTCGTGGCATGGGGAACATTAAAGCGTTCGATTGTCATGGCGAGCAATATTAAGCTCGTATACGCATGGGGAACAAGCACTCATATTATTACGTTAATTCTAAGGTGAGCTAGATTAAGCTCATGAAGTATGTTAATTAACAATGCTGATGTTTAACGATAATGCATTAAACATATTAGTTCTCTGTAAATTCGCTTACTTATTAGTAAGTTTGCAAGTTTGTTCGTGCTGCGTTCCTACACTAAATAAGCAGAAACGAAAGAAAACAAATCAAACAAATGGATGCAAGTATTTATCACTAACTCTTAGTGCAGAAAACATGGTATTAAGAAGGTTTTCTTGGCAAACCTTTAAGCGCAAGTATAGTGGACCAGTGGTCCTAGTGAATTTGTAATTACTGAAGTTGCTTGATGACTTCATAGAATTACTAAATTCAGGAAATGCCAGTGGCATTGAGTGCTAGATTCTCTAGCCTAACATTATTAATTACCTAGGGAGTACTAGATTCTCTAGCCCAACATAATAATTTACCTAGGAAGACTGAGTGTGGTCAATTACTACTTGTCGAGAATAATTCTAGGTCTGCAGTGAATTCAATAGTTTGGTCGCTGTGACTTGTACTTGTTTGAGTACAGACCATTGGTTTTCACTGAGAGCTATGAAACATCTCGGCGAGTATCAATTGCACTACATTCAATCTGAGTTTATTACTCAGCTGTGTTTCTCCTTTTAGCTTGCTGCTGGAGAATTGATTTACTGCTGACTAATTTATTATTGTTGGCAGGCTTAGGCTTGTTCACATTCAGAACTTGACCAGTAAGTAAGTAGCCACCTGCAGATTGGAGCATATTCATTCCCAATCGTTTAACATGTCCAGTTATGAACTGGTAATAGTAGTCGGCTCCTACTAGTACATCTACATTGTTAAGGCGGTCAGACGTTAACTTGTTGTCAGCCAAATTAATTTCACGTTCCTGCAGGAAGTGGGCTGTGTACCCCAGACCCTTAATATTTAAGTCTAAAGGTATTTGATCCACAACAATGGCTTGGACAGCCTTGGCATGACTACCTAGTCGTACAAGCGGTTGAACTACTGAGTATTCATGGGTTCCTCGATTTATCATGAACCCTGACAAGTTTAATTTTACCTGTCCTATTGGTTGTAAATTAAGTGCCTCTGCTGCTCTTTGAGTAATGAAAGTTCTCTGGGAACCTTGGTCAAATAGTCCACGTATGGTGATCTTGGTTCCTCTGTTCTTCACTTGAAGTTGGGCAGTAGGCAAAGCGGCATCTACTTGAGATGCTTGTGTAGTTACGCTGTACACATCTCGCACCTTGCAGCACTGTACTGGTGTAGATTCTCTACGTCCTATTCTAGGATTGACATAATTTGTCTTAACTAATTTGCACAGTGCAGCATGATGCTTGCCCCTTCTACACCTATTGCAGGTGTTCAGTGGGGTTTCACAGCTGTTAACATTATGTGGTTTGAGACACCTAGTACATTTGTGTAACTGATTGAGTCGTCTGACTCTTGTGTCTCTATTAGGATAATTAGTACATTTGTACAGAGAATGTTTTTGATTGCAAAACAAGCACATTCCCCATCCTACAGATCGTTTAGGGGTTACCGGTTTAGGTAAAACAGTACTTGCAGGTTGTGATGGTTTTGCTGTTTGCATTTGCTTGTTATTTATTCTCTTGTGAGTACTTGGTGTACTCTGGGGAACCATTAATAGGCTCTTGGGAGTGCTCTTTGGACTATTAGGTCTCTTAGGAGCACCTGTGGAGTTATTAGCAGTGCTCTTTGGACTATTAGGTCTCTTAGGAGCACCTGTGGGACTCTTAGGTCTCACTGATGAATCAGTGTTTGACTGATTGTTGTTACATTGATTATTAGTACCTTTGTTACCTAGTGACAGTGTCACTTTAGGAGTTTCAGGTAAGGAAACTGATGTAGGTACAGTTTTGGTGCATTCAGATTTAGCATTAATTGCTTGGTCTGCTGTATGATTGTTCATATTGCGCAAACCTGTAAATATATCCTGCATTGACAGGGTATTACCATTCTGGCATACATATAATTTATTAAGTGTGTCACCAGACAATTTTCTTTGGATGATAATTTTAGTCATCCACTCAGTAGTTGGGTGATCCACCTCTTTACTGAAAGAATTTATCAGTGACTCAAGCTGAAAACTAAAGGCTTGTAAAGAGTCAACTGATTGCTCTGGTGAAGATAAATTTAATAATTGGTGCACAAGGTTTATAATAGTCTTCTCATTGTTAGCACTTACTTTAGAAGGCTGTTGTGAGCAATTGTGACCATTACTTGTGTTGCTTAAGGCTTCGTGCTTAGCCTCAGCTTTGATTACAGCTTCGACTGCTGCTGCAGCATTAGCTTTATCATTTTCTGGTTCAGATTCACTGATTATTGCAGCTTCACTTGTTTCATCTGCAGCTTCACTTGTTTCTCTGGGTTCTGGTGATAAGCTAGTTAATTCAGTAGCCTTATGTATTGAACTTATAGAATCCAGGGAACATTGAGAAGAGTGGTCTGAAATTTGATCAGACTCTGTAAACAAATCATCACATGAAGCTGTATTAGATGAGAGGTTAGAAAATGAAGGTTGAACTTCAGTTGTGGATCCTGTGTAGTGATCAGTATTGATTAGAGGATTCTCCTCGTCTTGAGGTAGTTCAGGTATTTCATCTGAACTGAGTGTTGACTCAGGTGTAGGTCTATTAATGATCGGCTCTATCCACTCGGGAATATCTTGTCTCGCAAGCACCTCCTTATATTGGTCTAACCTGGTTTGAACGTAATGTTCATAGTCATCAAGATCAGATTTTGTTAGACGTAAGTGGTCTGAGACAGTATGACCGACTTGGAGTAAATTCCTGTGGGACTCGATTACAGTCTTTACATGATCATATTTTTGGATGGCGTTCCTTATGGAACTTGCTAGTCTGTAGACGTCACCTGGGTCAGTTTCTACACAGTGATGACATCTGATAAGTAGTTCTCCTAGTCGAACTTGAAGAGTTCTCAAGAATCTTGCATTCCTTTCTAGAGGATTCATTCTTGCGGTAAATTGAGCCTGATAGGGCTTATGTAGCTAGTGGTATAGCTATAGTCTGCTTCTTGATGTAGAGCAGGTATAAGTATTGACAGCCTGATATTTCTTGAGGCTGGTTGTAATTTACCTCATTTAGAGGTTAGCTACCTACCTAATAATAAGCAACTAAGATTTGAGTGGTACATTGGTCTCACTACAGGTGTTCCTCAGCTTAGCTCTTCTAAATCAGCCTCGGATGGGTAGTGGACTTACAGTAACACTCAAAGACATACATAGAAATATGCAATAAAATAATTACACAATAAATGGTTAATCCCACCCTTGATAGGGTCAGCACAAAATGAATAATATGTGTCACTAACTAGCTCAAGCCTAGTCGTGAGAATTTCTACTTAAGAAACTACAACTATATTTAGTCTGTGCTTGTGCCAAATTCAACACAATCACAGCCTAAATTGCTACCTAATAAAGGTTGGCAAAGATTATATTATGGTGCAGTAATGTGCAAATAATTGTGCTGTGTTTTTGGGGTTTTTGTATTTTATATAATATACACTTGTGTAATTATGTGTATAAGAAATTAAATGAACACAAAGGAATTAATTGTGTTTGGCAAGTATTCTACTGCCGTAAATATTACCTAACTCCTAAATGTACTCCTAATGGTGGAATAAAATATTATCAGGGTTAGTAATGATTAACTAGTATGAGATCAGTAATTTATATTAGTATACTGGATCCCTAAATGTTAATGATCTACTGACTTGAGTGAATCAGTAATTATAACATGGATTCAGGCTATATTGGACAGTCTGCTGACAGCCATACATTGAAACATTGGTATAGCCTAAAAGGTTAACACTTAATTGGTGTTAGTGATTAATATAAGGTTATGAGCTGTTGCTCTTGGTGACCTAAAGATTCTACTTCAGTATGAAGTGTAGGTCTAAATGTTGTGGGTAATTGGCTATGACCCACTAAAGCTACCTTATACATGAGGTGAAAGTAGCAATATGTTAGTGTGATCTAGACTAACTAATGTGTTACACTGTTAGTTGACACAATTAATTAAATAGTTAGTCTAGCTTATATTACACAAGGATTAGTAATTAATGATTAATATTTTAATTATAAATTTAATGCCTATCCGGTTCGAAGGACCATAATGTGGGACATTTGGGGCTTGAACCTAATTATTTAAATATTAATGTAGTAAATTAAATTACGAAGGACCACCCGCTTTTATAGTAAAGAGGGAAACTGAGAAATTATGATCATTTGATAATTCCTAGATGAACCAGTAACTATGGATAAAATACTAGAGAATATGATCATAGAAATAATTAATGGGCTGTATAATTAAATAAATCAAACCTCAAACACCTACATTGGGGGGTTATTACTGGAGCTCAGTACGTCCAGGAACTAGTGTGGTTCGTTCACTAATCCAAAATATAATAATCTAATCCTATGAATAATTATGAAATCATTGTCATTATCATTAATGAGAACATAGATTATGAATATAATAATGGTAATCATAACAAACACATGTCAATCCAAGAAACAGAGTTCTGCATGTAAATAATTCCAGATAATATATTAGAGGAATACAAAAGAATCTTAGCTTAATGACGATTCCTTAAAGTAAGTCACGAAGCCCCCTCTGATTCTCCTGGGCTCGGCTGGATGACGAGTGGGATTGATTAACATGGGAGAGGGCAGCTAGGAGAATTCTTCTCACATGCTGCAAAATAAATATTTACAGTAGCAACTAATTAGACTACTGGATTTCTATATCCAATAAATTACTATTAATAATGGGTAAGAGATAATGACCTGTGCTTTGGTGTTGGTATACGTCGTCACGACAAACTACCCAGCTATAATTCTACACCCTGTCAGATGCATCAAATAAGGATAAGATACTTAGCTAATATTGGCACTGTGTAAGTTTTAAGTTTGCCGAAATTCGCGTCCCAGGCTCTGGCTTCGCCTATCCTGGATAATGACGCGCTTCACTGGCCGGTCACGTGGAGTCACAAAGAACCAGATTTGATAGGTTCCTTGTATGACACTGACACCAGGTGAAGATATTGTCTGCAAGGCTCTTCACGCCTCACAGTGGCGACTTTCTTCGGGAGAATGGATAGCGTTTACCCTGATGGCTGGGTAATGGCGTCTCCTCGTGAGCACTACGTGAACAGGTCCGCTCGGGAGCGTATCAACACGTGCACTCTCGTCCTCTCCCTCCCCGCTCTGCGTCTCGCTTTCATTAACCAAGTTATTATTATGGATATTAGCATTTCTCGCGGTTGTGCTAGAAATGCTCGAGTCAGGACGGGTTTATCATTTGGAAGAGTTAAATATTATTATTTGCCAGTTCAGTGAGAGTAAACATATAATGGAGAAGAATTAATGTCTCTCCAAGGCATTCAATTGTGACGTTAATTTGTATTACTAGATAACTGTTATGACTTTAATGCTCTATTCAACTTTAGTTGGAGGTCAATTTATCTGTAATTAATTATCACACAGAACACCGTTTGTTATAGAGAATCGAATTCAATTCTCAGGCACATTGGATATAAATGTGTTTATTACAATGAAATCTGACGCAATACTGGCGTCGGGTGACGTAAGAATTGTAGCCTATTGTACAGATGTGATTATTAGTACATGTGAATTCTACGCTGTGTTAATTTTACTTACTACTATGATTAGTAGAATTAGTAATAATTAATGAGAATACAAAAGTGTTGTATTCGGTGTTGGAAATTTCCAACATAACTCCGGGGGGAGGATTCTAGGGTCGTAGTGTACTGTGGAGTACTGACCTATCCCGAAGTTGAGATTAATATTAGTATATTAGTAGGTTAATATGTTAGTATGTTAGTACACACATAACGAACGTCCCGTATTTATCAAGGACATACAAGAACTCAAGTCTTGCTATTTACATGTCAAATGAATCATGTTACTTATAGCCTACACAATAATTAAAGAATTGCTCTTAGTTGAGAAGTATAATAGGCTTGTAGTTTCCCTTAGTGGAAACATGTATTAAATATTGAAACATTAAATGATTAAGTTATGGTAATCAGGAACCCTCTAAAGTTCACAATAAACTCAACAACTAGGGTCGCAGTGACATGTAATGGTGTATTACGTAGCTGCTGAATCATAGGCAAACTCAGAATAAGTTCCTAAGAACTGACAACACTATTGTATAATTATACAGTAAAATATTATTAGTCATTTAAGATCAAGGAGACTATGACACTGCAGTAAGGTCACTGTCTAGGGTCGCTGTGACTTGTAACTATTGAGTTACTAGACAATAACATCACGCAGCATCACGATCACCCCAAATTCAAATGAGGAAATTGAATTTAATGTGCACTGCCGTGCAGTAGTCATTCTGACTGATGGTACAACTAATTTGCTAACTAGCTAAAATAATAGAAAAGTAGAGAACTGAAAAGTTTATTCATTAAAATCAAGGAAAATTCTGAGTCGACAGTGAGATTAGTAGCCTAGTCATTCTGACTTATGAGCTAATTAAATGGTAGCTCATAGGCTTGACACTGTAAACTTGTTAATACGAAATCAACTTTACATGAAATTGAGTTTATTAAATCAGTCTCTATAAGTATAGTCAACTGTAATTAATGGTGAGTACAGATTAGGCTAGTACTCAGTTGACCTAACTAAAGTCCCTAAACCTACCTAAATAAATGGTTTGAATTTCTAACCTACCTAAGTAAGGGACTAAGCTAATTGTGAGCAAAAATGTACTCGAATTAACATTGTGAGCAGTATTGAGCTCATTAACAGGTTGAGCTATATTGAACTCGTGAACATAGTGAGCTATATTGAGCTCGTTAGCAGTGCTAACAGGGTGAGTTACAGTGAGCTCGTCAACAGTGTTGACAGGGTGAGCTACAGTGAGCTCGTTAGCAGTGCTAACAGGGTGAGTTGCAGTGAACTCGTCAACAGTGTTGACAGGGTGAGCTGCAGTGAGCTCGTTAGCAGTGCTAACAGGGTGAGTTACAGTGAACTCGTCAACAGTGTTGACAGGGTGAGCTGCAGTGAGCTCGTCAACAGTGTTGACAGGGTGAGCTACAGTGAGCTCGTTAGCAGTGCTAACTGGGTGAGTTACAGTGAATTCGTCAACAGTGTTGACAGGGTGAGCTGCAGTGAGCTCGTTAGCAGTGCTAACAGGGTGAGTTACAGTGAACTCGTTGACAGGGTGAGCTACAGTGAGCTCGTTAGCAGTGCTAACAGGATGAGTTACATTGAACTCGTCAACAGTGTTGACAGGGTGAGCTGCAGTGAGCTCGTTAACAGTTAACAGGGTGAGTTATATTGAACTCGTCAACAGTGTTGACAGGGTGAGCTGCAGTGAGCTCGATAACAATGTTAACAGGGTGAGTTATATTGAACTCGTCAACAGTGTTGACAGGGTGAGCTGCTATGAGCTCGTTAACAGTTAACAGGGTGAGTTCAGTGAACTCGTCAACAGTGTTGACAGGGTGAGCTGAAGTGAGCTCGTTAACAGCGTTAACAGGGTGAGTTCAGTGAACTCGTCAACAGTGATGACAGGGTGAGCTACAGTGAGCTCGTTAACAGTGTTAACAGGGTGAGTTCAGTGAACTCGAATTAACGAGGTGGAGTTTTGCATCATTCAATTATCATGGCGAGCAGTGCTCGTGGCATGGGGAACATTAAAGCGTTCGATTGTCATGGCGAGCAATATTAAGCTCGTATACGCATGGGGAACAAGCACTCATATTATTACGTTAATTCTAAGGTGAGCTAGATTAAGCTCATGAAGTATGTTAATTAACAATGCTGATGTTTAACGATAATGCATTAAACATATTAGTTCTCTGTAAATTCGCTTACTTATTAGTAAGTTTGCAAGTTTGTTCGTGCTGCGTTCCTACACTAAATAAGCAGAAACGAAAGAAAACAAATCAAACAAATGGATGCAAGTATTTATCACTAACTCTTAGTGCAGAAAACATGGTATTAAGAAGGTTTTCTTGGCAAACCTTTAAGCGCAAGTATAGTGGACCAGTGGTCCTAGTGAATTTGTAATTACTGAAGTTGCTTGATGACTTCATAGAATTACTAAATTCAGGAAATGCCAGTGGCATTGAGTGCTAGATTCTCTAGCCTAACATTATTAATTACCTAGGGAGTACTAGATTCTCTAGCCCAACATTATAATTTACCTAGGAAGACTGAGTGTGGTCAATTACTACTTGTCGAGAATAATTCTAGGTCTGCAGTGAATTCAATAGTTTGGTCGCTGTGACTTGTACTTGTTTGAGTACGGACCATTGGTTTTCACTGAGAGCTATGAAACATCTCGGCGAGTATCAATTGCACTACATTCAATCTGAGTTTATTACTCAGCTGTGTTTCTCCTTTTAGCTTGCTGCTGGAGAATTGATTTACTGCTGACTAATTTATTATTGTTGGCAGGCTTAGGCTTGTTCACATTCAGAACTTTACCAGTAAGTAAGTAGCCACCTGCAGATTGGAGCATATTCATTCCCAATCGTTTAACATGTCCAGTTATGAACTGGTAATAGTAGTCGGCTCCTACTAGTACATCTACATTGTTAAGGCGGTCAGACGTTAACTTGTTGTCAGCCAAATTAATTTCACGTTCCTGCAGGAAGTGGGCTGTGTACCCCAGACCCTTAATATTTAAGTCTAAAGGTATTTGATCCACAACAATGGCTTGGACAGCCTTGGCATGACTACCTAGTCGTACAAGCGGTTGAACTACTGAGTATTCATGGGTTCCTCGATTTATCATGAACCCTGACAAGTTTAATTTTACCTGTCCTATTGGTTGTAAATTAAGTGCCTCTGCTGCTCTTTGAGTAATGAAAGTTCTCTGGGAACCTTGGTCAAATAGTCCACGTATGGTGATCTTGGTTCCTCTGTTCTTCACTTGAAGTTGGGCAGTAGGCAAAGCGGCATCTACTTGAGATGCTTGTGTAGTTACGCTGTACACATCTCGCACCTTGCAGCACTGTACTGGTGTAGATTCTCTACGTCCTATTCTAGGATTGACATAATTTGTCTTAACTAATTTGCACAGTGCAGCATGATGCTTGCCCCTTCTACACCTATTGCAGGTGTTCAGTGGGGTTTCACAGCTGTTAACATTATGTGGTTTGAGACACCTAGTACATTTGTGTAACTGTTTGAGTCGTCTGACTCTTGTGTCTCTATTAGGATAATTAGTACATTTGTACAGAGAATGTTTTTGATTGCAAAACAAGCACATTCCCCATCCTACAGATCGTTTAAGGGTTACCGGTTTAGGTAAAACAGTACTTGCAGGTTGTGATGGTTTTGCTGTTTGCATTTGCTTGTTATTTATTCTCTTGTGAGTACTTGGTGTACTCTGGGGAACCATTAATAGGCTCTTGGGAGTGCTCTTTGGACTATTAGGTCTCTTAGGAGCACCTGTGGAGTTATTAGCAGTGCTCTTTGGACTATTAGGTCTCTTAGGAGCACCTGTGGGACTCTTAGGTCTCACTGATGAATCAGTGTTTGACTGATTGTTGTTACATTGATTATTAGTACCTTTGTTACCTAGTGACAGTGTCACTTTAGGAGTTTCAGGTAAGGAAACTGATGTAGGTACAGTTTTGGTGCATTCAGATTTAGCATTAATTGCTTGGTCTGCTGTATGATTGTTCATATTGCGCAAACCTGTAAATATATCCTGCATTGACAGGGTATTACCATTCTGGCATACATATAATTTATTAAGTGTGTCACCAGACAATTTTCTTTGGATGATAATTTTAGTCATCCACTCAGTAGTTGGGTGATCCACCTCTTTACTGAAAGAATTTATCAGTGACTCAAGCTGAAAACTAAAGGCTTGTAAAGAGTCAACTGATTGCTCTGGTGAAGATAAATTTAATAATTGGTGCACAAGGTTTATAATAGTCTTCTCATTGTTAGCACTTACTTTAGAAGGCTGTTGTGAGCAATTGTGACCATTACTTGTGTTGCTTAAGGCTTCGTGCTTAGCCTCAGCTTTGATTACAGCTTCGACTGCTGCTGCAGCATTAGCTTTATCATTTTCTGGTTCAGATTCACTGATTATTGCAGCTTCACTTGTTTCATCTGCAGCTTCACTTGTTTCTCTGGGTTCTGGTGATAAGCTAGTTAATTCAGTAGCCTTATGTATTGAACTTATAGAATCCAGGGAACATTGAGAAGAGTGGTCTGAAATTTGATCAGACTCTGTAAACAAATCATCACATGAAGCTGTATTAGATGAGAGGTTAGAAAATGAAGGTTGAACTTCAGTTGTGGATCCTGTGTAGTGATCAGTATTGATTAGAGGATTCTCCTCGTCTTGAGGTAGTTCAGGTATTTCATCTGAACTGAGTGTTGACTCAGGTGTAGGTCTATTAATGATCGGCTCTATCCACTCGGGAATATCTTGTCTCGCAAGCACCTCCTTATATTGGTCTAACCTGGTTTGAACGTAATGTTCATAGTCATCAAGATCAGATTTTGTTAGACGTAAGTGGTCTGAGACAGTATGACCGACTTGGAGTAAATTCCTGTGGGACTCGATTACAGTCTTTACATGATCATATTTTTGGATGGCGTTCCTTATGGAACTTGCTAGTCTGTAGACGTCACCTGGGTCAGTTTCTACACAGTGATGACATCTGATAAGTAGTTCTCCTAGTCGAACTTGAAGAGTTCTCAAGAATCTTGCATTCCTTTCTAGAGGATTCATTCTTGCGGTAAATTGAGCCTGATAGGGCTTATGTAGCTAGTGGTATAGCTATAGTCTGCTTCTTGATGTAGAGCAGGTATAAGTATTGACAGCCTGATATTTCTTGAGGCTGGTTGTAATTTACCTCATTTAGAGGTTAGCTACCTACCTAATAATAAGCAACTAAGATTTGAGTGGTACCTTGGTCTCACTACAGGTGTTCCTCAGCTTAGCTCTTCTAAATCAGCCTCGGATGGGTAGTGGACTTACAGTAACACTCAAAGACATACATAGAAATATGCAATAAAATAATTACACAATAAATGGTTAATCCCACCCTTGATAGGGTCAGCACAAAATGAATAATATGTGTCACTAACTAGCTCAAGCCTAGTCGTGAGAATTTCTACTTAAGAAACTACAACTATATTTAGTCTGTGCTTGTGCCAAATTCAACACAATCACAGCCTAAATTGCTACCTAATAAAGGTTGGCAAAGATTATATTATGGTGCAGTAATGTGCAAATAATTGTGCTGTGTTTTTGGGGTTTTTGTATTTTATATAATATACACTTGTGTAATTATGTGTATAAGAAATTAAATGAACACAAAGGAATTAATTGTGTTTGGCAAGTATTCTACTGCCGTAAATATTACCTAACTCCTAAATGTACTCCTAATGGTGGAATAAAATATTATCAGGGTTAGTAATGATTAACTAGTATGAGATCAGTAATTTATATTAGTATACTGGATCCCTAAATGTTAATGATCCACTGACTTGAGTGAATCAGTAATTATAACATGGATTCAGGCTATATTGGACAGTCTGCTGACAGCCATACATTGAAACATTGGTATAGCCTAAATGGTTAACACTTAATTGGTGTTAGTGATTAATATAAGGTTATGAGCTGTTGCTCTTGGTGACCTAAAGATTCTACTTCAGTATGAAGTGTAGGTCTAAATGTTGTGGGTAATTGGCTATGACCCACTAAAGCTACCTTATACATGAGGTGAAAGTAGCAATATGTTAGTGTGATCTAGACTAACTAATGTGTTACACTGTTACTTGACACAATTAATTAAATAGTTAGTCTAGCTTATATTACACAAGGATTAGTAATTAATGATTAATATTTTAATTATAAATTTAATGCCTATCCGGTTCGAAGGACCATAATGTGGGACATTTGGGGCTTGAACCTAATTATTTAAATATTAATGTAGTAAATTAAATTACGAAGGACCACCCGCTTTTATAGTAAAGAGGGAAACTGAGAAATTATGATCATTTGATAATTCCTAGATGAACCAGTAACTATGGATAAAATACTAGAGAATATGATCATAAAAATAATTAATGGGCTGTATAATTAAATAAATCAAACCTCAAACACCTACATTGGGGGGTTATTACTGGAGCTCAGTACGTCCAGGAACTAGTGTGGTTCGTTCACTAATCCAAAATATAATAATCTAATCCTATGAATAATTATGAAATCATTGTCATTATCATTAATGAGAACATAGATTATGAATATAATAATGGTAATCATAACAAACACATGTCAATCCAAGAAACAGAGTTCTGCATGTAAATAATTCCAGATAATATATTAGAGGAATACAAAAGAATCTTAGCTTAATGACGATTCCTTAAAGTAAGTCACGAAGCCCCCTCTGATTCTCCTGGGCTCGGCTGGATGACGAGTGGGATTGATTAACATGGGAGAGGGCAGCTAGGAGAATTCTTCTCACATGCTGCAAAATAAATATTTACAGTAGCAACTAATTAGACTACTGGATTTCTATATCCAATAAATTACTATTAATAATGGGTAAGAGATAATGACCTGTGCTTTGGTGTTGGTATACGTCGTCACGACAAACTACCCAGCTATAATTCTACACCCTGTCAGATGCATCAAATAAGGATAAGATACTTAGCTAATATTGGCACTGTGTAAGTTTTAAGTTTGCCGAAATTCGCGTCCCAGGCTCTGGCTTCGCCTATCCTGGATAATGACGCGCTTCACTGGCCGGTCACGTGGAGTCACAAAGAACCAGATTTGATAGGTTCCTTGTATGACACTGACACCAGGTGAAGATATTGTCTGCAAGGCTCTTCACGCCTCACAGTGGCGACTTTCTTCGGGAGAATGGATAGCGTTTACCCTGATGGCTGGGTAATGGCGTCTCCTCGTGAGCACTACGTGAACAGGTCCGCTCGGGAGCGTATCAACACGTGCACTCTCATCCTCTCCCTCCCCGCTCTGCGTCTCGCTTTCATTAACCAAGTTATTATTATGGATATTAGCATTTCTCGCGGTTGTGCTAGAAATGCTCGAGTCAGGACGGGTTTATCATTTGGAAGAGTTAAATATTATTATTTGCCAGTTCAGTGAGAGTAAACATATAATGGAGAAGAATTAATGTCTCTCCAAGGCATTCAATTGTGACGTTAATTTGTATTACTAGATAACTGTTATGACTTTAATGCTCTATTCAACTTTAGTTGGAGGTCAATTTATCTGTAATTAATTATCACACAGAACACCGTTTGTTATAGAGAATCGAATTCAATTCTCAGGCACATTGGATATAAATGTGTTTATTACAATGAAATCTGACGCAATACTGGCGTCGGGTGACGTAAGAATTGTAGCCTATTGTACAGATGTGATTATTAGTACATGTGAATTCTACGCTGTGTTAATTTTACTTACTACAATGATTAGTAGAATTAGTAATAATTAATGAGAATACAAAAGTATTGTATTCGGTGTTGGAAATTTCCAACATAAGGCACAACTCTCCTAAACACGAGAGTGAAGTATACAACTTTAGAACACTTTCCCACCAGGAGACTCGAATCCTAGCCAGCACAGAAGCCTTCCAGCAACTGGCATAACAGGTACGCCTTAACCCACTCCACCACCTGCTCAGACCCTTAAAAGAGATGGTAATTTCGGAGTATATATACACTCCAAAGACCACCACCTCCCAAGAGCACTAGAGCAAGTGAGGGGTCATTTTTACGTTTTTTCATCAAGTCCCTGTTAATATCTGTTTTAAGGGTCTGAGCAGGTGGTGGAGTGGGTTAAGGCGTACCTGTTATGCCAGTTGCTGGAAGGCTTCTGTGCTGGCTAGGGTTCGAGTCTCCTGGTGGGAAAGTGTTCTAAAGTTGTATACTACACTCGTGTTTAGGAGAGTTGTGCCTTATATATATATATATATATATATATATATATATATATATATATATATATATATATATATATATATATATATATATATATATATATATATATATATATATATAAATATATGTTGTACCTATTAGCCAGAACGCACTTATCAGCCTACAATGCATGGCCCGATTTGCCTAATAAGCCAAGTTTTCCTGAATAAATATATTTTCTCTAATTTTTTTCTTATGAAATGATAAAGCTACCCATTTCATTATGTGTGAAGTAAATTTTTTTTATTGGAGTTAAAATTAACGTAGATATATGACCGAACCTAACCAACCCTACCTAACCTAACCTAGGTTAGGTTAGGTAGCAGAAAAAGTTAGGTTAGGTTAGGTTAGGTAGGTTAGGTAGTCGAAAAACAATTAATACATGAAAACTTGGCTTATTAGGCAAATTGGGCCTTGCATAATAGGCTGAGAAGTGCGTTCTGGCTACTAGGTACGACATATATATATATATATATATATATATATATATATATATATATATATATATATATATATATATATATATATATATATATATATATATATATAGGGGGGTACCACCTCTGGTGCAATTAAAGGGACCCACAGTCTCAGAAAAGGGAACATAGAGCATTCAGGGAAAAACTTGCCATTTAACTCTGAATACGTAGGAGTGTTCGCTTCTCCTACCACCCTCCCCCCCTCCCCCCTTTTTTATTATGTTCACTTTTTTATGCAAAGTTATAGTTACATATCTGATTTTATACAAAAAATGAACATTAAGAGGACACAACAAAGTTTGCTTCCTAGAGGCTGTAGATTTCCTCGAACTCTTCCGACTCCGGGCAGGAACCGAGGATGCAGCGGGCATTCCCCCTCTGGATCGCGACACTGAGGCGCTGAAAGAGAATACTTGCCGCGATAGGGTCTCTTGTGGTGCCAATGAGCTTGGAACCAAGATCGTTAAGAAACCTTCTTGCACTCTCTACCTATGGGCCTAGGGTCTCAGACCCTATTGGAACGAAGTTGTATCAATGATCTAATTGCCTGTACTTGGCTGACTTGTGTCTTTCTCTGTGTGTCGCCGCGGCTCCTGCTGTGCCGGCAGAAAGGCTGATGTATGTGGTTGCCAGGGTGGATACGCAGGTATAGTCCCATGCCAACTGTCTGCCACCCTTGCACGGGAGCACTGTGATTCCGTCTGATCGGCCGGCAAAGCTAACAGAGTCACGGTTCAGTAGGTTTCGGGGCTCTCTCTCCGCTGGACACTGAGCAGAGGCAAGGCTTCCTTTAATGATGTCATTGACTTCGTCGTGTCTAGTGTGCCAACCACCAGATTTTCCACAGTGCAGGCCATGCAATCCATATTCGTCGGCCTCTGCCTCGCCGCAAATACACCTATGAACAGTGTGGATAGGGGCAGCAAGACGGAGAGCAACTGCAATACGGAGCTCCTGCGGATCAAGACATGTGCCTGTCGCAGACATAGGGTCTGCCAAAAGGAAGTCTCCTGCATGGGGAGCCTGCACAGCTATGAGGCGTGCACGATCACTGGGGGTTGTTGCTGCCGCCAGCAAAGCTGTGGCTTCTTTGTCTACAATGGGGCTGTCCCAACTGGATTGTTTCTTGGCTTTCAGCATGGCTGGTCTGAGTGCTGGGTCTGCCATGGCACCCCCATTTTGTGTCGCATTCCGTGTAGTGGGGGTCCTGTATCCCCGCTACACACACACACACACACACACACACACATTGACCAACATACGAACGGCATTCAGAAACTTGTGTAAAGAATCATTCAGAACTTTGTATACCACATATGTCAGGCCAATCCTGGAGTATGCAGCCCCAGCATGGAGTCCATATCTAGTCAAGGATAAGACTAAACTGGAAAAGGTTCAAAGGTTTGCCACCAGACTAGTACCCGAGCTGAGAGGTATGAGCTACGAGGAGAGACAACGGGAATTAAACCTCACTTCGCTGGAAGACAGAAGAGTTAGGGGGGACATGATCATCATATTCAAGATTCTGAAGGGGATTGATAGGGTAGATAAAGACAGTCTATTTAACACAAGGGGAACACGCACAAGGGGACACAGGTGGAAACTGAGTGCCCAAATGAGCCACAGAGATATTAGAAAGAACTTTTTTAGTGTCAGAGTGGTTGACAAATGGAATGCATTAGGGGGTGATGTGGTGGAGGCTGACTCCATACACAGTTTCAAGTGTAGATATGACAGAGCCCGATAGGCTCAGGAATCTGTACACCTGTTGATTGACGGTTGAGAGGCGGGACCAAAGAGCCAGAGCTCAACCCACGCAAACACAACTAGGTGAGTACACACACACACACACACACACACACACACACACACACATTAAGAAACTTGTGTAAAGAATCATTCAGAACTTTGTATACCACATATGTCAGGCCAATCCTGGAGTATGCAGCCCTAGCATGGAGTCCATATCTAGTCAAGGATTAGACTAAACTGGAAAAGGTTCAAAGGTTTGCCACCAGACTAGTACCCGAGCTGAGAGGTATGAGCTACGAGGAGAGACTACGGGAATTAAACCTCACTTCGCTGGAAGACAGAAGAGTTAGGGGGGACATGATCACCACATTCATGATTCTGAAGGGAATTGATAGGGAAGATAAAGACAGTCTATTTAACACAAGGGGAACACGTACAAGGGAACACAGGTGGAAACTGAGTGTCCCAAATGAGCCACAGAGATATTAGAAAGAACTTTTTTAGTGTCAGAGTGGTGGACAAATGGAATGCATTAGGAAGAGATGTGGCGGAGGCTGACTCCATACACAGTTTCAAGTGTAGATATGATAGAGCCCGATAGGCTCAGGAATCTGTACACCTGTTGATTGACAGTTGAGAGGCGGGACCAAAGAGTCAGAGCTCAACCCCCGCAAACACAACTAGGTGAGTACACACACACACACACACACACATATATATATATATATATATATATATATATATATATATATATATATATATATATATATATATATATATATATATATATATATATATATGTATATAATATATATATATATAATATATATTATATATATATATATATATATATATATATATATATATATATATATATATATATATATATATATATATATATATATATATATATATATATATTAGTATATTTTGGTAGCAGTCTTTCCTGTAGACATATATTATTAAATATGACCGAAAAAGTAAGATTAATAATTCTAACACGAATTTTCTCAATCTTTCGTACATTACGCTTCACTGTTGGAGGTAAATCAAAAATCACTTCTCGAAAATTCATTTTTATTTCTAGTCTGACGCGACACGGGCGCGTTTCGTAAAACTTATTACATTTTCAAAGACTTCACAAGTACACAACTGATTAGAACTTACGTATCTCTGATTTTATATCTACATTTGAGTGAGGTGGGAGGGGTGATGTGGCATTAACACAAGACAGAACAAGAGGGGATATTAATAGGGTATTGATTTACCTCCAACAGTGAAGCGTAATGTACGAAAGATTGAGAAAATTCGTGTTAGAATTATTAATCTTACTTTTTCGGTCATATTTAATAATATATGTCTACAGGAAAGACTGCTACCAAAATATACTAATTAATATATATATATATATATATATATATATATATATATATATATATATATATATATATATATATATATATATGTGTGTGTGTGTGTGTACTCACCTAGTTGTGTTTGCGGGGGTTGAACTCTGGCTCTTTGGTTCCGCCTCTCAACCGTCAATCAACATGTGTACAGATTCCTGAGCCTATTGGGCTCTATCATATCTACACTTGAAACTGTGTATGGAGTCAGCCTGCACCACATCACTTTCTAATGCATTCCATTAGTCAACCACTCTGACACTAAAAAAGTTCTTTCTAATATTTCTGTTGCTCATTTGGGCACTCAGTTTCCACCTGTGTCCCCTTGTACGTGTTCCCCTTTTGTTAAATAGACTGTCTTTATCTCCCCTATCAATTCCCTTCAGAATCTTGAATGTGGTGATCATGTCTCCCCTAACTCTTCTGTCTTCTGTGTGTGTGTGTGTGTGTGTGTGTGTGTGTGTGTGTTTGTGTCAGCTTCAAGCTTCTGCTTTCAGTTTCTTTATAGATATCCGCCTATTTTCCAGAAAATTTTAATTATAGTGTTACATAGCTGTGAAAAAAACAAAAGGTATCTCTGTCTCTCTCTCTCTCTCTTTCTCCTTACGAAGACCCCTCACACTCCTCCAAACAGCTACGTATCAGTACCCCTGCTCACAGGGGCAAGAGCATCTCGGGCATCAACACAGCCACTCCCATTCTCTTCACAAATATTGCAAACACTCCCTTCCCCCTGCACATCATCATGCCGCTGTCACACAGTCACTTGGTCACCACTCCACTCATTACACACACCCTCATTCCCTACCTCTCTTCACTGTTGTTTCCTCCGTCCCAACTCGATCTAACTGTCTGACAGGCGTCGAATTGGCAGTGATTTTTGCCTGTCGAAAAACATTTATGATTTGACCACGCACCTGGTAAAAGGTCTCGTCAATATTTAGGTGTTATTGATTTCACTAAATCATTGGAATATTTTGCGTAATATTCGATAGCGTGAAAAAGAGTTAATTGGGAGGATAGGCTCTGAAGATAGGCTCTGAGGATAGGCAATAATTGTGAGGATAGACTGGTGGATCATCCTTCTTCACCATATTATCCCCCCTCCTCTTCCCTACCTTCCTGTAGTATGCG
Organism: Procambarus clarkii; assembly: GCF_040958095.1. Lineage (NCBI taxonomy): Eukaryota > Metazoa > Arthropoda > Malacostraca > Decapoda > Cambaridae > Procambarus > Procambarus clarkii. The sequence goes on from NC_091191.1 coordinate 28,122,583, forward strand.
GTTACAATCGCTGCTGTAGTTACTCATACACAGCGCCCGGGGGGAGGGGGGGTGGGTCGGATTTCAGTGATTGTTGAGACATAAGCTGTGGTGGACACGCAGCCCTTCACACCTGGGGGTAACTTGACACCTTGAGGGACGCTCGTCTTACAAGGAAGGGCTGTAATCTTGCTCAGTCTTAATAACTATAATCTTACTGTCACTGCGTCATATATTCTTCCCCCTGGAATAATGTCTTAGTCCACCAAGCAGGGTATACAGACTATGGCTCTATACCCAGCGCGCGTGTAAGCTCAGGCAGGAATATTGTAACTACAGTTTGGTTTATCTCAATCACACGTTGAGAGACTGTAAATTATATAAGCAAATTTGAGCAAAAATAAAAGATACCATGTATGATTATTTTTATTATGAGACCTGAATTTAACTACACTGGAGGAGCGGTGGACCAGAGAAGATAAGACCACAATATATAAGGTTCTAAGGGATAGAGGTACGAAGGGATAGAGGTATGAAAGGATAGAGATACAAAGGGATAGAGGTACGAAGGGATAGAGGTACGAAGGGATAGAGGTACGAAGGGATAGAGGTACGAAGGGACAGAGGTACAAAGGGATAGAGGTACAAAGAGCTAGAGGTATGAAAGGATAGAGATACAAAGGGATAGAGGTACGAAGTAATGGAAGGGATCAAATCTCCAATACACAACAGAACGAGAGGAACCATACATAAGATGGAAACCTTAATGCGTCAGAAAGATAAGAAAACTCTCGTACGCAGATAGAATAGTAAGCAATTAGAGCCAACTTACAACCAAGAGTAGTTAAGACAGAGTACTTGAACGTTAGGTAGACCAAACAGGACGGGTTAACCCCCAGGAGCTGTCTCCCCCCCCCCCCCACCCCCGTATACTTTGCCAGGTCAGCACCCACACACACACACACACACACACACACACACACACACACACACACACACACACACACACACACACACACACACACACACACACACACACACACACACACACACACACACACACACACAACTTGCACCAATGATGGTCACTGAACTAAGTGGTTCGTTGTAGGAGGGGAAATGGACCTAGCGGAACAAGACGACAAAAGAGGGGAAAGACGAGAAATGATGAGCATTAATAAATGGAATTGATAGGGTGCAGAAAATGTTGAAATATAGTTAAGAAATAACAATGAAAAGAGAGGACACGGATGGAAGTTGTGGACACAGATGAAAGTTGTGGGCACAGATGGAAGTTGTGGACACAGATGGAAGTTGTGGGCACAGATGGAAGTTGTGGACACAGATGGAAGTTGTGGGCACAGATGGAAGTTGTGGGCACAGATGGAAGTTGTGGACACAGATGGAAGTTGTGGGCACAGATGGAAGTTGTGGACACAGATGAAAGTTGTGAACACAGATGGAAGTTGTGGGCACAGATGGAAGTTGTGGACACAGATGAAAGTTGTGGACACAGATGGAAGTTGTGGGCACAGATGGAAGTTGTGAACACAGATGGAAGTTGTGGGCACAGATGGAAGTTGTGGGCAGAGAAGGAAGTTGTGGACACAGATGGAAGTTGAGGACACAGATGGAAGTTGTGGACACAGATGGAAGTTGTGGACACAGATGGAAGTTGAGGACACAGATGGAAGTTGTGGGCACAGATGGAAGTTGTGGACACAGATGAAAGTTGTGGACACGGATGGAAGTTGTGGGCACAGATGGAAGTTGTGGGCACAGAAGGAAGTTGAGGACACGGATGGAAGTTGTGGGCACAGATGGAAGTTGTGGGCACAGATGGAAGTTGTGGACACAGATGGAAGTTGTGGGCAAAGATGGAAGTTGTGGACACAGATGGAAGTTGTGGGCACAGATGGAAGTTGAGGACACGGATGGAAGTTGCAGGCACAGATGGAAGTTGTGGGCACAGATGGAAGTTGAGGACACGGATGGAAGTTGTGGACACAGATGGAAGTTGAGGACACAGATGGAAGTTGTGGACACAGATGGAAGTTGTGGGCATAGATGGAAGTTGTGGGCACAGATGGAAGTTGTGGACACAGATGGAAGTTGAGGACACAGATGGAAGTTGAGGACACAGATGGAAGTTGTGGGCATAGATGGAAGTTGTGGGCACAGATGGAAGTTGTTGGCACAGATGGAAGTTGAGGACACGGATGGAAGTTGTGGGCACAGATGGAAGTTGTGGGCACAGATGGAAGTTGAGGACACGGATGGAAGTTGCAGGCACAGATGGAAGTTGTGGGCACAGATGAAAGTTGTGGGCACAGATGGAAGTTGTGGACACAGATGGAAGTTGTGGGCAAAGATGGAAGTTGTGGACACAGATGGAAGTTGTGGGCACAGATGGAAGTTGTGGGCACAGATGGAAGTTGAGGACACAGATGGAAGTTGTGGACACAGATGGAAGTTGAGGACACAGATGGAAGTTGAGGACACAGATGGAAGTTGTGGGCATAGATGGAAGTTGTGGGCACAGATGGAAGTTGTGGGCACAGCTGGAAGTTGTGGGCACAGATGGAAGTTGAGGACACAGATGGAAGTTGAGGACACAGATGGAAGTTGTGGGCACAGATGGAAGTTGTGGGCACAGATGGAAGTTGGGGACACGGATGGATGTTGCGGGCACAGATGGAAGTTGTGGGCATAGATGGAAGTTGAGGACACAGATGGAAGTTGAGGACACAGATGGAAGTTGCGGGCATAGATGGAAGATGTGGGCACAGATGGAAGTTGTGGGCACAGATGGAAGTTGAGGACACGGATGGAAGTTGCGGACACAGATGGAAGTTGAGGACACAGATGGAAGTTGAGGACACAGATGGAAGTTGTGGGCATAGATGGAAGTTGAGGACACAGATGGAAGTTGAGGACACAGATGGAAGTTGTGGGCACAGATGGAAGTTGAGGACACAGATGGAAGTTGTGGGCACAGATGGAAGTTGTGGGCACAGATGGAAGTTGTGGGCACAGATGGAAGTTGAGGACACAGATGGAAGTTGTGGACACAGATGGAAGTTGTGGGCACAGATGGAAGTTGTGGGCACAGATGGAAGTTGAGGACACAGATGGAAGTTGAGGACACAGATGGAAGTTGTGGACACAGATGGAAGTTGTGGGCACAGATGGAAGTTGTGGGCACAGATGGAAGTTGAGAACACAGATGGAAGTTGAGGACACAGATGGAAGTTGTGGGCACAGATGGAAGTTGAGGACACAGATGGAAGTTGTGGGCACAGATGGAAGTTGTGGGCACAGATGGAAGTTGTGGGCACAGATGGAAGTTGTGGGCACAAATGAAAGTTGAGGACACAGATGAAAGTTGAGGACACAGATGGAAGTTGTGGGCACAGATGAAAGTTGAGGACACAGATGGAAGTTGTGGGCACAAATGAAAGTTGAGGACACAGATGGAAGTTGTGGGCACAGATGGAAGTTGAGGACACGGATGGAAGTTGCGGACACAGATGGAAGTTGTGGGCACAAATGAAAGTTGAGGACACAGATGGAAGTTGTGGGCACAGATGGAAGTTGTGGGCACAAATGAAAGTTGAGGACACGGATGGATGTTGCGGGCACAGATGGAAGTTGTGGGCATAGATGGAAGTTGAGGACACAGATGGAAGTTGAGGACACAGATGGAAGTTGTGGGCATAGATGGAAGATGTGGGCACAGATGGAAGTTGTGGGCACAGATGGAAGTTGAGGACACGGATGGAAGTTGCGGACACAGATGGAAGTTGAGGACACAGATGGAAGTTGAGGACACAGATGGAAGTTGTGGGCATAGATGGAAGTTGAGGACACAGATGGAAGTTGAGGACACAGATGGAAGTTGTGGGCACAGATGGAAGTTGAGGACACAGATGGAAGTTGTGGGCACAGATGGAAGTTGTGGGCACAGATGGAAGTTGTGGGCACAGATGGAAGTTGAGGACACAGATGGAAGTTGTGGACACAGATGGAAGTTGTGGGCACAGATGGAAGTTGTGGGCACAGATGGAAGTTGAGGACACAGATGGAAGTTGAGGACACAGATGGAAGTTGTGGACACAGATGGAAGTTGTGGGCACAGATGGAAGTTGTGGGCACAGATGGAAGTTGAGAACACAGATGGAAGTTGAGGACACAGATGGAAGTTGTGGGCACAGATGGAAGTTGAGGACACAGATGGAAGTTGTGGGCACAGATGGAAGTTGTGGGCACAGATGGAAGTTGAGGACACGGATGGAAGTTGCGGGCACAAATGAAAGTTGAGGACACAGATGGAAGTTGTGGGCACAGATGGAAGTTGTGGGCACAGATGGAAGTTGTGGGCACAGATGGAAGTTGTGGGCACAAATGAAAGTTGAGGACACAGATGAAAGTTGAGGACACAGATGGAAGTTCTGGGCACAGATGAAAGTTGAGGACACAGATGGAAGTTGTGGGCACAAATGAAAGTTGAGGACACAGATGGAAGTTGTGGGCACAGATGGAAGTTGAGGACACGGATGGAAGTTGCGGACACAGATGGAAGTTGTGGGCACAAATGAAAGTTGAGGACACAGATGGAAGTTGTGGGCACAGATGGAAGTTGTGGGCACAAATGAAAGTTGAGGACACAGATGGAAGTTGTGGACACAGATGGAAGTTGTGGGCTCAAATGAAAGTTGAGGACACAGATGGAAGTTGAGGACACGGATGGAAGTTGTGGGCACAAATGAAAGTTGAGGACACAGATGGAAGTTGTGGACACAGATGGAAGTTGAGGACACGGATGGAAGTTGCGGGCACAGATGGAAGTTGTGGGCACAGATGGAAGTTGTGGGCACAGATGGAAGTTGTGGGCACAGATGGAAGTTGTGGGCACAGATGGAAGTTGAGGACACAGATGGAAGTTGAGGACACAGATCGAAGTTGTGAGCACAGATGGAAGTTGTGGGCACAGATGGAAGTTGAGGACACGGATGGAAGTTGCGGGCACAGATGGAAGTTGTGGGCATAGATGGAAGTTGAGGACACAGATGGAAGCTGAGGACACAGATGGAAGTTGTGGGCATAGATGGAAGTTGTGGGCACAGATGGAAGTTGTGGGCACAGATGGAAGTTGAGGACACGGATGGAAGTTGCGGACACAGATGGAAGTTGAGGACACAGATGGAAGTTGAGGACACAGATGGAAGTTGTGGGCATAGATGGAAGTTGAGGACACAGATGGAGGTTGAGGACACAGATGGAAGTTGTGGGCACAGATGAAAGTTGAGGACACAGATGGAAGTTGTGGGCACAGATGGAAGTTGTGGGCACAGATGGAAGTTGTGGGCACAGATGGAAGTTGAGGACACAGATGGAAGTTGTGGACACAGATGGAAGTTGTGGGCACAGATGGAAGTTGAGGGCACAGATGGAAGTTGAGGACACAGATGAAAGTTGAGGACACAGATGGAAGTTGTGGACACAGATGGAAGTTGTGGGCACAGATGGAAGTTGTGGGCACAAATGGAAGTTGAGGACTCAGATGGAAGTTGAGGACACAGATGGAAGTTGTGGGCACAGATGGAAGTTGAGGACACAGATGGAAGTTGTGGGCACAGATGGAAGTTGTGGGCACAGATGGAAGTTGAGGACACGGATGGAAGTTGCGGGCACAAATGAAAGTTGAGAACACAGATGGAAGTTGTGGGCACAGATGGAAGTTGTGGGCACAGATGGAAGTTGTGGGCACAGATGGAAGTTGTGGGCACAAATGAAAGTTGAGGACACAGATGAAAGTTGAGGACACAGATGGAAGTTGTGGGCACAGATGAAAGTTGAGGACACAGATGGAAGTTGTGGGCACAAATGAAAGTTGAGGACACAGATGGAAGTTGTGGGCACAGATGGAAGTTGAGGACACGGATGGAAGTTGCGGACACAGATGGAAGTTGTGGGCACAAATGAAAGTTGAGGACACAGATGGAAGTTGTGGGCACAGATGGAAGTTGTGGGCACAAATGAAAGTTGAGGACACAGATGGAAGTTGTGGACACAGATGGAAGTTGTGGGCACAAATGAAAGTTGAGGACACAGATAGAAGTTGAGGACACGGATGGAAGTTGTGGGCACAAATGAAAGTTGAGGACACAGATGGAAGTTGTGGACACAGATGGAAGTTGTGGGCACAAATGAAAGTTGAGGACATAGATGGAAGTTGTGGACACAGATGGAAGTTGTGGGCACAGATGGAAGTTGTGGGCACAGATGGAAGTTGAGGACACAGATGGAAGTTGAGCACACAGATGGAAGTTGTGGGCACAGATGGAAGTTGAGGAAACAGATGGAAGTTGTGGGCACAGATGGAAGTTGAGGACACAGATGGAAGTTGTGGACACAGATGGAAGTTGAGGACACAGATGGAAGTTGTGGGCATAGATGGAAGTTGAGGGCATAGATGGAAGTTGTGGACACAGATGGAAGTTGTGGACACAGATGAAAGTTGAGGGTACAGATGGAAGTTGTGGGCACAGATGAAAGTTGTGGGTACAGATGGAAGTTGAGGACACAGATGGAAGTTGTGGGCACAGATGGAAGTTGTGGGCACAGATGGAAGTTGAGGACACAGATGGAAGTTGTGGACACAGATGGAAGTTGAGGACACAGATGGAAGTTGTGGACATAGATGGAAGTTGTGGACACAGATGAAAGTTGTGGGTACAGATGGAAGTTGAGGACACAGATGGAAGTTGTGGGCACAGATGGAAGTTGTGGGCACAGATGGAAGTTGTGGGCACAGATGGAAGTTGAGGACACAGATGGAAGTTGAGGACACAGATGGAAGTTGTGGACACAGATGGAAGTTGTGGGCACAGATGGAAGTTGTGGGCACAGATGGAAGTTGAGGACACAGATGGAAGTTGAGGACACAGATGGAAGTTGTGGGCACAGATGGAAGTTGAGGACACAGATGGAAGTTGTGGGCACAGATGGAAGTTGTGGGCACAGATGGAAGTTGAGGACACGGATGGAAGTTGCGGGCACAAATGAAAGTTGAGGACACAGATGGAAGTTGTGGGCACAGATGGAAGTTGTGGGCACAGATGGAAGTTGTGGGCACAGATGGAAGTTGTGGGCACAAATGAAAGTTGAGGACACAGATGAAAGTTGAGGACACAGATGGAAGTTGTGACCACAGATGAAAGTTGAGGACACAGATGGAAGTTGTGGGCACAAATGAAAGTTGAGGACACAGATGGAAGTTGTGGGCACAGATGGAAGTTGAGGACACGGATGGAAGTTGCGGACACAGATGGAAGTTGTGGGCACAAATGAAAGTTGAGGACACAGATGGAAGTTGTGGGCACAGATGGAAGTTGTGGGCACAAATGAAAGTTGAGGACACAGATGGAAGTTGTTGACACAGATGGAAGTTGTGGGCACAAATGAAAGTTGAGGACACAGATGGAAGTTGAGGACACGGATGGAAGTTGTGGGCACAAATGAAAGTTGAGGACACAGATGGAAGTTGTGGACACAGATGGAAGTTGTGGGCACAAATGAAAGTTGAGGACATAGATGGAAGTTGTGGACACAGATGGAAGTTGTGGGCACAGATGGAAGTTGTGGGCACAGATGGAAGTTGAGGACACAGATGGAAGTTGAGGACACAGATGGAAGTTGTGGGCACAGATGGAAGTTGAGGAAACAGATGGAAGTTGTGGGCACAGATGGAAGTTGAGGACACAGATGGAAGTTGTGGACACAGATGGAAGTTGAGGACACAGATGGAAGTTGTGGGCATAGATGGAAGTTGTGGGCATAGATGGAAGTTGTGGACACAGATGGAAGTTGTGGACACAGATGAAAGTTGTGGGTACAGATGGAAGTTGTGGGCACAGATGAAAGTTGTGGGTACAGATGGAAGTTGAGGACACAGATGGAAATTGTGGGCACAGATGGAAGTTGTGGGCACAGATGGAAGTTGAGGACACAGATGGAAGTTGTGGACACAGATGGAAGTTGAGGACACAGATGGAAGTTGTGGGCATAGATGGAAGTTGTGGACACAGATGAAAGTTGTGGGTACAGATGGAAGTTGAGGACACAGATGGAAGTTGTGGGCACAGATGGAAGTTGTGGGCACAGATGGAAGTTGAGGACACAGAGGGAAGTTAAGGACACAGACGGGCCACCTTGACGTAAGAAATAATCCTCTAGTATAAAAGTATAAGTACTCTGTAATTAACTGAACCAGAAGGTAATAGAATCCAACACGTGTTACAATTTTCCTAAGTAGATATGAAAGCAGACATGAAGGTCGCAAGTCTTTTGGCGAATAATGATCCTGCAGGCACTACCAGGCGACACACACGCACACACACACGCGCGCACGCACACAGAGTTGCGTGCGTGATTGTAAGTGCGAGTTTGGATCACTGTGTTTGTGTACACATGTTAAAACTTTCTAGTTGGGCCGAGTTACCACTAACAAGAGCCTTCAGGTCCCTCTCCTTAAAGTATTTTCTACCCTATCACCTTGGTGATGCCCTTCCTTCCTCTTACCCTTCCTTCCCCTAACTCCCCTTCCTTTCGCTCCCCTTCCTTCCCCCCTCCCCCTCACATGCCCCCCCCCGGTCAACCTGCCACCTGAGGCCTGTATAGCGTGTATAGAGCTCGTAGCGGCCACAACCACGTATATATATACGAGCGATACATCACCTGATATCACCCAGAAATTAATAGGGCCAATTGGGTATCCTTTAATTATATGCGGTTGTACCTGCTTACTGCTGCTGATATTAGTGGATTTTACCACGCCTCTTGTGGGCGCCTCTTGTGCCGCCTCTTGTGGGCGCCTCTTGTGGCGCCTCTTGTGGCGCCTCTTGTGGGCGCCTCTTGTGCCGCCTCTTGTGGGCGCCTCTTGTGGCGCCTCTTGTGGCGCCTCTTGTGGGCGCCTCTTGTGGGCGCCTCTTGTGGCGCCTCTTGTGGCGCCACTTGTGCCGCCTCTTGTGCCGCCTCTTGTGGCGCCTCTTGTGGCGCCTCTTGTGGGCGCTCTTGTGGCGCCTCTTGTGGCGCCTCTTGTGGGCGCCTCTTGTGGGCGCCTCTTGTGCCGCCTCTTGTGGCGCCTCTTGTGCCGCCTCTTGTGGCGCCTCTTGTGCCGCCTCTTGTGGCGCCTCTTGTGGCGCCTCTTGTGGCGCCTCTTGTGCCGCCTCTTGTGGCGCCTCTTGTGCCGCCTCTAGAGGCGCCTCTTGTGGCGCCTCTTGTGCCGCCTCTTGCGGCGCCTCTTGTGGCGCCTCTTGTGCCACCTCTTGTGGCGCCTCTTGTGCCGCCTCTTGTGCCGCCTCTTGTGCCACCTCTTGTGCCGCCTCTTGTGGGCGCCACTTGTGCCGCCTCTTGTGGTGCCTCTTGTTTGCGCCTCTTGTGGGCGCCTCTTGTGCCGCCTCTTGTGGGCGCTACTTGTGGCGCCTCTTGTGCCGCCTCTTGTGGCGCCTCTTGTGCCGCCTCTTGTGGCGCCACTTGTGCCGCCTCTTGTGCCGCCTCTTGTGCCGCCTCTTGTGCCGCCTTTTGTGGCGCCTCTTGTGGCGCCTCTTGTGCCGCCTCTTGTGCCGCCTCTTGTGCCACCTCTTGTGCCGCCTCTTGTGGGCGCCACTTGTGCCGCCTCTTGTGGTGCCTCTTGTGGGCGCCTCATGTGGGCGCCTCTTGTGCCGCCTCTTGTGGGCGCTACTTGTGGCGCCTCTTGTGCCGCCTCTTGTGGCGCCTCTTGTGCCGCCTCTTTTGGCGCCTCTTGTGGCGCCTCTTGTGGCGCCACTTGTGCCGCCTCTTGTGCCGCCTCTTGTGGCGCCTCTTGTGCTGCCTCTTGTGCCGCCTTTTGTGGCGCCTCTTGTGGCGCCTCTTGTGCCGCCTCTTGTGGCGCCACTTGTGCCGCCTCTTGTGCCGCCTCTTGTGGCGCCACTTGTGCCGCCTCTTGTGGCGCCTCTTGTGGGAGCCTCTTGTGCCGCCTCTTGTGCCGCCTCTTGTGCCGCCTCTTGTGGCGCCTCTTGTGCCGCCTCTTGTGCCGCCTCTTGTGGCGCCTCTTGTGCCGCCTCTTGTTCCGCCTCTTGTGGCGCCTCTTGTGGCGCCTCTTGTGGCGCCTCTTGTGCCGCCTCTTGTGCCGCCTCTTGTGCCGCCTCTTGTGGCGCCTCTTGTGGCGCCTCTTGTGGCGCCACTTGTGGCGCCTCTTGTGGCGCCTCTTGTGCTGCATCTTGTGACGCCACTTGTGGCGCTTCTTGTGGCGCCTCCTGTGCCGCCTCTTGTCGCGCCACTTGTGGCGCCTCTTGTGGCGCCTCTTGTGGCGCCTCTTGTGCCGCCTCTTGTGCCGCCTCTTGTGGCGACTCTTGTGCCGCCTCTTGTGGCGCCTCTTGTGCCGCCTCTTGTGCCGCCTCTTGTGCCGCCACTTGTGCCGCCTCTTGTGGCGCCTCTTGTGCCGCCTATTGTGGCGCCTCTTGTGCCGCCTCTTGTGGCGCCTCTTGTGGCGCCTCTTGTGCCGCCTCTTGTGGCGCCACTTGTGGCGCCTCTTGTGGCGCCTCTTGTGGCGCCTCTTGTGCCGCCTCTTGTGGCGCCTCTTGTGCCGCCTCTTGTGCCGCCTCTTGTGGCGCCTCGTGTGGCGCCACTTGTGCCGCATCTTGTGGCGCCACTTGTGCCGCCTCTTGTGCCGCCTCATGTGCCGCCTCTTGTGGCGCCACTTGTGCCGCCTCTTGTGCCGCCTCTTGTGCCGCCTCTTGTGGCGCTTCTTGTGCCGCCTCTTGTGCCGCCTCTTGTGGCGCCTCTAGTGGCGCCTCTTGTGCCGCCTCTTGTGGCGCCTCTTGTGGCGCCTCTTGTGCCGCCTTTTGTGGCGCCACTTGTGGCGCCACTTGTGCCGCCTCTTGTGGTGCCTCTTGTGCCGCCTTTTGTGCCGCCTCTTGTGCCGCCTCTTGTGACGCCTCTTGTGCCGCCTCTTGTGCCGCCTCTTGTGCCGCCTCTTGTGCCGCCTCTTGTGGTGCCTCTTGTGCCGCCTCTTGTGCCGCCTCTTGTGGCGCCTCTTGTGGCGCCTCTTGTGGCGCCTCTTGTGGCGCCTCTTGTGCCGCCTCTTGTGCCGCCTCTTGTGCCGCCTCTTGTGGCGCCTCTTGTGGCGCCTCTTGTGCCGCCTCTTGTGGCGCCTCTTGTGCCGCCTCTTGTGGCGCCTCTTGTGGCGCCTCTTGTGGCGCCTCTTGTTGCGCCGTTTGTGGCGCCTCTTGTGGCGCCTCTTGTGCCGCCTCTTGTGCCGCCTCTTGTGGCGCATCTTGTGGCGCCTCTTGTGCCGCCTCTTGTGCCGCCTCTTGTGGCGCCTCTTGTGGCGCCTCTTGTGGCGCCTCTTGTGCCGCCTCTTGTGGCGCCTCTTGTGGCGCCTCTTGTGGCGCCACTTGTGGGCGCCTCTTGTGGCGCCACTTGTGGTGCCTCGTGTGCCGCCTCTTGTGGCGCCTCTTGTGCCGCCTCTTGTGCCGCCTCTTCTGCCGCCTCTTGTGCCGCCTCTTGAGCCGCCTCTTGTGGCGCCTTTTGTGGCGCCTCTTGTGGCGCCTCTTGTGGCGCCTCTTGTGCCGCCTCTTGTGGCGCCTCTTGTGGCGCCTCTTGTGGCGCCACTTGTGGGCGCCTCTTGTGGCGCCTCTTGTGCCGCCTGTTGTGCCGCCACTTGTGCCGCCTCTTGTGCCGCCTCTTGTGGCGCCTCTTGTGGCGCCACTTGTTGGCGCCTCTTGTGGCGCCACTTGTGGTGCCTCGTGTGCCGCCTCTTGTGGCGCCTCTTGTGCCGCCTCTTGTGCCGCCTCTTGTGCCGCCTCTTGTGCTGCCTCTTGTGGCGCCTCTTGTGGCGCCTCTTGTGCCGCCTCTTTTGCCGCCTCTTGTGGCGCCTCTTGTGCCGCCTCTTGTGCCGCCTCTTGTGCCGCCTCTTGTGGCGCCACTTGTGGTGCCTCGTGTGCCGCCTCTTGTGGCGCCTCTTGTGCCGCCTCTTGTGGCGCCTCTTGTGGCGCCTCTTGTGGCGCCTCTTGTGCCGCCTCTTGTGGCGCCACTTGTGCCGCCTCTTGTGCCGCCTCTTGTGCCGCCACTTGTGCCGCCACTTATGCCGCCTCTTGTGCCGCCACTTGTGCCGCCTCTTGTGCCGCCTCTTGTGGCGCCTCTTGTGGCGCCTCTTGTGGCGCCTCTTGTGGTGCCTCTTGTGCCGCCACTTGTGCCGCCTCTTGTGCCGCCTCTTGTGCCGCCTCTTGTGCCGCCTATTGTGGCGCTTCTTGTGCCGCCTCTGGTGCTGCCGAATGCTTGGCCACCACCCACGCCTGCTTGGCCACCACCCACGCCTGCTTGGCCACCACCCACGCCTGCTTGGCCACCACCGACGCCTGCTTGACCACCACCCACGCCTGCTTGGCCACCACCCACGCCTGCTTGGCCACCACCCACGCCTGCTTGACCACCGCCCACGCCTGCTTGGCCACTACCCACGCCTGCTTGGCCACCACCCACGCCTGCTTGGCCACCACCCACGCCTGCTTGGCCACCACCCACGCCTGCTTGGCCACCACCCACGCCTGCTTGGCCACCACCCACGCCTGCTTGGCCACTACCCACGCCTGCTTGGCCACCACCCACGCCTGCTTGGCCACCACCCACGCCTGCTTGGCCACCACCCACGCCTGCTTGGCCACCACCCACGCCTGCTTGGCCACCACCCACGCCTGCTTGGCCGCCACCCACGCCTGCTTGGCCACCACCCACGCCTGCTTGGCCGCCACCCACGCCTGCTTGGCCACCACCGACGCCTGCTTGACCACCACCCACGCCTACTTGGCCACCACCCACGCCTGCTTGGCCACCACCCACGCCTGCTTGGCCACCACCCACGCCTGCTTGGCCACCACCCACGCCTGCTTGGCCACCACCCACGCCTGCTTGGCCACCACCCACGCCTGCTTGGCCACCACCCACGCCTGCTTGGCCACCACCCACGCCTGCTTGGGCACCACCCACGCCTGCTTGGCCACCACCCACGCCTGCTTGGCCACCACCCACGCCTGCTTGGCCACCACCCACGCCTGCTTGGCCACCACCCACGCCTGCTTGGCCACCACCCACGCCTGCTTGGCCACCACCCACGCCTGCTTGGCCGCCACCCACGCCTGCTTGGCCACCACCGACGCCTGCTTGACCACCACCCACGCCTGCTTGGCCACCACCCACGCCTGCTTGACCACCGCCCACGCCTGCTTGGCCGTCGTGGGCCCAGCCCGGCCTGCAAAAGTTAAGCTGACGCCATCGTCTCATGGTTCACAGTGATGCTGTTTCTGATGTTATTATTGTCGACCTTCACCTTCCTGCTTTCATTTATACAAATATTGACCTTATTTCCGCATGTCAGGACTTTCATTCACTCGCGCACTCCCCGATGTCTTTGATTCCAGTAGTCGTCTGAATACACTTGATGGCGCTACTTTTTATACTTAAATTCCGGTGGGATATTTTCCCCGATAAAGCAGTTGTGGTTTTCAATGCAGATATTGGCAGTGAAAGCGTTCACACTTGGCGATTAAACTCTCGGGAGTTTATTGCCATGGCAGCTGGTGCTGCCGTTGGGAGCCCCGTGTTCTCCCGGGATCTCTCGCTAATGGTGCCACTACCGCTGTACATTATCGGCCGGGTGGGGGGCGTTCGAGGTCCCTCAGAGGCAGCCGCTGCCCTGGTTTGTAATTGTGTTACTCTTACCATAAATCCTAAATCTTTCTGGTTTATTCTCCCGGCACACGACGTTGGAGTCTCTCTTTACTGGTGTCCATGTGATCTCTTCATGCTTCTACCCTTCCTCACTCTCTTCGGTCTTTCTTCATTCCTGGAATCCTTTCTTCTCTCACTCTTCCTTCATCCTCTGACCATTCCTCCCTTCCTGACCTCACTCAGTTCCTCCCTTTGTCTCTCCTTCCCTTGTGTGTGTGTGTGTGTGTGTGTGTGTGTGAGTGTGTGTGTGTGTGTGTGTACTCACCTAGTTGTACTCACCTAGTTGTGTTTGCGGGGGTTGAGCTCTGGCTCTTTGGTCCCGCCTCTCAACCGTCAATCAACAGGTGTACAGATTCATGAGCCTATCGGGCTCTATCATATCTACACTTGAAACTGTGTATGGAGTCAGCCTCCACCACATCACTTCCTAATGCATTCCATTTGTCAACCACTCTGACACTAAAAAAGTTCTTTCTAATATCTCTGTGGCTCATTTGGGCACTCAGTTTCCACCTGTGTCCCCTTGTGCGTGTTCCCCTTGTGTTAAATAGACTGTCTTTATCTACCCTATCAATCCCCTTCAGAATCTTGAATGTGGTGATCATGTCCCCCCTAACTCTTCTGTCTTCCAGCGAAGTGAGGTTTAATTCCCGTAGTCTCTCTTCGTAGCTCATACCTCTCAGCTCGGGTACTAGTCTGGTGGCAAACCTTTGAACCTTTTCCAGTTTAGTCTTATCCTTGACTAGATATGGACTCCATGCTGGGGCTGCATACTCCAGGATTGGCCTGACATATGTGGTATACAAAGTTCTGAATGATTCTTTACACAAGTTTCTGAATGCCGTTCGTATGTTGGCCAGCCTGGCATATGCCGCTGATGTTATCTGCTTGATATGTGCTGCAGGAGACAGGTCTGGCGTGATATCAACCCCCAAGTCTTTTTCCTTCTCTGACTCCTGAAGAATTTCCTCTCCCAGATGATACCTTGTATCTGGCCTCCTGCTCCTTACACCTATCTTCATTACATTACATTTGGTTGGGTTAAACTCTAACAACCATTTGTTCGACCATTCCTTCAGCTTGTCTAGGTCTTCTTGAAGCCTCAAACAGTCCTCTTCTGTTTTAATCCTTCTCATAATTTTAGCATCGTCCGCAAACATTGAGAGAAATGAATCGATACCCTCCGGGAGATCATTTACATATATCAGAAACAAGATAGGACCGAGTACAGAGCCCTGTGGGACTCCACTGGTGACTTCACGCCAATCGGAGGTCTCACCCCTCACCGTAACTCTTTGCTTCCTATTGCTTAGATACTCCCTTATCCACTGGAGCACCTTACTAGCTACACCTGCCTGTCTCTCCAGCTTATGTACCAGCCTCTTATGCGGTACTGTGTCAAAGGCTTTCCGACAATCCTAGAAAATGCAGTCCGCCCAGCCCTCTCTTTCTTGCTTAATCTGTGTCACCTGATCGTAGAATTCTATCAAGCCTGTAAGGCAAGATTTACCCTCCCTGAATCCATGTTGGCGATTTGTCACGAAGTCCCTTCTCTCCAGATGTGTTACCAGGTTTTTTCTCACGATCTTCTCCATCACCTTGCATGGTATACAAGTCAAGGACACTGGCCTGTAGTTCAGTGCCTCTTGTCTGTCGCCCTTTTTGTATATTGGGACCACATTCGCCGTCTTCCATATTTCTGGTAGGTCTCCCGTCTCTAGTGACTTACTATACACTATGGAGAGTGGCAGGCAAAGTGCCTCTGCACACTCTTTCAGTACCCATGGTGAGATCCCATCTGGACCAACAGCCTTTCTAACATCCAGATCCAGCAGGTGTCTCTTGACCTCCTCTCTCGTAATTTCGAACTCCTCCAAGGCCGCGTGGTTTACCTCCCTTTCTCCTAGCACAGTGACCTCACCCTGTTCTATTGTGAAGACCTCCTGGAACCTCTTGTTGAGTTCCTCACACACCTCTCTGTCATTCTCTGTATACCTGTCCTCGCCTGTTCTAAGTTTCAATACCTGTTCTTTCACTGTTGTTTTCCTTCTGATGTGACTGTGGAGTAGCTTTGGTTCGGTCTTGGCTTTGTTTGCTATATCATTTTCAAAATTTTTCTCTGCTTCTCTTCTCACCCTGACGTACTCATTCCTGGTTCTCTGGTATCTCTCTCTGCTTTCTGGTGTTCTGTTATTCCGGAAGTTCCTCCACGCCTTTTTGTTCAGTTTCTTCGCTTCCATACATGCCCTATTATACCATGGATTCTTCTGTTGCTTCTCGGATTTTTCCCTTTGGGCCGGGATGAACCTGTTTACTGCCTCCTGACACTTTTGGGTAACATAGTCCATCATACCCTGTACAGACTTGTCTCTGAGGCCTGTGTCCCAAGGTATTTCACTTAGGAAACTTCTCATCTGTTCATAATTCCCCTTTCGGTATGCCAGCCTTTTGATTCCTAGTTCTTTTTGGGGGGAGATAAGTCCTAGCTCTACCAGGTACTCAAAGTTCAATACACTGTGGTCACTCATTCCCAAGGGCGCTTCCATCTTAACTTCCCTTATATCCCATTCGTTTAGGGTAAATATCAAATCAAGCATTGCTGGTTCATCTTCTCCTCTCATTCTTGTTGGTTCTTTGGTGTGCTGGCTTAGAAAGTTTCTTGTTGCCACGTCCAGCAGCTTAGCTCTCCATGTTTCTGGTCCTCCATGCGGGTCTCTGTTCTTCCAATCTATCTTCCCATGGTTGAAGTCTCCCATAATTAGTAGTCCAGATCCATTCCTGCTAGCAACAGAAGCTGCTCTTTCTATTATATTAATGGTGGCCATGTTGTTTCTATCATATTCCTGTCTAGGTCTTCTGTCATTTGGTGGTGGATTATATATGACTGCGACTATAATTTTTTTCCCTCCATTTGTTACAGTACCTGCTATGTAGTCACTGAAACCTTCGCAGCCCTGAATATCCATCTCCTCAAAATCCCAGCCTTGTCTTACCAGCAGAGCTACACCACCCCCACCTCTTCCTTCCCTCTCTTTCCTCATAACATAATAGTCCTGTGGGAACACTGCATTTGTTATCGTTTTCGTGATCTTTGTTTCTGTGAGGGCTATTATATCTGGGTTTTCCTCTAGTACCAGTTCTCCAAGCTCATTTGCTGTATTTGTAATTCCATCTATGTTTGTGTACATCGCTTTGAGGCTCACTTTCTTCTGCCCCTTCTCAAATCGCCTCCTTGGTGAGTGTTCTGCTGGTGGGGGAGGCTGTTCCATGGGTGTGAGGACCTGTGAGGTGGATAATAGGGTCTCAGAGGATACTGGGATGAGGGGCGGGGGATCCAGTGAAGGGGGAGGGACAGGGAGGGTATGGGGTGAAAGGGGAGGGAGGACGGGAAGGAAAGGGGGGGAGGGAGGACTCGGGAGGAGGGGAGGGGTAGAAGGGTGGGGATTGGGTGTGGGGGGAGGGAGATTTTGCTGAACATTTGAGTGGGGGCAGGGAGGGTTTGGGGTAGGGGGGTTTTCTATGCAGTGGAGGGAGGCGGGGTTGTCCTCCCTTCTGGTGTTACTGGGTAGCTGGTTGTGGGTTCCCCCCTCGCCTCTGGGGGTGTTGGGTTGGGAGCTGTGACTTCCTGGTTTTCCCCTCTCGCCCTGCGCCTCTTCCTTGCTTCTGCCGCCACGGCTCTCTCCTCTCTTGTCATGTCTCTCTGGAGGAATACATTTTTTAATTTTCCCACTTTTTTCAGGGAGCTCTTCCTTGATAGGATCTTCTCCTTTGTGTTCTCGTTTGCAAACACTATCTTTATCATTCGGTCTCGGTCTTTGTTGTACCGGCCTAGCCTGAAAACCTTCTCAATGCTATGTTCAGCCCCTTCCATGTCTAGTGCCTTTAGTACTTCATTCACTGCTGCTTTGTCCTTGTCACTCCACTCTGTCCTATTAGAACCTTCCTGCTCCTTAATACCCACAGCAACCACTGATCTGTTCCTTTCCAGCAGTTGGCTAGTGGAGCGTGCCGCCTCCTGCGAGGTGGCTGCTTTCATGGCCACCTCCATCACTGCAGTCATTACTTCAGAGTTATTTTTTTTTAGTATTTCTGCAAATGTTGCTTTTATTGTGGCATTCTCATCCAGAAAACTATTACCACCTTCTCCTTGGGTGGTTTTCTGATTCTCAGCCTCGGTACCATTTTCTTTGAGGGCTCTAATCTCCTCCTTTGCTGCTGTCAGCTCTCTTTTCAGGTTGCTTATTTCGTTCTTCATTTCCTGCATCATTTCTTGCATCTCACTCTTGATGTCCTCCAGAAACTGGGCAAACATTTCCTTCATCTCGTCACCTTGGCTCTTTCCTGTTCCCCTGGGACCTCTGGCTGCCATGCTTGACCCTGTTGGGATGGGGGAGGGAGAGAGAGAGAGAGAGGAAGAGAGAGAGAAAGAGAGAGAGAGAAAGGGAGTGATAAAGGGAGAGATAAATGGGTGGGTGGGGGGGATCCGACCCTTCCACTGAAGTGAGAAGAAAGTAGAAGGGGAGGGGGGGGAGGAGATGGAGAGAGAGGCGGGAGGGAGAGAGAGGAGAGGGAGAGAGTGGGTGAGGGAGAGAGCGGGTGAGGTGTGTGTGTATGTGTGTGGGCAGAGAGGGAGGGGGAAGGAAAGAGAGGGAGGGAGAGGGGGAGGGAGGGGGAAGGAAAGAGAGGGAGGGGGAAGGAAAGAGAGGGAGGGAGAGGGGGAGGGAGGGAGAAAGGGAGGGAGAGAGAGAGAGAGGGAGAGAGAGAGGGAGGGAGAGAGAGAGAGAGAGAGAGAGAGAGAGAGAGAGAGAGAGAGAGAGAGAGAGAGAGAGAGAGAGAGAGAGAGAGAGAGAGAGAGAGAGAGAGAGAGAGAGAGAGAGAGAGAGAGAGAGAGAGAGCAGGAGAGAGAGAGCAGGAGAGAGATAGTGGGAGAGGGAGAGAGGGAGTGGGAGAGAGGGAGAGTGGGGAGGGGAAGAGTGTGTGTATGGGCGATGTGGGGGACTGGGGGTGGGGGGGGGGGGAGATGGTGACTAAGTCAGGTCAGGTCGGATGGTGGGGTCAAGATGGGGGGGGGGATAGTAAGGTCCTATCCCAGATGCCTTTTCCCCTGACTGGACAATTGTGTGTGTGTGTGTGTGTGTGCACGCGTGTGTGTGTCTGTTTTAGCGTGTGCACACTTGTGTGCGTGTATGTGTCAAGATATCCCTTATGCGTTACCTCTGCCTAAATGAGCCACTCTGAGATTTTTAAATATATATGATATACTGAACGAGAATTTGATAATCTTTTACCTCAATCTGTACACCTGATTAATTGACCAGAGAGGGGTACATACCAGTCTGCCTCCCGCTCACACAACCAAATGAGCGATGTATGATGACGATGGTTATCCGTCGTTGTCTCCCACTAGATGATTCACTAAGTGCTGGTAGATTGATGAGGTCGTTCTTCTCTTTCAACACAAAGCTCTGGAGTCAGTCACTGTATCGTTATGTGACAGTTCACTAATTCACTGTACCACTGATCACAGTCACCACTCAACAGCACAATCAGGTAGCTCCACGGCGGGTCGTCCCACCCGGTCAGGTCACACACTTACAGGCACCGGTGATGCCCTAGCTCCACTTTTGGTTTCTTCGCCAAATCTTCGCACTATCACTAGCGATATGACTATGCTATGTTGCACCCTGCTAGCTACACACTGCGAGAGGCCAAATACTATGATCTAGCCTCTATACTCCTTCAATGTCCCGAGAAATTGACGAATTTCCGCGGACCTCACTAATCGCGTGTGTCTCCTACCTTCTCCGCGTGTGTGTGTGTGTGTGTGTGTGTGTGTGTGTGTGTGTGTGTGTGTGTGTGTGTACTCACCTAATTGTACTCACCTAATTGTGCTTGCGGGGGTTGAGCCTTGGCTCTTTGGTCCCACCTCTCAACTGTCAATCAACTGGTGTACAGATTCCTGAGCCTACTGGGCTCTATCATATCTACATTTGAAACTGTGTATGGAGTCAGCCTCCACCACATCACTTCCTAGTGCATTCCATTTATTAACTACTCTGACACTGAAAAAAATCTTTCTAACGTCTCTGTGGCTCATCTGGGTACTAAGTTTCCACCTGTGTCCCCTTGTTCGTGTCCCACCCGTGCTGAAGAGTTTGTCTTTGTCCACCCTGTCAATTCCCCTGAGAATTTTGTAGGTGGTTATCATGTCTCCCCTTACTCTTCTGTTTTCCAGGGATGTGAGGTTCAGCTCCTTTAGCCTTTCCTCGTAGCTCAATCCTCTTAGTTCCGGGACGAGCCTGGTGGCATACCGCTGAATCTTCTCTAACTTTGTCTTGTGTTTAACTAGGTATGGACTCCAGGCTGGAGCTGCATACTCCAGGATTGGTCTTACATAAGTGGTATACAGGGTTCTGAAAGAATCCTTACACAAGTTTCTGAAGGCAGTTCTTATGTTGGCCAGTCTAGCATATGCCGCTGATGATATTCTTTTGATGTGGGCCTCTGGGGACAGGTTCGGTGTGATATCAACCCCCAGATCCTTCTCTCTATTTGATTCTTGCAGGATTTCCCCTCCCAGATGATACCTTGTGTTCAGCCTCCTGCTCCCTTCGCCTAACTTCATCACCTTACACTTTCCAGAGTTAAACTTCAGCAGCCTGTGTGTGTGTGTGTGTGTGTGTGTGTTTGTGTGTGTGTGTGTGTGTGTGTGTGTGTGTGTGTGTGTGTGTGTGTGTGTGTGTGTGTGTGTGTGTGTGTGTGTGTGTGTGTGTGTGTGTGTGTGTGTGTGTGAGTGAGTGTTTGTACTCACCTATTTGTGTCTGCAGGTTCAAGCACTGACTCTTGGATCCCACCAATCCCGATGTGTGTGTGTATGTGTGTGTGTTTGTACTCACCTATACTCACCTATTTGTGCTTGCGGGGGTTGTGCTTTGGCTCTTTGGTCCCGCCTCTCAACTGTCAATCAACTGGTGTACAGATTCCTGAGCCTACTGGGCTCTATCATATCTACATTTAAAACTGTGTATGGAGTCAGCCTCCACCACATCACTGCCTAATGCATTCCATCCGTTAACTACTCTGACTGAAAAAGTTCCTTCTAACGTCTCTGTGGCTCATGTGGGTACTCAGTTTCCACCTGTGTCCCCTTGTTCGCGTCCCTCCAGTGTTGAATAGTTTATCCTTGTTTACCCGGTCGATTTCTCTGAGAATTTTGTAGGTTGTGATCATGTCTCACCTAACTCTTCAGTCTTCCAGTGTCGTAAGGTGCATTTCCCTCAGCCTTTCCTCGTAACTCATGCCTCTTAGTTCTGGGACTAGTCTAGTGGTATACCTTTGGACTTTTTCCAGCTTCGTCTTGTGCTTGACAAGGTACGGGCTCCATGCTGGGGCCGCATACTCCAGGATTGGTCTTACATATGTGGTGTACAAGATTCTGAATGATTCCTTACACAGGTTCCTGAACGCTGTTCTGATGTTAGCCAGCCTCGCATATGCCGCAGACATTATTCTTTTTATGTGGGCTTCAGGAGACAGGTTTGGTGTGATATCAACTCCTAGATCTTTCTCTCTGTCTGTTTCATTAAGTACTTCATCTCCTACTCTTTATCCTGTGTCTGGCCTCCTGTTTTCACTGCCTAGTTTCATTACTTTGCATTGACTCGGGTTGAACTTCAACAGCCATTTGTTGGACCATTCACTCAGTCTGTCTAGGTCATCTTGTAGCCTCCTACTATCGTCCTCAGTTTCAATCCTCCTCATAATTTTTGCATCATCGGCAAACATTGAGAGAAACGATTTTATACCCTCTGGGAGATCATTTACACATATCAGAAACATTATAGGTCCAAGGACTGACCCCTGCGGGACTCCACTCGTAACGTTTCGCCAATCTGAGACCTCACCCCTCACACTGACTCGTTGTCTCCTGTTGCTTAGGTCCTCCTGTATCCTACGGAGTACCTTCCCTTTCACTCCAGCCTGCATCTCCAGCTTTTTCACTAGGTAGTTCACTGAGGTGTGTGTGTGTGTGTGTGTGTGTGTGTGTGTGTGTGTGTGTGTGTGTGTGTGTGTGTGTGTGTGTGTGTGTGTGTGTGTGTGTGTGTGTGTGTGTGTGTGTGTGTGTGTGTGTGTGTGTGTGTGTGTGTGTGTGTGTGTGTGTGTGTGTGTGTGTGTGTGTGTGTGTGTGTGTGTGTGTGTGTGTGTGTGTCTGTGTGTGTGTGTTCCTTCGTGGTTTCACGTCAACTTCCGCTGCGCCTCATCCACATGTACAGGCCATCATCCACCTCTCCCTGTCCCTCATCCACCTCCTTGGCTGGCCTGGGTCAAGACCAGGCTGACTGGACAGTGTGTGACAACATTCCTCGTCGGATAGTGACGTTTCCCGCATTAATGAGAATACCGCTGTGGAGCTCCGCTTCCAGGAGAGTATTTGGCTCTTTTCTTTGTAGCTGTTTAGTGTATTTTAATAACGCATACTCTCTATTTCCTGTCTGTGCCTCCAAGATCGAGCTGTTAGCTCTTGGACCCCGCCTCACTACCCATCGGTTGTCTAATATCCTTACTACCGATTTTTTTATCTTTCCTATCTTTAACATATTTCTCACACACACACACACACACACACACACACACACACACACACACACACACACACACACACACACACACACACACACACACACACACACACACACACACACACACACACACACACACACACACACACACATAGGAAAACTATGAGGAGATGAATAAATTCCTATGGGATATACATTGGGACACAGAACTCGGAACCAAGTCTGTACAAGACATGATGGACTATGTCACCCAAAAATGTCAGGAGGCTGTAAGCAGGTTTGTCCCAGCCCAACAGGAAAAAAACAGAAAAGCAAAGGAAGAATCCGTGGTTTAATAGGGAATGTATGAAAGCAAAGGAGCTGAACAAAAGGGCATGGAGGAACTTCCGTAATAACAGAACACCAGAAAGTAGAGAGAGATACCAGAGAACCAGGAACGAGTACGTCAGTGTGAGAAGAGCAGCTGAGAAAAGGTATGAAAATGATATAGCTAATAAAGCCAAGACCGAACCAAAGCTACTACACAGTCACATCAGGAGGAAGACAACAGTGAAGGAACAGGTGATGAAACTTAGGGTGGGCGAGGACAGGTACACAAAGAATGACAAAGAGGTGTGTGAAGAACTCAACAAAAAGTTCCAGGAGGTCTTTACAATAGAACAGGGAGAAGTCACGGTGCTAGGAGAGGTGGCAGCAAACCAGGTGACCTTGGAAAGGTTCGAAATTACAAGAGATGAGGTCAAGAAGCACTTATTGGACCTGGATGTGAGAAAAGCTGTTGGGCCGGATGGAATCTCACCTTGGGTATTGAAAGAGTGTGCAGGAGCACTTTGCTTATCACTCTCCATAGTGTATAGTAGGTCACTGGAAACGGGGGACCTACCAGAAGTATGGAAGACTGCTAATGTAGTACCAATATACAAAAAGGGTGACAGACAAGAGGCACTGAACTACAGGCCAGTGTCCTTAACTTATATACCATGCAAGGTGATGGAGAAGATTGTGAAAAAAAAACCTAGTAACACATCTGAAGAGAAGATACTTCGTGACAACCCATCAACATGGGTTCAGGGAGGGTAAATCTTGCCTTACAGGCTTGATAGAATTCTATGATCAGGTGACAAAGATTAAGCAAGAATGAGAAGGATGGGCGGACTGCATTTTTTTGGACTGTCGGAAAGCCTTTGACACAGTACCCCATAAAAGGTTGATGCATAAGTTGGAGAAACAGGCAGGAGTAACTGGTAGGGCGCTCCAGTGGATAAGGGAGTACCTAAGCAATAGGAAGCAGAGAGTTATAGTGAGGGGTGAGACCTCAGAATGGCGGGAAGTCACCAGTGGAGTCCCACAGGGCTCTGTGCTTGGACCTATCCTGTTTCTCAGGATAGGTTTTTTTTGCTCTACGCGAGGTTTCTGTCCACGCTGAGCTGGCCTTAGGACACCTGCGTTATCATTTGACAGATGTACCGCCCCAGTCAAACTCCATACCTGATAATGTCCTCGGAGCGGATCGGATAGGTATACGTAAATGATCTCCCAGAGGGTATAGACTCATTCCTCTCAATGTTTGCTGACGACGCCAAAATTATGAGAAGGATTAAGACCGAGGAGGACAGCTTGAGGCTTCAAGAAGACCTGGGGCCAGATTCACGAAAGCACTTACGAACCTGTACATCTTTTCTCAATCTTTGGCGGCTTTGTTTCCAATTATTAAACAGTTAATGAGTTCCGAAGCACCAGGAGGCTGTTTATAACAGTAGCAACAGTTGAATGGGAAGTTTTCATGCTTGTAAACTGTTTAATAAATGTAACCAAAGCCGTCAAAGATTGAGGAAAGATGTACACGTTCGTAAGTGTTTGCGTAAGTGCTTTCGTGAATCTGGGCCCCCGGACAAGCTGCAGAAATGGTCGAACAAATGGATGTTAGAGTTTAACCCAAGCAAATGTAATGTAATGAAGATAGGAGTAGGAAGTAGGAGACCAGATACAAGGTATCACTTGGAAGATGAAATACTTCAAGAGTCAGAGAGAGAGAAAGACCTGGGGGTTGATATCACGCCAGACCTGTCCCCTGAAGCTCATATCAAGAGGATAACATCAGCAGCATATGCCAGGTTGGCTAACATAAGAACGGCCTTTAGAAACTTGTGTAAGGAATCTTTATGAACATTATATACCACATATGTCAGACCAATCCTGGAGTATGCGGCTCCAGCATGGAGTCCATATCTAGTCAAGCATAAGACTAAACTGGAAAAGGTTCAAAGGTTTGCCACCAGACTAGTACCCGAGCTGAGAGGTATGAGATACGAGGAGAGACTACGGGAATTGAACCTCATTTCGTTGGAAGACAGAAGAGTTAGGGGGGGACATGATCACCACATTCAAGATTCTCAAGGGAATCGACAGGGTTGATAAAGACAGGCTATTTAACACAAGGGGCACACGCACTAGGGGACACAGGTGGAAACTGAGTGTCCAAATGAGCCACAGAGATATTAGAAAGAACTTTTTTTAGTGTCAGAGTAGTTGACAAATGGAAGGCATTAGGAAGCAATGTGGTGGAGGCTGACTCCATACACAGTTTCAAGTGTAGATATGATAGAGCCCAATAGGCTCAGGAACCTGTACACCTGTTGATTGACGGTTGAGAGGCGGGACCAAAGAGCCAGAGCTCAACCCTCGCAAGCACAACTAGGTGAGTACACACCTACCTGAACAGGGTGCAGGGAACAGCCTACCTGTAACGATTCGAGAAAGAGACCTGGGAGTGGATGTGACACCTAATCTAACTCCTGAGGCACATATAAATAGGATAACGACAGCAGCGTACTCTACACTGGCGAAAATTAGAACTTCATTCAGAAACCTAAATGAGGAAGCTTTTAGGGCGCTTTACACTGCCTACGTGAGACCCGTCTTAGAGTATGCCGCGCCATCATGGAGCCCCCACCTGAAGAAACACATAAAGAAACTGGAGAAGGTTCAGAGGTTTGCGACGAGGCTTGTCCCAGAGCTACGAGGGATGGGATATGAAGAGCGGCTGAAGGAACTGAACCTTACGACACTAGAGAAAAGAAGGGAGAGAGGAGATATGATAGGGACATATAAAATACTCAGGGGAATTGACAAAGTGGAAATAGATGAAATGTTCACACGTAATAATAACAGAACGAGGGGACATGGGTGGAAACTGGAAACTCAGATGAGTCACAGAGATGTTAGGAAGTTTTCTTTTAGCGTGAGAGTAGTAGAAAAATGGAATGCACTTGGGGAACAGGTTGTGGAAGCAAATACTATTCATACTTTTAAAACTAGGTATGATAGGGAAATGGGACAGGAGTCATTGCTGTAAACAACCGATAGCTAGAAAGGCGGGATCCAAGAGTCAATGCTCGATCCTGCAAGCACATATAGGTGAGTACATATAGGTGAGTACACACACACTCACACACACACACACACACACTCACACACACCGACACACACACACGCCCAGCCTATTAGACCTCGTTTTCACCCAGAATGTAGAAGACATCGCGCAGTTGGAACATGAAATACCACTAGGAGCCAGTGACCATTGTGTCCTAGTCTTTGACTACATGATGGAGCTTAAAATTGTGACCAAAGGACAAGAGGTCCGGGAAAGGAGACTTGATTACAGAAGAGGGGACTACATAAGGATAAGGGACTACCTGGGAGAAGTGCAGTGGGAGGAAGAACTTAGAGGAAAATCAGTGCAAGGTATGATGAACCAAGTCATATGGAAATGCAAGGAGGCTGAAGAGAGATTTATTGCAACAGTAAAGGAAAAAAACAGGAGGGAATATAATAACCCATGGTTTAATAGACCGTGTCAGGAAGCAAAGGTGAGAAGCAGGAGGGAGTGGAGGAAGTACAGAAGACAAAGGACAGAGGACAACAGGATTAGATGTAACAGAGCTAGGAACGATTACATTAACATAAGACGAGTGTCGGAAAGAAATTATGAGAATGATATTGCAATCAAGGCGAAAAAGCAACCTAAATTATTACATAGCCATATAAGAAGGAAGATGTCGGTAAATGACCAAGTGACAAGACTGAGGAAAACAGAAGGGGCATATACAGAAAGCGACAAGGAAATCTGCGAGGCACTGAATGCCAGTTTCCATGGAGTGTTCACAACCGAGTCTGAGTGGCTCCCATTGTTAGAAGAGAATACCCTAGATGAAACACTATCAGATATAGAGGTGACAGCAGAGGAGGTAATGAAATAGTGGACAACACTGGATGCAACTAAAGTGATTGGACCAGACAGAGTATCACCGTGGATACTAAAAGAGGCAGCGCAGGCTCTCAGCGTGCCTCTGGCAATGATCTTTAATGAGTCAATTAGGACGGGAGAATTGCCCAGTTGTTGGAAGGAGGCAAATGTCGTACCGATTTTCAAGAAAGGTGATAAGGAGGAGGCACTTAACTACCGACCCGTATCACTGACAAGCATCCCCTGCAAAATACTTGAAAGAATAATTAGGCTAAGACTTGTTGAGCACCTGGAGAGCATTGGGTTTGTAAACAAGCACCAACATGGGTTCTGGACAGGGAAATCATGCTTAACAAACCTTTTAGAATTCTATGACAAAGTAACAAGGATAAGGCAGGACAGAGAAGGCTGTGCAGACTGCATATTTCTTGACTGCCAAAAGGCCTTAGATACAGTACCGCACATGAGACTGCTTTACAAACTTGAGAGGCAGGCAGGAGTAAGCGGAAAGGCCCAAGCATGGGTGAGGAACTACCTAACAGGAAGGTGCCAGAGGGAAATGATAAGGGGCGAGAAGTCGGACTGGCGAACAGTAACGAGTGGAGTACCTCAATGATCGGTTCTGGTCCCAATCCTCTTTCTAATTTACATAAATGACATGTTTACAGGAGTGGAATCATACATGTCAATGTTTGTGGATGACGTAAAATTAATGAGAAGAGTTGTGACAGATGAGGATTGTAGGATGCTTCAAGAGGACTTAAACTGGTTGCAGAGATGGTCAGGGAAATGGCTACTGGGATTCAACACCAATAAATGTAAAGTTATGGAAATGGGATCAGGTGTTAGACGACCAAAAGGACAGTACACAATGAAGGGAAACTGCCTACCTGTAACGATTCGAGAAAGAGACCTGGGAGTGGACGTGACACCTAGTCTAACTCCTGAGGCACATATAAATAGGATAACGACAGCAGCGTACTCTACACTGGCGAAAATTAGAACTTCATTCAGAAACCTAAGTGAGGTGGCTTTTAGGGCGCTTTACACTGCCTACGTGAGACCAGTCTTAGAGTATGCCGCGCCATCATGGAGCCCCCACCTGAAGAAACACATAAGGAAACTAGAGAAGGTTCAGAGGTTTGCGACGAGGCTTGTCCCAGACTTACGAGGGATGGGATATGAAGAACGTCTGAGGGAACTGAACCTTACGACACTAGAGAAAAGAAGGGAGAGAGGAGATATGATAGGAACATATAAAATACTCAGGGGAATTGACAAAGTGGAAATAGATGAAATGCTCACACGTAATAATAACAGAACGAGGGGACATGGGTGGAAACTGGAAACTCAGATGAGTCACAGAGATGTTAGGAAGTTTTCTATTAGCTTGAGAGTAGTGGAAAAATTGAATGCACTTGGGGAACAAGTTGTGGAAGCAAACTCTATTCATAATTTTAAAATTAGGTATGATAGGGAAATGGGACCGGAGTCATTGTTGTAAACAACCGATGGCTGGAAAGGCGGGATCCAAGAGCCAATGCTCGATCCTGCAAGCACAAATAGGTGAGTATACACACATACACACACACACACGCGCGCACACGCACACACCGCCCCTATTCCCTAGGTTAGAGTGTGTAGTAGCTGAGTAACTACTTGGTTCCTATTTACAGACAGGTGAACAGAAGCATTAGGAGAATGAAACTGTCCATTTGTTTCTGTCTGGTAATTAGAACCAGTGCCGTAAGGACCTCGGAGAAAAGGTCCGCTAAGGTACGAGGACCTGTGTGTACTCACCTACTTGTGCTTGCGGGGTTTGAGCTCTAGCTCTTTGGTCCAGCCTCTCAACTGTCAATCAACTGGTGTACAGATTCCTGAGCCAACTGGGCTCTATCATATCTATACTTGAAACTGTGAATGGAGTCAGCCTCCACTACATCACTTCGTAATGCATTCATTTATTAACTACACTGACACTGAAAAAAATTCTTTCTAACGTCTCTGTGGTTCATCTGGGTACTAAGTTTCCACCTGTGTCCCCTTGTTCGTTTCACACCCGTGCTGAAGAGTTTGTCTTTGTCCAACCTGTCAATTCCCCTGAGAATTTTGTAGGTGGTTATCATGTCTCCCCTTACTCTTCTGTTTTCCAGGGACGTGAGGTTCAGCTCCTTTAGCCTTTCCTTGTAGCTCATTACTCTCAGTTCTGGGACGAGCCTGGTGGCACACCTCTGAACCTTCTCTAACTTTGTCTTGAGTTTAACTAGGTATGGACTCCAGGCTGGAGCTGCATATTCCAGGATTGGTCTGACATAAGTGGTATACAGGGTCCTGAACGATTCCTTACGCAAGTTTCTAAAGGCAGTTCATATGTTGGCCAGTCTAGTATATGCCGCTGACGATATCCTTTTGATATGGGCCTCTGGGGACAGGTTCGATGTGATATCATCCCCCAGATCTATCTCTCTATTTGACTCTTGTAGGATTTCACCTCCCAGATGGTACCTTGTGTTCAGCCTCCTGCTCCCTTCGCTTAATTTCATTACTTTACACTTTCCAGAGTTGAACTTTAGCAGCCATTTTCTAGACTGGTTTGTTCAGGTCATCCTGTAGTCTCTGTCTATCTTCATCGCTGTGGCTCACTAGAGGGAGCCGGTCGGCCGAGCGGACAACACACTGAACTTGTGATCCTGTGGTCCCGGGTTCGATCCCGGGCACCAGCGGGAAACAATGGACAGAGTTTCTTTCACCCAATGCCCCTGTTACCTAGCAATAAAATAGGTACCTGGGTGTTAGTCAGCTGTCAGGGCTGCTTCATGGGGGTGGAGGCCTGGTCGAAGACCGGGCCGCGGGGACACTAACGCCCCGAAATCATCTCAAGATAACCTCAAGAATCCGTCTTGATTCTACTCATAATTTTTGCATCATCAGCAAACATTGAGAGAAATGAGTCTATACCCTCGTTTAGGTCGTTTACATATATGAGAAACAGGATGGGTTCAAGTACTGAGCCCTGTGGGACTCCGCTGGTGACATCTCGCCACTCTGATGTCTCCCCCCTCACCATTACTCGTTGTTTCCTGTTGCTTAAGTACTCCCTTATCCACTGGGGCACCTTCCCTTTTACTCCTGCCTGTTGCTCCAATCTTTTTAACAGCCTTTTATGGGGTACAGTATGAAAAGCTTTCTGGCAGTCCAGGAAAATGCAGTCGGCCCACTCTTCTCTTTCCTGCCTAATTTTTGTTGCCTTGTTATAGAATTCTATTAAACCTGTGAGGCTCGATTTACCATCTCTGAACCCATGTTGGTGGTGCATTACAAAGTTATTTCCCTCCAGAGGTTCTAAGAGCCTTTTCCTCACGATCTTCTCCATCACGTTGCATGGTATTCAAGTTATGGAAACTGGCCTGTAGTTCAGTGCCTCTTGCATGTCACCATTCTTGCATATTGGGACACCATTATCTGTCTTCCAACTTTCTGGTAAGTCTCCTGTTTCCAGTGACCTGTTATACACCATAGAGAGTGGCACATTTAGTGCTTCTGCACCTTCCTTTAGTATCCATGGTGAGATTCTGTCAGTCCAACAGCCTTTTGTCACATCCAGCTCCAGCAGACACCTTTTGACCTCATCACTGGTGAGGTCAAATTCCTCCAAGGTAGATTGGTATACCTCCTCCTCATTTAGTGAAGGGGCTTCTGCTTGTTCTATTGTGAAGACGTCCTGGAATCTCTTGTTGAGTTCTTCACTCACCTCCTTGTCATTCTCTGTGTATCTGTTCTCCCCCTATTTTCAATTTCATCACTTGTTCCTTCACTGCTGTTTTCCTCCTGATGTGGCTGTGGAGCAGCTTTGGTTGGGTCTTGGCATTACTTGCTATGTCATTTTCCTACTGTCTCTGCTTCCCTCCTCACTGTGAGGTACTCATTTCTGGCTCTCTGGTATCTCTCCCTGCTCTCCGGTGTTCTGTTATTTCTGTAGTTTCTTCATGTTCTTTTACTCAGTTGATTCGCTACCTTACATTCCTGGTTGAACCATGGTTTTTTCTGTTGTTTTTCGTTTTTCTCCTTTTGGACCGGGATAAACCTGTCTGCAGCTTCCTGGCACTTTTGGGTGACAAAATTCATCATGTCCTGCACAGTCTTGTCTCTAAGTTCTGTTTCCCATGGTATTCCCCTGAGGAAGTTCCTCATCTCAACATATTTTCCTCTTCGGTAATTTAGTGTTTTCCCCTCCAACACCATCCTTGGATAGGTTATCCCTACCTCTACCAAGTACTCAAAAGTCAGTACACTGTGGTCACTCATTCCTATGGGGGCTTCAACTTCGACTTCCCTTATTTCTGACTCATTCAGGATGAATATTAAGTCGAGTCTAGCTGGTTCATCATTGCCTCTCACTCTTGTGGGTTCCTTGACATGCTGGCTCAGAAAGTTCCTTGTTGCCACTTCCAAGAGTTTAGCTCTCCACGTATCTTCACCACCATGTGGGTCCCCATTCTCCCAGTCTATCTTTCCATGGTTGAAATCACCCATGATTAAGAGTCTTGAGCCATTCCTGCAGGCAACTGAAGCTGCTCTCTCTATTATATTAATGGTTGCCATGTTGTTCCTATCAAACTCCTGTGTGTGTAGGTCTTCTGTCATTTAGGGGAGGGTTGTAAATGACTGCCACTTTTATCTTAGGTCCACCCATTGTTATAGTTCCTGTTATGTAATCTCTGACCCCGTCACAGCCCAGAATTTCCATCTCATCGAAACTCCCGTCCTTCCTTATCAGCAAGGCCACTCCTCCACCTCCTCTTCCTTCCCTCTCTTTCCTTACTATATAGTAGTCCTTTGGAAACACAGCATCTGTTATGACTCCTAACAATTTTGTTTCCATAAGTCCTTTTACATCACGATTTTCTTCTTGCACCCTTTCTGCCAGTTCACTTGCTTTATTGGTAATCCCATCAATGTTTGAGTACTTTACCTTGAAGCTCACTTTCTTATATCCAATTTCACCCTCACTTCTCACAGGTATAGGAAGTTGTTCCGTGGTCATTGCTACTTGGGTAGGCTCATCCTCCTGTGAGGTAGTTGCCAGGGGTTCAGGGGGAGGTGGAGTGGGGGATGGAGGGCTTAGGTCTTCCTCAGGCCTGCTTGGAGAAGGAAGAAATCTTGGAGGTGAGGGGCAGGGCTTGCTTGGGGAGAGGGCACGCCCTCCTGTGGTGTAGCTGACAGGGGTTTAGGGGGAGGTGGAGTGTGAGATAGAGGGCTTAGGTCTCGCCAGGGCCTGCTTGGGGCAGGAAGAAGTCCAGGGGCTAGGAAAGCATGGGATACTTTGTTTAAGGGGAGAAGGAGGATTTGGGTTTTATGATGGGCATTGTGCAGGGGCAAGGAAGGGTTCGTGCTGGGGGATAGGGGGGGCCCTATTCGGTGGTGGGCTGGGGTGCTGCATTCCCTGGAAACACAAACCGAAACTGTCACTATTTTCCGCTTGTTACAACTTGTAATAAAGTTGTTACATCTTGGCTTAACGTGGTTATGACGTATTAGAACGTTGTTACAACTTGCTATATTGGTTGTTATAACTGGTTAGGTGGTGTTAAAACTTGTTCGAACGTTGTACCAACGTCGTATTTTCGGTGTGTGTTTGTCGGGTTCCCCCCTGGGGTTCCTGGGTTGCTGGATTGGCGTTCCCCCAATCCAATGTGTGTGTGTGTGTGTGTGTGTGTGTGTGTGTGTGTGTGTGTGTGTGTGTGTGTGTGTGTGTGTGTGTGTGTGTGTGTGTGTGTGTGTGTGTGTGTGTGTGTGTGTGTGTGTGTGTGTGTGTGTGTGTGTGTGTGTGTGTGTGTGTGTGTGTGTGTGTGTGTGTGTGTGTGTGTGTGTGTGTGTGTGTGTGTGTGTGTGTGTGTGTGTGTGTGTGTGTGTGTGTGTGTGTGTGTGTGTGTGTGTGTGTGTGTGTGTGTGTGTGTGTGTGTGTGTGTATGTGCGTATGTATGCACGTACATGTATGTAGCACAGGTTAGTGGATACTTGGGCTGAGAGAAGAACTGGCAGTTGAGTTATTAAGTATTCTAATGCATATTCGCGCTGCCGGTGTGTCGTGTGTCTGGGAGACGTTTCTCTCACCACATGTCTAGAGCTGACGTCTGTCACGTACCCCTATTGGATACGTATATAAATATAAAATAAGTACTATTTCCATGCATCATTACTTGTATGTGCTTGTATATTATATTATTAATTGTATGTGTTTCTATATTATATCAGAACTTGTATGTTCTTCTATGCTTATATCATTACTTGTATGTGCTGATATGTTATATTGTAATGGTGATCCGTGGGCGGACCAAACCGTGGGAAACCGTTATTATATTTGTGTGTGTGTGTGTGTGTGTCAGCTTCCCGTGAGAAAGTTATAGTTTGTGCTGATCACTTATTGGCAAGACTGTGGAAAACCGTTATTATTGTCTCACCGAGGCGGCAATATTTGTGGGATATTAATTCCTGCCATGTTGGCAGTTGACAACACATTCTTTTATTTTATAAATATGTGACTATTATATTAATAACTACATTATTTCTGTTTATACATGTAAATCTGATCGTTCCTTAATTTAGTTAAGTAATTCCCATTATATGGCTCCATGTAAGTAAGATTTATATTAATTAAAAAACTGTCATTTAAAATGTTGTTCAGAAGCGACATCGGCTTCTGCCGTGAGAACATTAGTCAGTAACTGTTTGGACACTGGAGGGATCACATCTAGGAGTAAAGTCTGTAACATTATATCTATTCTGTTCTGTTGTAATATGTTAGTCTGTGGAGACATAATTTTATTTTGATTTACATGTGATTACCCATTTGTTGCTTAACATATAATATTGATAATTAATTGAAGTATATTTATAATATATATATTTATTTTAATTGAGTGATTTCTTAGTCCTAAGAGGGGTGATTAATTTTAATTCTTGCCTGTACCAACCATGGGATTATACTGGTGACCCACCTTGAGATTGCAGCATCGGTAAATGTCCCTAGACTACAAGATTTTGTTGCTGTACGGGTCACGAGCATTAATGAACGGTTTGTAACAACGTCGAAGCTCTTACTCACGTTGTATGGCTTATACATGTCTTTGTAAACAATGTCAAACAATTCATGTCTAATGTGTGTCTAGAATCTATCCACATGCTTCATAACTTATACATATTTTACAGTGTCACTATATACGTGTGTGTACTCACCTAGTTGTGCTTGCGGAAGTTGACCTCTGACTCTTTGGCCCCGCCTCTCAATTGTCAATCACATGGTGTACAGATTCCTGAGCCTACTGGGCTCTATCATATCTACATTTGAAACTGTGTATGGAGTCAGCATCCACCACATCACTGCCTAACGCATTCCATTTGTTAACTACTCTGACACAGAAAAACTTCTTTCTAATGTCCCTCTGTCTCATTTGGGTACTTAGTTTCCACCTGTGTCCCGCGTCACCAAACACACACGTGTGTGAGTGTTTGTGTGTATATTTGCCTGTGTGTGTGTGTAGGCACCTAGGATGCATGTTTTATCTCTACGCATATTGTTTACTCTTCGAAAACATATGTACTCTTATGATATGCGCATATCATAAATTTCAAAGTCGTCTTTCATGTGTGCATTAAGTCGCATGAAACTCACTATTGCATGTTATACATGATGTGTGGAGGAAACACCCATCATTATCATTGGAACTGACCATATGTTCCATAAGTTTCACGACCACGAGTCACAAAAATTTCCCAACCAGAATAACCTGAAATCCTTACCGTTCAACAAGAAGAAATCGACGAGAAAGGTACTTTTACACCACGCACAAAATAC